>NC_142436.1:101121212-101424242 GCF_059453495.1 Arachis ipaensis | reverse complement strand
CTAAATGCTTTGTCTCAAAGTAGCTCTTGAGGGTGGACTTTCGATTGGCAATCCCGGGTTAGTTAACCCAAGTTGCCAGGTGATGAAGCACCCCTAAGAACCTAGTTGTCCAAGCTTATCTTTGTACAGAAGCATCACAGGCATATATCCAAAATCTAAAGCCATTGGTGCCCATCCTTGTTTATTTCTTTTTGTTTCTCTTTCTTGCAATTTCTTTCTTTTATTATGGACCTCTTTCATTTGTCAAGTCTCATGGAATGTAACTCAAGTTTATATTTCAAAGTCATGCCAACCTCTAGCCTTATTCATAAATCAACTAATGAACTAGCATATACCACCACATAGCTGATGACAAGTCATCTTATGCTAGTTTCACAATCATTTTTCATTTGTTTCATTAGGTTTTATGCACTTTTTTGCACAACAAGTAAGTGATTGGAGTAGAATTTCATGTTGCCTTGACTCAATTAAAGATTGTTGATTTTTGTATAAAATCATGAGATTTATGCACAATTTAGTTGATTATTATAGATGATGCAAAACCTTATGATTTTGGGGAGACTTTGATGGCATGTTTAATTGATAACAGGTGAAGAAATGAGAAGAAAAAACAAAGAGAAAAGCAACGTGCAGGAGAACGCTGCGTTCACTCAATGAACGCTACGTTCACAAGGGCGCATACGCACACTAGCGGCCCCCGCGTGACGAAGCAAGTTGGGAGATCCACGTGCATGCGCAAATGGCGCGCCGCACGCATTAAGGATTAGTGTTCTCCCACAACGAATGCTACGTTCAGTCTGAGTGAATGCCTGCGATACTTTCAGAGTGAGAACTTGAAAAAGGGAATTGATGCGTGAAGAACTGAAGATTGATGGTTTAGAGGTTATAGAAACTCTCGTTGTAAGTATAGTTACTAAACCAAGCAATCGACCTTTCTTACAAAAGTTGTGGTTGTCACAAGTAACAAACCCCTTTAAAATTGATAACCGAGTATTCAAACCTCGGGTCGTCTTCTCAAGGAATTGCAGGGAAGTATGTTCTTATTATTGGTTATGAAGATTGTAAATTGGGGGTTTTGGAAGTAAAGTGGGAATATGTTATATGACAAGTAAAATAAAATAATAATAATAAAATCTCTTGGCAAGGTGTGAGAAATTGGAAGTCCAGACTTAGTTATCCTTATCAATAACAATGAAAGTTGAATCTTAATTCCACTTTGTTAACCTTTACTAAAGCAAAGGAAAGTGAAGGGACAAATTGGTTTGATCTTCGAATCCTATTTATTTCCTAAGAAAAGCTTGGGATTATTGAAGTTCAACTCAATTGGCAAGATAACAATTAACAATTATTAAACTGAAATACCTCAAATTGCATTAACAAAAGAACTTAAATCTGACATAGACATGCATGGAAAAATAAATAAAAGAACATTGAACCTGGATTGAGAGTAACTCCTAAAACTAAGAGAAGTCTTAAATCCTAATCCTAAGAGAGAGGAGAGAATCTCTCTCTCTAAAAACTACATCTACTCCTAAAATTTGTGAATTATGGAAGTGGTTTTTTAAATGGATGCATTCCCCCACTTTATAGCCTCTAATCTGTGTTTTCTGGGCCGCAAACTGGGTTAGAAACAGTCCAGAATTCGCTGGTTTCGAATTTTGCCACGCTGGATTTCCGTCACTGCGATGCGGCCCATGGATCACGCGATCGTGTCGCCTAGCGTCAGGCGAACTATAGCATATCATATATCAAATCGAAGCCTCGGACGTTAGCTTTCCAACGCAACTGAAACCGCGTCATTTGGACCTCTGTAGCTAAAGTTATAGTTGTTTGAGTGCAGAGAGGTCAGGCTGGACAACTTAGCAATTCTCCAACTTCTTGCATTCCTTCCACTTTTGCATGCTTTCTTCCCATCCTCCAAGCCATTCCTGCCTTATAATATCTGAAAACACTTAACACACATATCAAGGCATCTAATGGTAATAAGAGAGGATTAATAATAAGCAATTATAAGATCAAAGAAGCATGTTTTCAATCAAAGCACATAATTAGGAAGGTAAATATAAAACCATGCAAATATTATGAATAAGTGGGTAAAGAGTTGATGAAATCCACTCAATTGAGTACAAGATAAACCATAAAATAGTGGTTTATCAACCTCCTCACACTTAAACATTAGCATGTCCTCATGCTAAGCCCAAGAGAAGCTATAAAGATGAAGAAGAATGGTATGAAATGCAACCTATGAATGTAACTACATGCAGAATGTTTCCACCTACTTAGTTAAAAGTAAACAAATCTTTCAAGAGGAAATATGAACTGGATTTTACTAATTCAAATCATGAAAATGAAGTACAAATCGACTTGCAAGAAGAAAATAGCTCATGAAAGCAGGGAACAAGGGATTGAGCATCGAACCCTCACTGGTAGTGTATACACACTAATCACTCAAGTGTTTTAGGTTCGATTCTCTCAATTCTCTACTAACCTTGCTTTCTAAGGCTTGCTCTTCATCTAACAATCAACATAAATTTAATGCATAAATACACAAATCAAGAGGTCTTTTAAGGGTTGTAATGGGGTTAGGGTCAAGGTAGGATTGTATTTGGTCAAGTGGACTAAAATCTGAATCCTTAATTAACCTAAACTTTTCCCACCTAACTTAAACAATCCATGTAATCATAATACAACATCAAACCATCCATTAACCATGTTTTCCACATATTCATGCATTCTAATTTCAAGTATAACTCATATGCATTGCTTTCACCACTTACTTTGGGGCATTTTGTCCCCTTTTTTTATTTGTTTTTTTTCTTTTTTTTCTCTCTCTTTTTTTTTGTTTTATATATATATATATATATATATATATATATATATATATATTTTTTTTTTTTTCTCAATGCATATGATTAATTTATTGAATGCATGAATCATGTTCTAAACATTTGTTTACAAAAGATATATAATACCCAATTCTTAAACCAAACATTTTCAAACCCACTTTTCCCCACACTTAATTCATGAGCACTCTCACTAGTCTAAGCTAACTAAGGATTCAAATTAAGGACATTATTGTTTTCCACTTAGAGTTAGTGATGAGCTAAAATAAAGAATAAAAAGGGGTAAAATAGGCTCAAATTGGTTTGCAAAGGATAATGAAAGGTAAGGCCATATGGGTATGTAAGCTCAGTGAAACAAAGGCCTCAATCATATAAGTGCATGCATACATCAAATTATGGAAATATAGAATTAGGCATGACAAAGATCACATTTTTTTTTGAGAGAAAAACACACATCAAAAAAAGAATATTGGTTGAAAAATGCAACCAATTCAAATAGGCTCAAAATCTCACAGGTTTTGTGTGTTTGAGCTCTAAACCATGTTCCAGTATAATATTTCTTCAAACAAGTGTAATATTAAATTTTATTCAAATTAGTGAAATACTTTAAAAGGTTTCTTGAAAAAGAAAATATTACTTTAACCAAGTGGTAAAATATGCAAAAATCAAACAAATATGCAATCAATCATGCAAATGCAACAATGAACAAACAAACAAAGAAAATAAAACAATGGTGTTGAGAAGAAGGTAACTAACCCATGGAGATCAGTATCGACCTCCCCACACTTAAAGATTGCACCGTCCTCGGTGCATGCTAAGATGTGCAAGTAGATGGGGGTTGTGGTTTCTCAGCTGGGCTCTTTTTTGTTCCTTTCCTTGCCGGCGGTTTGGGAGTAGCTTTCTCCTTTCCTTCCTTGGTGGCCATCCTGAAGAAGGGAAGAGAAAGTAAATTAAATTCAAATAGATATATAGCAAGGAAGAGAATGGAAGAGTGGTGATGGATGCACATTGGGATGTAATTGACATTAACACATGCTCTCGAGTACATGTGAAAAGCCAGCAATGAAAAATAGCCAGTGCATCGAAAGATAAGTGGATGTAAGGTGTTTTATTGGCATGCCGGAAAAGGGCATGAGTAGCATAGACCAAGCATTACTTGTAATAAGTTACCATGTTTGTATTGACAATTATATTCAATTAAAATAGTAAAGGGAGTTTATGAAAAGCAAGCATTCAGAGTAGTAGGATAAAAGATACTGAAAAGCAGTGCACAATGCCATACGGGCGTTTTCACAAACACATAGCATGCATGTTAAATAATCTAATGAAAATAATAAATTGAACATGCAAGCAACCCTTTACAAATAAATATATATAATTGTCAAATAATTCCTCTAATAATCCACAAGTAAAATATAGAAATAATGACCTAAATAAATTTCTAACACCAATGAAAATAATACAATTAATGAAAGTATGTAAATAAACTAAAATAAAATAAAAAGAAAAATAAGAGAAATGAGAAGGGAAAGAAGATAAGAAAGGAAGAAGAAGGAAATAAGAAAAGATAAGAAAAATAAGGATTAGAGAAGAAAAGATAAGAAAATTGGCTGATCTGGATATGTTGTGCGGCGCAGGCGACGCGGTCGCATGGGTGACGCGGTCGCGTGGTGCGCGATAAGGTTGGGTGACGCGGACGTGTGAGGCACGCGATCGCGTGACTTGATTTGTGCAAGTGGTGCGAGTGCAGCCTCGCGGTCGCACAACTCTCTGTTCAAATCGCGTGGTTGATGCGATCGCGTGAATGGCCTTATCTTCAATATGACGCGGACGCGTGGGGCACGCGTTCGCATGGGAGGCTTGGGCTTCCAGCACGAGTCCAGCCCAACTCCAGCACAACTTTCGGCCAAGCACCCTTTTTACGTCGATTTTCAGGGCACGCGGCCGCGTGGGTGACGCAGTCGCGTGGGAGGCCAAAGTTCCCATGTAACGCGGACACGTGGGTCGATTTGTGCCATTGGCATGCTTCCAGCGCTGCTCCTGCGTAACTCTCTGTTCATATTAATATTGTCTCTCATCTCCTTGCGACGCGGACGCGTCGCTGATGCGATCGCGTCGCGTGCTCGCTTTTTTTTTTTTTAATCTGAAAAGATGCAGAATGCAGTGTTAATATGAATGTGATGCAAAACTCCAGGTTCAATAAAATAAAATAAAATAAAACTCGAAAACAAATAAAACTAAATAAAAATGAAAAAGGACGATCATACCATGGTGGGTTGTCTCCCACCTAGCACTTTTAGTTAAAGTCCTTAAGTTGGACATTTGGTGAGCTCCCTGTTATGGTGGCTTATGCTTGTATTCATCCAGGAATCTCCACCAATGTTTGTATCTCCAGTAACCTCCGGGATCCCAAACTAGGCGCAGAAAGCCTTCAAGCAAGTTGAAGCAAGTGACAAGGCCCCAAGAGTGCTGATTTTTAGATTGAATTCCGGGGTCCCAGACCTTGCCTTTGCACCCGTCTTTTGGTTGAGCAATATTGTTCCATACGGGTGGCAAGTAGTCTGAATTCTCACGTAAGCGGCCAAACAACTTCCTAGACCCATTCAGTTGAGCTTTACACCAACCTTTGCATTTAAACTTTGAGCACACAACCATGTTGAACCTTGCTTGACAATTCTTATCACTGGCCATCTTCCTCTTACTCTTAATGCCGCAAAGAGCTCTAAGTTGACCATCCGTCTCCAGTAGCCCATATTCAAGTGGGATTAGAAAGCTATGGGATATGAATTTTACCCACTTGAATGTTGTGAAGGATGATGGTAACTTAGGGGGAGGGGTTTCCAACAACTTTGGCAAGGTAATTTCAAGCTCCACTCCCTTGTGCTCTTCTTTGACATCTTCTACCTCTTGATCAATCTCTACAAAATCTTCAACTATGATCTGCCTTGGAGGTTGTACGCTCTTCTCAACATCAACATCAAACACCGTGGAAGGAGGCTCTGTGACTGGACTTTCCAATGGAGGTACATCATCTCTTAAGTCCGCAACCACTTCTTCCTTTTTAATAATTGCTGCTTTGTCCAGTTGTTTAAGTATAAAATCGTACTCATCCTTGATGTTTTTCTTTCTACGACAACTCCTTTCAACTATTCTTTCATCTTCAAGGGTCTCTCCTACCCTTACCCGTAGGGCCTCCTCTAGCTCTTTATGAAGTATGGATTCGCGAAGATGATTCCTTCTTTCCTGTTCCATATCAATAGCATAATTGGGATCATCTTGCTTTTGGATTGATGGATGTGGGTGCTCTTCCATGGATGGTGGTGATGGAATGGAGAGATCATTCTGTGGTTGAAAAGGAAGTGCACTAGAGCTTGAGGGTTGATTGTTGAAGGTATTTGGTGGTCTGATTTGGGCGACGAGAGCTTGTATAGTAGAGTTTAGATTGGCAAGTGCTTTCTCCATGGAGGTTTGGGGTGGATCTATGTATGGTTCATTTGGTTCATAAGGTGGTTGGTATGGTGGATGTGGGTTAGGGTCATATGGAGGTGAATGGTGGAAAGGGGCTTGTGAGTGTGGTGGTCCAAAGTTATGTTGAGGAAAGGATTCATAGGCATATGGTGGTGGTTGTTGATAGTCCATTGGAGGTGGTTGTTGCCATGAGGGTTGATCAAATCCTTGTGGCTCCTCCCATCTTTGATTGTTCCAACCTTGATGCCTGTTCTCATTGTAATTTCTTCTTCCTGTAATATTATTGTAACCAGACTCATAGCCAAAGGGGTGAGAGTTCATTGTAGCAAAATAAAAATTAAAAATGAAAATAAAAATAAATTTAAATTAAAAGGTTATTTAAATTTTGAATTTGAAAATTAAATTTTGAAATTTGAATTTTGAAATTTTGAAATTTGAATTTTGAAATTTTGAAATTTGAATTTTAAATTTTTGAAATCTGAATATTTGAAATTTGAAATTTGAAATTTAAAAATTTTTAAATTTAAAATTTGAAAATTTTTAAATTTGAATTTTGAAAATTGATTTTTGAAATAAGATAAGATAAGATAAAAATTTTAAAAATAAAAATCAATAACCTCTTAATTTAATAAAAAAAACAAAAATAAAAACAAATAAACAAGCAAAAATAAAATATTTACAATAACCAATAATAAGGCACACGTTTACAATTCCCCGGCAACGGCGCCATTTTGAAGAATTGAAGATTTATGGTTTAGAGGTTATAGAAACTCTCGTTGTAAGTATAGTTACTAAACCAAGCAATCAACCTTTCTTACAAAAGTTGTGGTTGTCACAAGTAACAAACCCCTTTAAAATGGATAACCGAGTATTCAAACCTCGGGTCGTCTTCTCAAGGAATTGCAGGGAAGTATGTTCTTATTATTGGTTATGAAGATTGTAAATTGGGGGTTTTGGAAGTAAGGTGGGAATATGTTATATGACATGTAAAATAAAATAATAATAATAAAATCTCTTGGCAAGGTGTGAGAAATTGGAAGTCCAGACTTAGTTATCCTTATCAATAACAATGAAAGTTGAATCTTAATTCCAATTTGTTAACCTTTACTAAAGCAAAGGAAAGTCAAGGGATAAATTGGTTTGATCTTCGAATCCTATTTATTTCCTAAGAAAAGCTTGGGATTACTGATGTTCAACTCAATTGGCAAGATAACAATTAACAATTATGTTATTAAGTTGGATAATTCCTGAGTTACTGATTTCTTAACCAAGACCAAAAGGGGAAAAGTAAATCTACTGGAATAAGAGTGCCTTCAGATGGGAAGCAATAATCATGTAAATAAAAGAAAGCAATATTAAACTGAAATACCTCAAATTGCATTAACAAAAGAACTTAAATCTGACATAGACAAGCATGGAAAAATAAATAAAAGAACATTGAACCTGGATTGAGAGTCACTCCTAAAACTAAGAGAAGTCCTAAATCCTAATCCTAAGAGAGAGGAGAGAACCTCTCTCTCTAAAAACTACATCTACTCCTAAAATTTGTGAATTATGGAAGCGTCTTTTTGAATGGATGCATTCCCCCACTTTATAGCCTCTAATATGTGTTTTCTGGGCCGCAAACTGGGTCAGAAACAGTCCAGAATTCGCTGGTTTCGAATTTTGCCACGCTGGATTTCCGTCACTGCGACGTGGCCGCATGGATCACGCGGTCGCGTCGCCTAGGGTCAGGGGAACTATAGCATATTATATATCAAATCGAAGCCCCAAACGTTAGCTTTCCAACGCAACTAGAACCGCGTCATTTGGACCTCTGTAGCTAAAGTTATAGCCATTTGAGTGCAGAGAGGTCAGGCTGGACAGCTTAGCAATTTCTCCAACTTCTTGCATTCCTTCCACTTTTGCATGCTTTCTTCCCATCCTCCAAGCCATTCCTTCCTTATAATATCTGAAAACACTTAACACACATATCAAGGCATCTAATGGTAATAAGAGATGATTAATAATAAGCAATTATAAGATCAAAGAAGCATGTTTTCAATCAAAGCACATAATTAGGAAGGTAAATGTAAAACCATGCAAATATTATGAATAAGTGGGTGAAGAGTTGATGAAATCCACTCAATTGAGCACAAGATAAACCATAAAATAGTGGTTTATCAATGCGCACGTGCACATGCTTCACCCGTGCCGATGAAATAAAAGTGGTGATGGATACAGACGCGTACAAGACGCTGGAACACATAATTGATATGTTGCTATACATGCGCAAGCGCACAAGGCGCGCACACAGACATAGCGTTCATGGCTCGAACGGAGTGTTCAGTTAATGAACGCTGCTGAAGGGCGCACTTGCGCACAGTACGCACCCGCGTCGATGGGGAAAAGCGCAAGGGACGTGCTCGCGCACAGGACACGCCTGCGTCGGTGAAAGAACGCTACGTTCTATTTGAGAACGCTACGTTCACCTAAAGCTACAACAAATGGCCATTTTGATCCACTTCATGCAAGACCAAAAAGCCCACTCCGTGTGCTGAAGGCCTGAAATAGAAGGTGTATATATAGATAGGAATTTAATTTCAGAGAGAGCTCTCTTTTAGTTTTCAATTTCTAGAATTTAGAATTGAGATCAAATCTAAAATTTTCTTTTCTGTTTTTGCTATCTCCTTTCTGTAACTTTTATTCTTCTGTTTTGGGTCTTAAACTTGGGTTGAAGAATTCTACTGAATTTCTTTATCTGAGAATCATCTTTCACTTTTCCTTTTATATAGTTCTTAGAATTGAAGATCTGATCATAGTTCACTTTTTGTTTTACTTTTTGTTCATGCCCTAGGTCGAGCTGTATGACCCGGGCTGATTGACGACAAGTCGACCGACCTCTTCAGGTCAGGATTACCTGACCTCTTCTTAAAGAGTTCGGCCAAATCGCCAAGAGAAGCCCAAAAAAGGCCCAAACAGAGGAACACGACCCAAGTCCAAAGGCTGCCCAAGTCTAGAAGGATAAGGGCGGTTCCCTTAAAGATAAGATAACTCCGCTCAAAGATAAGATAAGTTAACTATCTTATCTTTAGAAAGGTCACTCCACACCATTATAAATACACTGGAGCACCCAGGTATAACTCATACTCTGATTCTACAAAAAAACCTGCTTAATACCCTTGCTAACTTAAGCATCGGAGTCCCTTGCAGGTACCCCCACCCTCCGGTGGCGAAGGATCAGCAGTGCAGCCAGTCCAACAAGTCGGACACGACAGCTCCGGCCGCCACTCACCAGTCGGACACGTCAGCACCGACCAGTACAAAAGATCTCGACCGAGATTGACCTCCAGTTTCAGGTAACCCTCGAAACATTGGCACCATTGCCGGGGACCTGGAAGTCATCCCATCACCATGGTGGATGACCATGACAACGACCACGATTTAGATCTAGAGGATAGAACGCCGCACAAAAACGTGACACTACACCGAAAGATACCCCAGAATCTAACGGGGACAAAAACTCACCAAATTCGGGAGCAATAGAGACGCTTCAAGATCGTATAAAGCAACTTGAAAAAGAAGCCCATCATCAGCCAGAAACTGGGAAGGATCTACAAAGGGAGATAAGGCGACGCCGAGAATTGAAAGATAAACTTCTAAAACTCGAAGCTGATCTCAAAGCCAAAGCTACTCGATCCACCCCTGAGGACAACTCTCGCAAGGATCAAGACCTATTCACTAGGGAAATCATGAAGACCAAAATCCCTAAGGACTTAAAACTTCCGGACATGATTCTGTACGATGGCACTACAGATCCCGGCCATCATCTCAGCAATTTTAGAAGTAGAATGTATCTCACCGACGCCTCAGATGCAGTTCGCTGCAAAGCCTTTCCAACTACTTTAACAAAGACAGCAATCAGGTGGTTCGACAATCTACCTCCTAGGTCCATCTCAAGCTTCAACGACTTAGCCAAGAAGTTTCTAGCCAGATTCTCCATCCAAAAAGATAAGGCTAAACACGCCCCAAGTCTATTAGGAATTAAGCAAGGAGATCGGGAAAGTCTTCGCAGTTACATGGAAAGATTCAACAAAACATGCCTGGACATACAAAGCCTACCAACAGAGGCCGCCATTATGGGCCTCATCAATGGCTTCCGAGAGGGACCTTTTAGTCAATCTATATCGAAAAAACACCCTACATCTCTGAACAAAGTACAAGAACGAGCAGAGAAGTACATCAACATGGAGGAAAACTCTCGACTAGGAGAGACCTCAAAATCTGGATTCACCTATCCCTCCCGGGATAAGGATAAAAAGTCTAAAAAGAAGGAAGATCGACAAGGGAAAAAAATAAAAAAATACCATAATTACACCCCTCTTCGGGTGTCTCATGTGGATGTCTACAGAGAAGTTTGCCACACTGAAAAAATACCCCCAGCTCGACCACTCAAAGGCAAAAAAGAGGAGGAAATCGGACCGAATATTGTGAATATCATCGAATCCACGGGCATTCCACCAACGAATGTTTTGACTTAAAAAATGTCATAGAAAAATTAGTAAGAGAGGGAAAACTAGATCGGTACCTGGCCACCCGGGACGATGAACAAAGAAAAAGAAGAAGAGACAAAGATGTCGGACGAACCGAGCGATCACCTCGCACAGCAGAAATACACGTCCACATGATACATCGTGGATTTGCGGGAGGAGGAATCTCCAAGTCATCTCGCAAAAGATATCTCAAAGAAGTATATCATATTGAGGGGAAAGACGAAGCACTCGACATCCCCACAATCACTTTCACCAAAGAAGATGCATCCGGTATCATCTTAGGACACGATAAACCCATGGTCATCACTATTATACTGGTAAACGCAAATCTCCAACGCACACTGATAGACCAAGGGAGCTCCGCCGACATCTTGTTCAAAACTGCCTTCGACAAGCTCGGCCTAGAAGAAAAAGAACTTAGAGCATATCCAAATAGTCTGTTCGGACTGGGAGACACCCCAGTTCAACCACTTGGATACATCTCACTACACACTACCTTCGGAAAAGGAAACCAATCCAGAACACTCAAGATAGACTACATCATGGTCGACGTGAGTTCAGCCTACAATGCCTTGATAGGTCAGACAACATTGAATCAACTCGGTGCAATAGTCTCAACTCCACATTTATGCATGAAATTCTCAACTGCGGAAGGGATAGCTACAATAAAAGCAGATTAGAAGATGGCACGCCGTTGTTACAATGAAAGTCTAAACCTCAGAGGCAGAGGAGAGGAATTCCACACAATCGAACTGGGGAGAGTTCAGAGGTGAGAAGAACTCCGCCCACAACCCGAAGGTGAAGTAAAGAAAATCCATATCGGAGACACCCCAGACAAAACAACCAATATCGGTACGATTCCAAGAGGAGACATAAAAGAATTACTCGTACAGTTTTTACGAGATAATGTCAACCTCTTTGCATGGAAAGCTACAGACATGCCAGGCATAGACCCCAAATTAATGTGCCATAAGTTGGCGGTCTACCCAGGATCTCGGCCAGTACAACAGAGACGGAGAAAGCTCAGACCAGAATGATCCCAAGCTGTGGAAGAGCAGGTACAAGCTCTACTGGTGGCAGGATTCATAAGAGAAGTCAAGTACCCATTATGGCTAGCTAACGTCGTCTTGGTGAAAAAATCAAACGGGAAGTGGCGAATTTGCACCGACTACACTGATCTCAACAAAGCCTGCCCAAAAGATCCTTATCCACTCCCAAGTATTGACACTCTGGTGGATGCCTCCTCCGAATGTAAATACCTATCGTTCATGGATGTGTATTCGGGATACAATCAAATCTCAATGCATCCACCCGATCAAGAAAAAACCTCATTCCTAACCCCAAAAGCAAACTACTGCTACATCGTAATGCTTTTCGGTCTTAAAAACGCGGGAGCAACTTACCAAAGGTTAATGAATAAAGTCTTTTCGGATCATATCGGAAAAATCATGGAAGTCTATGTGGACGACATGTTAATAAAGACACAAAGTGAAGATACGCTGTTGTCCGACCTGACCCAAGTGTTCGACACTATAAGAAGGCATGACATGCGACTCAATCCTGCAAAATGCACCTTCGCAGTAGAAGCCGGCAAATTCCTGGGTTTTATGCTAACACAAAGAGGAATCGAAGCAAATCCGGATAACTGCCGGGCCATACTCGACATGAAAAGCCCGACTTGCGTCAAAGAGGTGCAACAACTCAACGGGAGGTTGGCAGCCTTGTCCAGATTTCTAGCCGGATCGGCAATAAGATCTCTCCCCTTCTATGCCACTCTAAGGAAAGGAAAAAATTTTGAATGGACAACGGAGTATGAGCAAGCCTTCCAAGAGTTCAAGAGATTCCTGGGATAACCACCTTGATGCCAGGGCATTTTGGCCAGTTTCACTGACCTTTTCTTTACTGTTTTAGGGTAGTTTCATGCATTTTCTTAGGAAATAAGAAAGTTTTGGGTAAAATTTCACTTACATCTTGATTCAAGCAAACATGGTGCACTTTACATGATTTCATGAGAATTTTGCATGAATTATATGACAAATTAGATGATGCATATCTCATGACATGGATTAGAACTTTGATGCACTTTATTGTTTGATTTCAGGACAAAGGAAGCAAGGAAGAATCACGTTAGCAGCCACGTTAGTCTAACTAACGTGACCACTAACGTGGAATGGGAGCTAACTTGCAACGTTAATGAGAAAAGTAATCGCCAATAACGTCCTCGAAACCATAATAGCCCACGATAAGAGTCACGTTAACTAAGTTAACGTGAACTCTAACGTGGAAGAAAGAAATAAGGCCAACGTTAGTGACACTCACCTATGTCACTAACGTTGGACCAAACTCATAAGTGGCCACGTTAAGAGCCACGTTAACTCAGTTAACATGGACTCTAACGTTGGGAAGCAAAAGAGAAGCCAACGTTAGTGACACTCACCTTTGTCACTAACGTTGGCCAAGCCACAATAAGCCACATTAGTTGCCACGTTAACTTAGTTAACGTGGAAGCTAACGTGGAGAAAGCAAGTGATCGCCAACGTTAGTGACACTTACCTTTGTCACTAACGTTGGGATGTACCACCACAAGCCACTATGAGCAACGTTAGCTCCAACGTTAACTTAGTTAACATGGAAACTAACGTGGATAAAGGAGATGATGAGCCAACGTTAGTGACACTCACCTTTGTCACTAACGTTGGAGATGGCTATCAACACCACGTTAGAAGCCACGTTAACCTAGTTAACGTGGACTCTAACGTGGGAAGTAGGGGCATCTTGGAACATTAGTGACAAAGGTAAGTGTCACTAACGTTCTCGAAGGATTGGCAAGCCTACGTTAAGAGCCACGATAACTAAGTTAATGTGGACTCTAACGTAGGGGGAAGGGAGGACTCTCAACGTTATTGGAAAAGGTGAGTCCCAATAACGTGTGTGAAGGACCAAGAGGCAACGTTAGTGGTCACGTTGGTGCCACTAACGTTGAAGTTAACGTGGATCATCCCTGGGTTAGGAACGTTAGTGAAAAAGGTGATTGTCACTAACGTTCTCGAACCCACACTCTCACTTAACGTTAACGCCACTAACGTCCTGAGCTAAACACCCTGCCTACTTCACACTTTCTCTCTGCAAGTAAATCTAAGCCCACTGAAGAGGATAACTGCTTCAAACTCAAGATCCAAAGGCCCATATCCAAGACTTGAAGAACCAACTAGAAGATCAGAAGAGTAGTATATATAGGGGTAGTTTTGAATTAGAAAGAGCTTTTCGGGGGGGGGGGGAGTTGGAAATTGGAGAACTACTGATGCGCATAAACTAGTTATGCTACGATTTAGGAAATTGCACGATCGGCAAAATTCCTTCCGGCAAGTGCACCGGTTATCGTCAAGTAAAAACTCACAATAGAGTGAGGTCGAATCCCACAAGGATTGGTTGAGTGAGCAATTCGGATTAGAAGTGTGTGCTAGTTGAGCGGAATCAAGATTTAGATGAGAATTGCGGAATGTAAAATTGGCGGGAAACGTAAATGACAAGAAATTTAAATGGCGAAATCTTAAATTGCATGAAGTAAAGAGCAGAAGCTAAATTGCGGAAATTAAAGGGAATGGGGGTGATTGCATGAATTTAATTGCAGAATGTAAAGAGAAAGTGGAAATCAGAAATGGGGAATTCATTGGGTTATAGGAGATATTGAGATCTCCGAATCAAAACATGTTTATCTCTTCCTCAACCAATGCGTTCATTGAATTTTGCTTGGCAATCTTATATGATTGGATCCCAATCCCTTGGCTCACCAATTCTCTCTAAAAACGAACAAATTCCCAATCCCTTGGTTTAAATATTCATAAGAAGAGATGATGCTCGATCACTGATTATACCACACAGTTTCATGAACCACAATTTGGTAGGATTACATGTCACAATATCCATCCAAACCCCAATCCAATTCACTGTGAGAAAGCTTCTCTAGCATGAATCCTCCATTCCTTTCCCAAGGTTCCGAAGGATTCCAATTATGGGTAGTTTCTTTCCCAAGACAACTACCCAATGGAATTAGATCGAGAAGCTTTCTAACAAAATTCAAGAGAAAAGATTGAAGAAGAAGATAAACTATTATTGATTCATTGAATTACAATAGAGCTCCCTAACCCAATGAAAGGGGGTTTAGTGAGTCATAGCTCTGAATTCAATTACAAAGATATGAAAACTAGCCAAATGAAAAAGTAAAAGTCCTTCCTCACTTAAATTCTATCCTATTTATACACTTTCTATATTGAGCTTCTGTTGTGTTTCTTGGGCTTTGAGGCCTCTCCCTGCTTTCCTTTTGCCTTGGGTTTATGATCCATAATCTTGATGAGGCTGTTGATCCAAAATCTGTAACATTCATTGAGCCAACTTAGTGATAATCAAATAATGACACATGACTCAATAAATTGAAATTTCAGACTCATCAATCCTTCAGGCCCAATCCCATAAACCATGATATTCAATTGGGTTTCATACCAGAGTAAGTTTAAGTTAATGTTTGTGCTCAAATACTAACTTAAACCGCAATATTGTTGGCCCAGAAACCTTTTCCAAGAGTGGCGTTTAAGTTGCAGTTTAAGCTTAAACTGTAGCTTAAACGCCAGACACTTCCAGTGATGCCTTTTGTGGAAGCACGTTTAAGCTTCAGTTTAAGGTTAAACTGAAGCTTAAACGTGGAAATGGAAGAAGGCAGCCCTGGAGGGTAACTTAGTCGAACACGTTTAAGCTTCAGTTTAAGGTTAAACTGAAGCTTAAACGTGGAGATAGAAAAGGCAGCCCTGGAGGTCGAACACGTTTAAGCTCCAGTTTAAGGTTAAACTGGAGCTTAAACGTGGAAATGGAAGAAGGCATCCTGGAGGTCGAACACGTTTAAGCTCCAGTTTAAGGTTAAACTGGAGCTTAATGATGCGCATAAACTAGTTATGCTACGATTTAGGAAATTGCACGATCGGCAAAATTCCTTCCGGCAAGTGCACCGGTTATCGTCAAGTAAAAACTCACAATAGAGTGAGGTCGAATCCCACAAGGATTGGTTGAGTGAGCAATTCGGATTAGAAGTGTGTTCTAGTTGAGCGGAATCAAGATTGAGATGAGAATTGCGGAATGTAAAATTGGCGGGAAAAGTAAATGACAAGAAATTGAAATGGCGGAATCTTAAATTGCATGAATTAAAGAGCAGAAACTAAATTGCTGAAATTAAAAGGGAATGGGGGTGATTGCATGAATTGAGTAGCAAAATGTAAAGAGAAAGTGGAAATCAGAAATGGGGAATTCATTGGGTTATAGGAGATATTGAGATCTCCGAATCAAAACATGTTTATCTCTTCCTCAACCAATGCGTTCATTGAATTTTGCTTGGCAATCTTATATGATTGGATCCCAATCCCTTGGCTCACCAATTCTCTCTAAAAACAAACAAATTCCCAATCCCTTGGTTTAAATGTTCATAAGAAGAGATGATGCTCGATCACTGATTATACCACACAGTTTCATGAACCACAATTTGGTAGGATTACATGTCACAATATCCATCCAAACCCCAATCCAATTCACTGTGAGAAAGCTTCTCTAGCATGAATCCTCCATTCCTTTCCCAAGGTTCCGAAGGATTCCAAGTATGGGTAGTTTCTTTCCCAAGACAACTACTCAATGGGATTAGATCGAGAAGCTTTCTAACAAAATTCAAGAGAAAAGATTGAAGAAGAAGATAAACTATTATTGATTCATTGAATTACAATAGAGCTCCCTAACCCAATGAAAGGGGGTTTAGTGAGTCATAGCTCTGAATTCAATTACAAAGATATGAAAACTAGCTAAAGGTGAAGGTAAAAGTCCTTTCTAACTTCAATTCTATCCTATTTATACACTTTCTATATTGAGCTTCTGTTGTGTTTCTTGGGCTTTGAGGCCTCTCCCTGCTTTCCTTTTGCCTTGTGTTTATGATCCATAATCTTGATGAGGCTGTTGATCCAAATTCTGTAACATTCATTGAGCCAACTTAATGATAATCAAATAATGACACATGACTCAATAAATTGAGATTTCAAACTCATCAATCCTTCAGGCCCAATCCCATAAACCATGGTATTCAATTGGGTTTCATACCAGAATAAGTTTAAGTTAATGTTTGTGCTCAAATACTAACTTAAACCACAATATTTTTGGTCCAGAAACCTTTTCCAAGAGTGGCGTTTAAGTTGCAGTTTAAGCTTAAACTGCAGCTTAAACGCCAGACACTTCCAGTGAGGCCTTTTGTAGAAGCACGTTTAAGCTTCAGTTTAAGGTTAAACTGAAGCTTGAACGTGGAAATGGAAGAAGGCAGCCCTGGAGAGTCATGTAGTCGAACACGTTTAAGCTCCAGTTTGAGGTCAAACTGAAGCTTAAACGTGGATATAGGAAGGGCAGCCCTGGAGGTCGAACACGTTTAACCTCCAGTTTAAGGTCAAACTGGAGGTTAAACGTGGAAATGGAAGGAGGCATCCTGGAGGTGGAACACGTTTAACCTCCAGTTTAAGGTTAAACTGGAGGTTAAACGTGGAAGCTTAGAAAGGTAGCCCTGGAGGTGTCGAACACGTTTAAGCTCCAGTTTGAGGTCAAACTGGAGCTTAAACGTGGAAATGGAGAGAGCAACCCTGGAGGAGAAAACTTGGTCGAACACGTTTAAGCTCCAGTTTGAGGTCAAACTGGAGCTTAAACGTGGAAATGGCTCCCTGGTGCTTTTCCCATTCTGGCGTTTAACCTCCAGTTTGAGGTCAAACTGGAGGTTAAACGTGGAACTCCTTCCTGAGTGGCATTATCATTCTGGCGTTTAACCTCCAGTTTGAGGTTAAACTGGAGGTTAAACTTCAGTTTCAGCATTTCTTAGCCTTCATGATTCTGGCGTTTAAGCTCCAGTTTAGGCTTAAACTGGAACTTAAACGCCATTTCCAGCATTATATGGCTTGGTAGTTTAAGTTCCAGTTTAAGCTTAAACTGGAACTTAAACTCCACATGTGATATTCAAGCTTCCTTTATTGATTTTGTTGCTTCCTTGCCTAGCCTCTTCTTTCCTGAAATCATCCAACAATTGCATCAAAGTCTTGCAAAATTTCATGAGAATTCTTCCATTCATAGCATTCAAGGAATATAACTAAAAACTCATGGAATTTGCATCAAAATCTTCATGTTGAATGATTTAAGACAAGCATGACTAATTGGCCCAAAATGATTACTTAAGGCTCAAGAAAATGCATAAAACAACTAAAAATAAAAGAAAAAGGCTAGTGAAACTAGCCTAAGATGCCTTGGCATCACTTAAACGTGGAAGCTGAGAAAGGTAGCCCTGGAGGTGTCGAACACGTTTAAGCTCCAGTTTAAGGTTAAACTGGAGCTTAAACGTGGAAATGGAGAAAGCAACCCTGGAGGAGAAAACTTGGTCGAACACGTTTAAGCTCCAGTTTAAGGTCAAACTGGAGCTTAAACGTGGAAATGGCTCCCTGGTGCACTTCCCATTTCTGGCGTTTAACCTCCAGTTTAAGGTTAAACTGGAGGTTAAACGTGGAAATGCTTCCTGATTGGCATTCTCATTCTGGCGTTTAACCTCCAGTTTAAGGTTAAACTGGAGGTTAAACGTGGAATGCTTCTTTGGTGAGACTTTCATTCTGGCGTTTAACCTCCAGTTTAAGGTTAAACTGGAGGTTAAACTTCAGTTTCAGCATTTCTTAGCCTTCATGATTCTGGCGTTTAAGCTCCAGTTTAGGCTTAAACTGGAACTTAAACTCCACATGTGATATTCAAGCTTCCTTTATTGACTTTGTTGCTTCCTTGCCTAGCCTCTTCTTCCCTGAAATCATCCAAACAATTGCATCAAAGTCTTGCAAAATTTCATGAGAAATCTTCCGTTCATAGCATTCAAGTAATATAACTAAAACTCATGGAATTTGCATCAAAATCATATTGTTTGGATGGTTCATTGCTTTGTTATTCTTTTAACCATTCTTGGTTACTTTAAGCTCAAGAAAATGCATAAAACCACTAAAACTAACAGAAAAATACTAGTGAAACTAGCCTAAGATGCCTTGGCATCAACTACTCTCTGTATAATTTTACTTTCTCTGCACTTCTAGTTTTACTTTTCATAATGTATTTTCCATCTTTGTTTTCGATTTTCAGAGCTATGAACAACTAAACCCCTTTCATTGGGTTAGGGAGCTCTGTTGTAATTTGATGGATCAATATTAGTTTTTATTATTCTTCTTCTATCTTTTCTCTTGATTTTACTAGAAAGCTTTCAATCTTCATCCAATTGGGTAGTTATCTTGGAAAAGAAGCTATTCATACTTGGATCTCTTCTGAACCTTGGAAGAAGAATGAAGAGATCATGCTAGAAATGTTTTCTCATGCTGGACCAAATTGGGGTTAGATGGATATGGTGACTATAATTCTACCAACACTTGATTTGGGAATGCATGTGGTATAATCAGTGACCATACTTCATCTCTTCTCATGAGCAATTGACCAAGGAATTGGCTACTGATGAAGATTTGAGAGATTGAATTATAAGGAATTGTAATTCGATCACCAAAGATTGCCAAGGAGATCAATGAACGCATTGATTGAGGAAGAGATAAAAATGAACTTGATCCGGAGAATGCAACATCTCCTAAGCCCAATGAATTCCCCATTTCTGATCTTACCCATTCTCTTTAATTTCTGCAATTTACTTTTATGAGCATCTTCCCCATTCTCATTTAAGATTCTGCAATTTACTTTCTGCCATTTACGTTCAGCTCTTTATTTCTAGCAATTTACATTTTCTGCTATTTACTTTTCCGCCATTTAATTTTCTGCAAATCTCAAATCAAATTCTGCTTCGCTCAACTAGAACATTCCTCTAATTAAAGTTGCTTGACCAATCAATCCCTGTGGGATTCGACCTCACTCTATTGTGAGTTTTTACTTGACAACAATTCGGTATACTTGCTGAAGGAAAAGTGTTGAGAGACAAGTTTCCGTGCATCAAGTTTATGGCGCCGTTGCGAGGGATTGATTTTGTATCAACAATGATTAAATTGGAGGTTAACTAGATTGAGCATTTTTTTTTCTTTTGTTTGATTTAAGTTCATTTGAGTAATTTACTTTCTGTTCAGTTATTCTCTTCCCTTCCCCCTACCTATTTTCTTAGTTGTTTACAATTCAGTCCACTAACCCACTAACTGTTTGATATATTGCATCACTCACACTAACAACATTTCTATAGAAATTACTTTCTGCATCTATTTCCTTGCTTGTGCCTTGGTAGTTGTATGACAGGGAGAAGAAGCAGGGCTTCAACTTCCTTTGATTCTGAACCTGAGAGGACCTTCCTTAGATTAAGGAGGGAAGCAAGAGGAATGAAAGTAGTTGGTGCTGAGGAAGAGGAGGAGTGCTTTGAACCAGATATGGATGAGAATATGGAGAACCATCATGAAGAAGAGGCTCACAACCATGGCAGAGAAGGTCTAGCAAATCATGCTGGGTAAGAGAGAAGAGTTCTGGGTTCGTACATCAATCCAAATGCAGCAAATTGCGGAAGTAGCATCCAAAGGCCAACCATACATGCGAACAACTTTGAACTAAAGCCACAGCTCATTACCCTTGTTCAGAACAATTGTTCATTCGGATGAGATGTCCAAGAAGACCCCAATCAACATCTAACCACCTTCCTGAGGATATGTGATACTGTGAAGTCTAATGGTGTTCATCCTGACACCTATAGACTACTTCTGTTCCCTTTCTCACTCAAGGACAAGGCATCTAAATGGCTGGAATCCTTCCCAAAGGAGAGTTTAGCAACCTGGGAAGAGGTGGTGAACAAGTTCTTGGCAAGATTCTATCCTCCTCAACGGATCAATAGGCTGAGAGCTGAGGTGCAAACCTTCAGGCAGCAAGATGGTGAAACTCTATATGAAGCATGGGAGAGGTTTAAGGACCTGACAAGAAGGTGTCCACCAGATATGTTCAATGAATGGGTGCAGCTGCACATTTTCTATGAAGGCCTTTCTTATGAATCAAAGAAGGCAGTAGACCACTCATCAGGGGATCTCTGAATAAGAAGAAGACCATTGAAGAAGCCATAGATATCATTGAGACTGTAGCAGAAAATGACTATTTCTATGCTTCTGAAAGAGGCAACACTAGAGGAGTGATGGAGCTAAACAATGTGGATACACTGCTGGCCCAAAACAAGCTTATCACCAAGCAGCTGGCTTACCTCACCAAGAAGATAGAGAGGAACCAAGTTGCAGCAATCACCACCTCATCAGCAACCCAAGAGGGAGTGAATGCAGAGGCAGAGGATGAGCAAGAACAAGCCAACTACATTGGAAACTCACCCAGCCAGACCCATGATCCATACTCCAAGACCTACAACCCTGGTTGGAGGAATCACCCAAACTTTGGGTGGGGAAATCAACAAGACCAAAGCCAAGATCAGAGACGTCACAACCCCAACAACCATGCAGCTCACCAACATTCCACACAGAGATCATATCAACACCACCCTAACAACACCTCTCCACATCCATACCAAAACCAAAATAACCCAACTCATCCATCCAACCTCAACTCATCATCATCTGAAGATAGACTCTCAAGGATTGAGAATATACTTGAAAGCATATGCAAAGAGATTCAAGATAAAAAGGTGTTCAAAGAGGAGGTGCGAGCCAGTATCAAGAATCAGGGAGAAACCATCAAGAGGCTAGAATTTCAAGTGGGATACTTATCTGAGAAGATCCCCAAACCTACTGATAGCTTCCCAAGTGACAGAGAAAAATCCGAGAGGTGAAGCAAAGAAAGTCAGATGGAAAGATTGCAAGATGGTTACTATAAGTGATAAGGAGACTGAGGAAGAGCTGAACAACCCATTAGAACAACCTGAAGACACTTCAGCAGGAAAGCATGGGGAGAATCATCAAGAAACCATAATTACACAGAAAGAGCTGACACAGAAGGAGCTGCTGAGACTCTATGCACCCTTTCCCCAATTACTAAATGGCTGTGTAGAGAAGA
Source organism: Arachis ipaensis (assembly GCF_059453495.1). Lineage (NCBI taxonomy): Eukaryota > Viridiplantae > Streptophyta > Magnoliopsida > Fabales > Fabaceae > Arachis > Arachis ipaensis. The sequence continues at coordinate 101,402,344 of NC_142436.1, read as the reverse complement.
GACTATACTCAAGGTTTCTTGACATGTTTGCATCTCTCTATGTAAACATACCATTCATCAAGGTCCTCCAACAAATGCCCTCATACATTAAGTATATGAAGGAACTGCTGACCAAGAAAAGCTCACTCAAGGGAGGACAAACCATAGTGATGAATAAGGAGTGCAGTGCTCTCATTCAACCAGAGCTGCCTACAAAGAGGAAGGACCCAGGGAGTTTCTACATCCCCTGTGCCATAGGAGAAACAATGTTTGATAAAGGACTTTGCGATCTGGGAGCAAGCATTAACTTAATGCCTTTATCACTTATGAAAAGGCTACAGATCAATGAGATAATACCCACAGATGTAGTTATCAGGCTGGCTGACAAAACTCAAAAACAAGCAGTAGGAGTGGTTGAAAATGTGCTAGTGAAGGTTGGAAAATACTTCCTGCCCATAGACTTTGTCATCTTGGACATGGAAGAGAGTCACCTGCACCCAATCATATTGGGAAGGCCATTCCTGGCTACAGCCAGAGCACTTATAGATGTGGAGCGAGGGGAGCTAATTTTGAGGATCCATGATGAACAACTCACCTTCAATGTTTTCAAGCCCTCACAAGAAACAGATCAAGAGAACAAAGAACCAGGAAAATATCACAGTGAGATATTGAAGGAAGAAACAAGCACTGAAGCACAACCAGCACATCTGGGAATCTCCTTAGTTGAGGAACAAGGCAATCAGCAGCTATCACAGCTCAAAGAAAATCAGGAGGAACCTAAACCACCAGAGCTATATGAGACCAGCAACAAAACCTATTTGGAAGAGGAGGTCACAAAGAGCAAGGCAACATCAAAAGGAACAAAGAAGAAGGTACCAAGGAGGTGGAGGAACAAGAAGATCCCTACAGAGGACTTCTCTCCAGGGGATAAAGTAATCTCAGCTTACTTCCCAGCCATTCCCCCCGATCTCCCCACCATCCCATCTCAGCTACCTAAAGTTTTTACCATCAACAGAGTCCTCTCCTTGGAACATGTGGAGATCCTTGATGAAGCCAATGGAGATAGATTTACTGCAAGGGGGGAGGACTTGAAGCACTACCAACCACCCTGATAAAGGCAGAACGTCAAGCTAGTGACGCTAAAGAAGCGCTTTATGGGAGGCAACCCATGTTTTACATGCTTTTAAAAATAGTTAATAAATCAAGGTTCATGAAATTCAAATCAACTTGATATGCACTTGAATGAATCATTGTGTGCAACATATAGTGAGGAACAAGTTTGGTGTTCAAGGCACACTAAGAGAACATGAATGTAACCCACATCATGTCACTCTTAGGGGCCTTGAACAAATCTTTTACACCACATGGCACCAAACTAAGTTTGGTGTTGCCAATGTTGCATACATAGATATTCAGTTAATCAGTTGGTTGGCATTCATGAATACTACTTAGTTAGTTATAAACAAAAACTATAAAAAAGGTGATAGTTACTCCCATTTTTATTTTGCCACCACTATCCACACAATTAATAATTACACTTTTTCTTGTTTCGTAGGAAAATTGATGGACAATAGAAAAGAAGATTCGGCTACCACAAAAGGGGAGTATTTCACACGTGTCACAAGGGGAAATGCATTGGGAATGGATGCCATGCAACATTGGAAGAAGAACAAGCTTGGAAACTGAACCAATCCATTCATAAAGTTGGTGATCCTTGTGCTCACCCCATGCAAAACCCCAACCGTCCATCAAACAATTACTCCATCAATCCACACCTTTCATTCCCTCATCACTTCCCTATATAAGTAAGTCCTAGTCCGTACTTCCCCTTCACATTCCAATTCCCCTTTCTCACACTTCACACCTTTGTCATCCAAATCTCTTCATCGCACCTTGTCCTAACCAACCGAATTCCTCATCTCTCCGTACCTTCCACCCTCTTCACATATCAACTCAAACTCATGGCATCATCAAGCTCCAAGAGGCAAAAGAGGAAGGAACCAGTGGAGAGCATTCCTTTCGATGAGAAGAGATTCAAAACTGCATTCCATGAACTCGAATTTGAACGGATAAAGCTCAAGAAGATACTGCCTGAGTTAACATTCCAAATTGACGAGGATGAGTGCCCACAGATTCAAGAGAAGATTGAACAAAGGGGTTGGCAAAGGCTTACGAACCCGGAGGGGTAGATAAATGCAAACCTCATCAAAGAGTTCTATGCAAATGTGGTCAAAGAAGACAAAACCAAGGCTCCCACCTTCAAAAGTTACGTAAGAGGAAGAGAGGTGGACTTCAGCCCCAATGCTATAACAAGAACTCTTCAATTGAAATCACCACATTTTGATGAGCTTGGTTATCAAGCAAGAGTAAGCAAGAGCACTGACGATGAGGAACTCGAACAAATTGTGAATGACATATGTGTTATAGGAGCTGACTGGGAAAGGTATGCGGATAAGAGACCCAAGTTCATCAAGAGAGGAGACCTCAGCCCTGAAGCCAAGGGATGGTTTGAACTCGTGAGGAGATCTATCCTCCCAGCAGGGAATAATTCCGAGGTCAACGTCACTCGAGCTACTATGGTACATTGCTTAGTACAAGGTGGAGATATCAATGTGCACGAACTTATAGCCGAGGGGATTCAAGAGTCAGCTGAGAAGATTGATTCGGGTGCCAGGCTTTGGTACCCCAGCACCATCTTCAGACTGTGCACGAAGGCCAAGGTTATCCTCGAAGATAGCAACCCAGATTGGTTAAATCCTGGGAGGCTAATTACGTTTCAGCGTCTAACTCATGTGACACTAGCCCAACAACAAAGAAGACCTCACATAGGAAAGCCAAAACCAAAAGGAGGAGCTCACCAAGAAGAGTCTCATCAGAAAGAACACCAACAAAGAGAATATTATGACCCAACCAACATAAACCTGAATCACATTCATGGAGCCATTGAGGAACTAGCAATGAGTTATATGGAGGGACAAGAACAACAACTGCACATTCAAGCTCAAAGGATGGATCGTCAAGAAGAGCTCATTTCTAATTGGATGAATCAACAAGGGGAGTGGCAGAAACAGCAAATGGAATATTATTCCCAACTCACTCAAGCCATCAATCAAGTGCCTGAAAGGCAAGAGCGTCAAGATAAACGCCTTCAAGAACTCAACCAATGCCAGATAGCTCAGACGAAGGCATTCAATGAGTTCAGTGTACTTATGGAAGGACGGCAACTACATAGGGAGGAGTTCAACATAAACACTCAAGCTAAGTTAAACTATATGTCTAGTCATATGCATAATCTACACTCTGCAATCCCTAGGTATGATGAGGTCTAAAAAGAATTCACATAACAAGAGGAAAAGAAGGTGAAACAGCAGAAGAAAACACTGAAAAAGAAGATGGAAGATGCTGGTTTTTGGAAGAAGTTGATTGGAAAAGGCAAGGAAAGTGGGAGTACAAGCACTCAAGAAAAATACCAAGAAGACAAGCAAGAAGAAGAGCATGGGCAACCCCATGAATAAAAGGTGGTGGAGTTCCCTCTTTGATCCATATTTTTCAAGCTTTAAATAAGGAAAATCATGTATGAAATAGAACATGTTCCATGGTAGTTAGGATTTTGAATTATGCCTTGAAATTTTTCATTACTTAGGTCTATGCTTGCTAGTCTTCATGTCACTGCATTCGTATCTTGCTTATTTGTATGCTTGTCTCCTTTTTAATCAAATAAAAAGAGAATGTGTGTTATCAAAGACCAGAGGGGAGTTCAAGTTGTGGAGTAAGTTCCTAATTTTATAGGGTGATAATAGATTAGCCAAGTTGGTTCACCAATAAGGTGGGAAGGCAACTATCTGTCCTGAATCATATGCTTTGAAACACACCCCTTGAGACTAGCTGAATAGCAAAATCCCAATAAGAAAAGGGAAAGAAAAATGAAAGTTAAAAATAAAAGAAAAAGAGTAAGAAATAAGGCTAGGCACCAAGGGTTTGAATCTTGAGGGAAGTGTCTGTGGTGTTCCTGTGAAAGGGATTTACATGGATGAATAAGCTCTTAGGGGTTCCTTATCACTTGGTAACTTGGGTTAACTAACCCAGGATTATCAGCTGAAAGTCCACTATCAAGAGTAACATTTGCTACAGAACACTTAGTAACCCAAAGAGGTGCTGGACACCAAGGTCTCAAGAAAGAAAATAACAAACCATGTGCCTGTGGTGTGTATGTATGGGGGAAAGAGACTTGAGGGAGTAAGTCCTTAGGGGTGTCTTAACACCTAGCACCTTGAACCAACTGGTTCAGGAGTACTGGCTGAAAGCTTATCTTAAAGAGTCGCCCCCTCACAGAGCACCTAGTCTAAGAACACAAACAAGCCCTAAAATAACAAAAAGGATAAATGAATAAAAGTTTCATGGGATGCAATCAAGTGAGTATTCTAGGACATGATAATGGTCTGAAAGCCAGTGAAGAAATGAACCTAAGTTGCTATGCATGAAACCACCATAAAACCAAGGACATGACTTCCACAATAATGACTCATTCCTCTTGGCATTCCATTCATCATTCTCTTGTTACTGATGAGATATTTTAGAGGAAAAATAAATCTCTCCCAAAACATACAAATCCAACCGGCAAGTGTACCGGGTCGTATCAAGTAATAAAAACTCACGGGAGTGAGGTCGATCCCACAGGGATTGAAGGATTGAGCAATTTTAGTTTAGTGGTTGATTTAGTCAAGCGAATCAAGATTTGGTTGATGGGTTTGTGACTTGCAGAAATAAATTGCATTGAAGTAAAGAGAACAAGAAATAAATGGCTGAAACTTAAAGAACAAGAAATTAAATGACAGAAACTTAGAGTGCAAGAAATGTAAATTGCGGAATCTTAAAGTGCAAGGAATGTAAATTACTGGAAAGGTAAAGGGGATTGGGATGTGGATTTGCAGAAATTAAACAAGGAAAAACTAAATTGCATCAAACAGAAGAGGGAAAGGGAATTGGGATTGAACTGGATGTGAAGCAGAAAAGTAAATGAACATAAGAAGCAGTAAACAGAGAATTGAAATGAGAAATTCAGATCTCAGGGACCAGAGACTAGAAAACCAAGTCTAGATCTCAATGCCTTCCTAGATCCAACAAGAACAATTGCAAGGGAATTGTAAATTGCAAAGGAATTAGATGAGAAGTAAGTAACAGAAACGGAAATTCAATTAAGCAGTAAATAAACAGAGAGATCCAAGATTGAGATTGAAACAGAATTTCTTCAATTCTCCAATCCAAGATCCAAGACAAAAGTAAAATGAAATTGAAAGCAATGAAAACAAGAAATTAAAGTTCACTCAAGTTCAAAAGCTCTCCGAAAACTATTATGAAAATTCTAAAAGGAAAGCTCCCCGAATAACTTGAATTCTATCCTATTTATACACTTTCAAAAATGATCTTCAAGCCTTGAGTTGGGCCTTTGTTCTTGGTGGAATTGGGTTGAAAGAGGCCTTGGTTGATTGCTCTTGAAGTTTGAAGAAGAACCAAAGTGAACCAATTGAACCGGTTTTGAGGTTAGCCAAAGTTGGACCAAAAGTTTGAGCCAAAGTTAGGGGTCTAACTTTGACTCCAACTTTTCATAGCAGCAAGCAAAATTCTTCTGGTATGGACGTTGGTGCCAACGTTAGGGGTCTAACTTTGACCCTAACGTTGGCAATGCTTTGTGTGCTAGAGGTGCCAACGTTAGCCTCCAAGTTAGGGGGCTAACGTTGGCGCAAACGTTGGCCCTTCCTTTGAATCTTCATGTGCCAACGTTAGCCCCCAAGTTAGGGGTCTAACGTTGGCGCAAACGTTGGTGCCTCTCCCTTGTGTCTTTATGTGCCAACGTTAGCCCCCAAGTTAGGGGTCTAACGTTGGCACAAATGTTGGTGCCCAGGGAAGAAGTTTCTCTTGCCAACGTTAGCCTCCAAGTTAGGGGGCTAACGTTGGCGCAAACGTGGGGAGCCCAGGGAGTAATCTTCGAGTTCCAACGTTAGCCTCCAAGTTAGGGGGCTAACGTTGGGGCCAACTTTTGCTTCCTGGTTCAATTTCACTCATTCCATTGTCCTCTCTTCACTCCTAGCCATTCCTCTTTGCTTCAACCTTTCTCCAAGCTTTCTTCACCTATCATTAATCAACCAAACTCATCAAAGCTATGCTCAAAATCATGAGATCTTCGTTCTTTCATAATATGCAACAAATATAGCATAAAACCTCATGAAATGGCATGAATTCATATATGGTTGGTTCAATCAAGGGAAACATGAAAATCTACTCAATTAGCTTGCTTGTAGCTCAAGAAAGTGCATAATTCTAATGAAAACTAAAGAAAAAGACTAGTTAAAATAGGCTAGGATGACTTGTCATCACAACACCAAACTTAAAGCTTGCTTGTCCCCAAGCAAGAAAAAGATTTATTAAGAAAAAAGAATGAAATGGAAGAGGATGTTCATGCTAGCAGAGTATTATTGATAGTTTATGGGGTTTTGTGTGGATATGCAAATACTCACTTCTTATTGAATCTTAGGCCTAGAAAGTCTCTTCCAAGCTTCAAGTGACATACTGCTATGACCTCTCATTATTCCTTTATCCTTGGCTATTACTTTATTCATAAGCTTTATTTGAGTGTCATGTGTAGCAAGTTCATTTTCTTTTCTTTATACTTGACACATTATTCACCATGGACACTTGGCTCACATTCCTTCTTAAAACATTGATGCCCAACACCTCTTTGGGCTACTAAATGCCTTGTAGTTAGGTTGCTCTTGATAGTGGACTTTCAGCTGATGATCCCGGATTAGTTAACCCAAGTCACCGAGTGTTGATGCACTCCTAAGAGCTTACTAATCCAAGCAGATCCTAGTACAAAGACACCACAGGCATATATTTTAAAGTTCAAGCTATTGGTGTCCAGCTTTGTTTCTTTTTGTTTCCTTTTGTTCTGCCACTTTTTGGCTATCTCTTTTCTTTCTTTCTTTTTGTTTTTCTTTCTAACCAAGGAATTTTTTATTTAATTGAGATTCATAGACAGTAGGCCACTCTTTACTTAGAAGGAGATATCCTAGCTCTTTATTCACTAAAAGTAAGCTATTGTACAATCACACACATACCACCACTTACTTTTATTCTACTTCTATCTAACAGAGACTATCTTACTTCTCATTCAAACATTTCTTTTATTGAATTGAAAATGCAGGGGACAAAGCATGCTTTTTGTTAAGTGAACACACAAGCACATACTTAAGCTAGCATACTTATTTCAACTGGAACACTCAAGATGCAAAATGACTGAACTAACAGTTACTGTTGCAATGGTAACTCTCAAACTTCCAAATTAGAACAGTTCAATGCTGATAGAATTAAGTGACAATACAACCTCTTGGTGGCTTCTTCTTCTTACTCTCAGCTGATGGTATGTAACCCTTCCAAGAGAGTGATTGAATTCCTATAAAGTTCATGGAAGTTGCTTGTTTCTCAAGCCCTTAGGTAACTTGTTAGTGTGCAGAATTTTCTTGTAGGCTTTTGAACTTACTTTGGTGTGTGAACACCAAACTTAGTTCCTTGCCACCTTTCTCATGCATCAAAATAACTATATGTGAAATCCTCCTATCTTTGTTAAAGACAATAAAAACTAGAAAAACTAAAAAGTAAACAATTGGTTAATTAGTTTATCTGATTACTCGGAGCTAGCATCCATGTATGCAGAAGGTGAGAATGTGCTTTTAAATGAGAATTTGGTGGAACACCAAACTTAGAATCTTTCATTCTCTCTTAATTTATTTTGGTGTGCAACACCAAACTTAGCTTCTTGCAATATAGATAAGTCTAATTAACCCTTTTATTGAAATAGCTATGAGAAGTGAACTACCTCAGGTTGGGTTGCCTCCCAACAAGCGCTTCTTTATTGTCATTAGCTTGACATCAATCCACTTAGATCATGGGAGTTGAAAATCATAGTGCCTCAGCTTTTCTCCTCTTATTGTGGACCTCCTTCCGGTCTCCCCTTTGATGATCTCTAGGTGTTCAAGTGAAAGAACCCGGTTTACAGTGTAGTATTCGGATGATTGTGGGGACACCTTCATTGGTTGGGTGTTTAACACTACTTTATCCCCTGGTGAAAAGCCTTCAGTAGGGATCTTCTTGTTTCTCCACCCTCTTGGCCTCTCCTTCTTTTCTTTCTCTAAAGATACCCCCTGCCTTGGTGGTTCCTTATCTGAGATGTTGAATTTCTCATCTGGAGGTTTTGGATCTTCCAAGGGGCCTCCTCCATAGGAACAGTTGTTCTGCACCAAGTTGATGAGTTGGGGCTTCAATTCAAAGTTATTTGCATCGACATTTGGGGTAAGGATGCTACTCCCACAATGCCTTAGATTAGCAAGTGTATATGAAGCCAAAACTCTCCTCTGGGGTTGACCATTGTTGTTGGCCATTCTCACTGGTGGATTTGTTGGATTTGTTGAGTGTTCCTCCAATTCATGATATTCTTCATCTGATTCTTCCTCTCCAGCAACATTTTTTTCTCTTGCTTCTCTTCTTGTATCTGACATACAAGCAGAACACAAGAAACACACAAAAACCAGTGACACTTCAATCTATTGCTAGAATGAAGTTTGAGTTAGCTTAAGCAAAAATTCAAACAGTTAGTGGGTTAGTCAAAAATTAAGGAAACCGAAAAGAAAAATTGCTTGATCTAAACTACCACCTCACTTAATCATTGTCAATCTAATCAATCCCCGGCAACGGCGCCAAAAACTTGATGAGATATTTTGGAGGAAAAATAAATCTCTCCCAAAACATACAAATCCAACCGGCAAGTGTACCGGGTCGTATCAAGTAATAAAAACTCACGGGAGTGAGGTCCATCCCACAGGGATTGAAGGATTGAGCAATTTTAGTTTAGTGGTTGATTTAGTCAAGCGAATCAAGATTTGGTTGATGGGTTTGTGACTTGCAGAAATAAATTGCATTGAAGTAAAGAGAACAAGAAATAAATGGCTGAAACTTAAAGAACAAGAAATTAAATGACAGAAACTTAGAGTGCAAGAAATGTAAATTGCGGAATCTTAAAGTGCAAGGAATGTAAATTACTGGAAATGTAAAGGGGATTGGGATGTGGATTTGCAGAAATTAAACAAGGAAAAACTAAATTGCATCAAACAGAAGAGGGAAAGGGAATTGGGATTGAACCGAATGTGAAGCAGAAAAGTAAATGAACATAAGAAGCAGTAAACAGAGAATTGAAATGAGAAATTCAGATCTCAGGGACCAGAGACTAGAAAACCAAGTCTAGATCTCAATGCCTTCCTAGATCCAGCAAGAACAATTGCAAGGGAATTGTAAATTGCAAAGGAATTAGATGAGAAGTAAGTAACAGAAACGGAAATTCAATTAAGCAGTAAATAAACAGAGAGATCCAAGATTGAGATTGAAACAGAATTTCTTCAATTCTCCAATCCAAGATCCAAGACAAAAGTAAAATGAAATTGAAAGCAATGAAAACAAGAAATTAAAGTTCACTCAAGTTCAAAAGCTCTCCGAAAACTATTATGAAAATTCTAAAAGGAAAGCTCCCCGAATAACTTGAATTCTATCCTATTTATACACTTTCAAAAATGATCTTCAAGCCTTGAGTTGGGCCTTTGTTCTTGGTGGAATTGGGTTGAAAGAGGCCTTGGTTGATTGCACTTGAAGTTTGAAGAAGAACCAAAGTGAACCAATTGAACCGGTTTTGAGGTTAGCCAAAGTTTGACCAAAAGTTTGAGCCAAAGTTAGGGGTCTAACTTTGGCTCCAACTTTTCATAGCAGCAAGCAAAATTCTTCTGGTATGGACGTTGGTGCCAACGTTGGCCCTTCCTTTGAATCTTCATGTGCCAACGTTAGCCCCCAAGTTAGGGGTCTAACGTTGGCGCAAACGTTGGTGCCTCTCCCTTGTGTCTTTGTGTGCCAATGTTAGCCCCCAAGTTAGGGGTCTAACGTTGGCGCAAACGTTGGTGCCCAGGGAAGAAGTTTCTCTTGCCAACGTTAGCCTCCAAGTTAGGGGGCTAACGTTGGCGCAAACGTGGGGAGCCCAGGGAGTAATCTTCGAGTTCCAACGTTAGCCTCCAAGTTAGGGGGCTAACGTTGGGGCCAACTTTTGCTTCCTGGTTCAATTTCACTTATTCCATTGTCCTCTCTTCACTCCTAGCCATTCCTCTTTGCTTCAACCTTTCTCCAAGCTTTCTTCACCTATCATTAATCAACCAAACTCATCAAAGCTATGCTCAAAATCATGAGATCTTCGTTCTTTCATAATATGCAACAAATATAGCATAAAACCTCATGAAATGGCATGAATTCATATATGGTTGGTTCAATCAAGGGAAACATGAAAATCTACTCAATTAGCTTGCTTGTAGCTCAAGAAAGTGCATAATTCTAATGAAAACTAAAGAAAAAGACTAGTTAAAATAGGCTAGGATGACTTGTCATCAGTTACAGTATTTGTTTAGGGACAAGCAAGCTTTAAGTTTGGTGTTGTGATGCCAGGGCATTTTGGCCAGGTTTACTGACCTTTTCTTTACTGTTTTAGGGTAGTTTCATGCATTTTCTTAGGAAGTAAGCAAGGTTTGGGTAAAATTTCACTTACATCTTGATTCAAGCAAAGATGGTGCACTTTACATGATTTCATGAGAATTTTTCATGAATTATATGACAAATTGGATGATGCATATCTCATGACTTGGATTAGAACTTTGATGCACTTTATTGTTTGATTTTAGGACAAAGGAAGTAAGGAAGAACCACGTTAGCAGCCATGTTAGTCTAATTAACGTGACCGCTAACGTGGAATGGGAGCTAACTTGCAACGTTAATGAGAAAAGTAATCGCCAATAACGTCCTCGAAAGCCATAATAGCCCACGTTAAGAGTCACGTTAACTAAGTTAACGAGAACTCTAACGTGGAAGAAAGAAATAAGGCCAACGTTAGTGACACTCACCTTTGTCACTAACGTTGGACCAAACTCATAAGTGGCCACGTTAAGAGCCATATTAACTCAGTTAACGTGGACTCTAACGTTGGGAAGCAAAAGAGAAGCCAACGTTAGTGACACTCACCTTTGTCACTAACGTTGGCCAAGCCACAATAAGCCACGTTAGTTGCCACGCTAACTTAGTTAACGTGGAGAAAGCAAGTGATCGCCAACGTTAGTGACACTTACCTTTGTCACTAACGTTGGGATGTACCACCACAGGCCACTATGAGCAACGTTAGCTCCAACGTTAAGTTAACGTGGAAGCTAACGTGGATAAAAGAGATGATGAGCCAACGTTAGTGACACTCACCTTTGTCACTAACGTTGGAGATTGCTATCAACACCACGTTAGAAGCCACGTTAACCTAGTTAACGTGGACTCTAACGTGGGAAGTAGGGGCATCTTGGAACATTAGTGACAAAGGTAAGTGTCACTAACGTTCTTGAAGGATTGGCAAGCCTACGTTAAGAGCAACGATAACTAAGTTAACGTGGACTCTAACGTAGGGGGAAGGGAGGACTCTCAACGTTATTGGAAAAGGTGAGTCCCAATAACGTGTGCGAAGGACCAAAAGGCAACGTTAGTGGTCACGTTGGTGCCACTAATGTTGAAGTTAACGTGGATCATCCCTGGGTTAGGAACGTTAGTGAAAAAGTTGATTGTCACTAACGTTCTCGAACTCACACTCTCACTTAACGTTAATGCCACTAACGTCCTGAGCTAAACACCCTGCCTACTTCACACTTTCTCTCTGCAAGTAAAGCTAAGCCCACTGAAGAGGATAACTGCTTCAAACTCAAGATCCAAAGGCCCATATCCAAGACTTGAAGAACTAACTAGAAGATCAGAAGAGTAGTATATATAGGGGTAGTTTTGAATTAGAAAGAGCTTTTCGGGGGGAGGGGGGAGTTGGAAATTGCAGAACTACTCTCTGTATAATTTTACTTTCTCTGCACTTCTAGTTTTACTTTTCATAATTTATTTTCCATCTTTGTTTTCGATTTCCAGAGCTATGAACAACTAAACCCCTTTTATTGGGTTAGAGAGCTCTGTTGTAATTTGATAGATCAATATTAGTTTTCATTATTCTTCTTCTATCTTTTCTCTTGATTTTACTAGAAAGCTTTCAATCTTCATCCAATTGGGTAGTTATCTTGGAAAAGAAGCTATTCATACTTGGATCTCTTCTGAACCTTGGAAGAGGAATGAAGAGATCATGCTAGAAATGCTTTCTCATGCTGGACCAAATTGGGGTTGGATAGATATGGTGACTATAATTCTACCAACACTTGATTTGGGAATGCATGTGGTATAATCAGTGACCATACTTCATCTCTTCTCATGAGCAATTGACCAAGGAATTGGCTATTGATCAAGATTTGAGAGATTGAATTACAAGGACTTGTAATTCGATCACTAAAGATTGCCAAGGAGATCAATGAACGCATTGATTGAGGAAGAGATGAAAATGAACTTGATCCGGAGAATGCAACATCTCCTAAGCCCAATGAATTCCCCATTTCTGATCTTACCCATTCTCTTTAATTTCTGCAATTTACTTTTATGAGCATCTTCCCCATTCCCATTTAAGATTCTGCAATTTACTTTCCGCCATTTACCTTCAGCTCTTTATTTCCAGCAATTTACATTTTCTGCTATTTACTTTCCCGCCATTTAATTTTCTGTAAATCTCAAATTAAATTATGCTTCGCTCAACTAGAACATTCCTCTAATTAAAGTTGCTTGACCAATCAATCCCTGTGGGATTCGACCTCACTCTATTGTGAGTTTTTACTTGACGATAATTCGGTATACTTGCCGAAGGAAAATTGTTGAGAGACAAGTTTCCGTGCATCACACCTATCCTAACTCAGCCACGGAAAGGAGAACCACTCATATTGTACCTCGCGGTAGGAAGTCGAGAAGACAACAGTGGGCAACAACCCGTATACTTCATCAGTAAAGCATTACAAGGATCCGAGCTGAACTACCGAAAAATAGAAAAATTTGCCTACGCCCTCATACTAACATTTCGACGACTTCGTCCATACTTCTAAGCTCACACCATTAGGATTCGGACCGACCAGCCCATAAAGGGGATTTTGCAGGAAACGGACTTAGTAGGTAGAATCTTGCAATGGGCCGTCGAGTTATCTGAATTTGATCTTCAATACGAAGCTCGGACAGCCATTAAATCACAATACCTGGCCGACTTTATTGCAGAATTTACAGACACCCCGAAAACCCCATAGAATGGAACCTCTACGTTGACGGTTCATCAAATAAAAATGGAAATGGCGCGGGTGTGATAATTGAAAGCAACCAAGGGAATCAAATTGAACTTTCCCTCAAATTTGGTTTCCCTGCCTCAAACAATCAAGTGGAAAATGAGGCACTATTAGCTGGTTTGAGCTAGCTAGGGAGGTTGAAGCCCAAAAGCTTACCATCTTTAGCGACTCACAAGTAGTCACTTCACAAATAACAGGGAGCTACCAAGCCAAAGACCCCACCATGAAAAAGTACTTGGATAAAACCAGGGAACAGCTCGGATAACTCGGAGAATATGAGGTCCGTCACATACCCCGAGAACAGAATGCCTGAGCTTACGCACTCTCAAAGCTAGCCAGCACCAAACCAGGGGGCAACAATAGAAGCCTCATCCAAGAAATACTGCAGAGTCCGTCAATCTCGGAAGAAGAAAAAGTCCTAGCCATAACAGGTCAGGATAAAGGATGGATGACTCCCATAATTAACTACCTCAAAACAGAAACACTCCCTACAGACAAAAAGAAGGCAAAGAGGTTACGAGAGGCACAACATTACACCATCATAAACAATACTCTATACAAGAGAGGAATTTCAATCTCGTTATTAAAATGTGTGCCAACTTCCAACACAAAGGAAGTTCTATAAGAAGTACACAGCGGCGTTTGTGGAAATCATCTCGGAGCACAAGCTCTCGCCAAAAAGGTACTCCGAGCAGGATTCTATTGGCCAACTCTACAAAAGGAAGCCACAGAGTTTGTAAAGACATGTATACCATGCCAGAAACATGCCAACTTTCACATCGCCCTGCCAGAAGAACTCATCAGCGTAACCTCACCATGGCCCTTTGAAAAATGGGGACTCGACCTTCTCGGACCCTTCCCTCAGGGATTGGGACAAGTTAAATTCCTTATAGTAGGAGTAGACTACTTTACAAAGTGGATCAAGGCAGAACCCCTAGCTAATGCCGCTGCTCAAAGAAGTTGAAAATTCCTATATAGGAACATTGTCACAAGGTTTGGGGTTCCATACTCCATCATCACAGAAAATGGCACCCAATTCACAGATGCAGGCTTCAGAAAGTTAGTGGCCGACTTGAACATAATACAACAATTCACTTCCGTAGAACATCCCCAAGCCAATGGATAAGCCGAAGCTGCCAACAAAGTCATATTGGCTGGGATAAAGTGGAGATTACAGAACGCAAAGGGAGCTTGGGCTGAGGAGCTCCCACAAGTCCTATGGGCATATCGAACAACGCCATATTCCACCATAAAGGAATCACCCTTCCAATTAACATACAGAATGGAGGCAATGATCCTAGTAGAGATTGAAGAAGGGTCACCTAGAGTGATCCACTATAATAAAGAAGCCAACTCCCAATTTCAAAGGGAAGAACTCGACCTACTCCCAGAAGTCCAAGAAAGAGCTCGGATTAGAGAAGAAGCACTAAAGCGTCGAATGGCTTCAAGATATAATCAAAAGGTAGTGCCACGAGGTTTCACTGAGAATGACCTCATCCTAATCTGAAATGATATCGGAACAACTCAACCTGGAGAAGGAAAGCTGGCAGCAAACTGGAAAAGACCCTACCGAGTCGTAGAAGTACTCGGAAAAGGCTACAACAGACTGTCTGAACTCGATGGACGAGAGCTTCCTAGGTCGAAGCACGCCTGCAACCTGAGAAGGTACTATAGTTAGGGATGATAAAGAATCTCGGCATAAGGTGCACTCTTTTTCCTGAAAAGGTTTTTTAATGAGGCACCAAGCCAAGACCTACAAACAATTTCACTTAAAGGGATAAAAACTCCCGCATGTATATATGTGCATTTTTTTTTAATAAAATATGTTTAGATATTCTACCAACTCTCAAGCCGCATTAATCTGAAACATTTATCGTCCGATTATAAAGCAACAGATCGGCAGAAAGTGAAAATCAAATTCACTGCACGATCACGATAAAGACCAACAGAGATGAAAACCAAATTCATCAAAAGGTCGACCAAATGAGGATTGAACCCAACTTCTACAAATCGGCAAAGATGTAAACAGAATAATGCAAGAAGTTATCGAAAGTGATCCAGAGAAAGGACCTGATGAGGTCTTGATAAAATGGGTTGCTAAATAATAACTTAAAGACTGGCCGACGTTAAGAAGTCGGACCAGTCGTAATAACAAAAGTTATCAGTAAATCCCTGGAAGGAGGTCTAGCCAGCCCTATAAAAGAGGATTACTATAACTTAAAAGGGCCCGACATGACGAAGTCGACCCAAAGCCCAAAAGTTATAAAAGTAATCCTTGAAAGAGACTTGAACAAAGTCCAGGAAAGAGGATTACAAAAATAACTTAGAAGGGCCCGACATGACGAAGTCGGCCCAAAACCCAAAAGTTATTAAAGTAATCCTTGAAAGAGACTTGAACAAAGTCCAAGAAAGAGGATTACAAAAATAACTTAGAAGGGCCCGACATGACGAAGTCGGCCCAAAGCCCAAAAGTTATAGAAGTAATCCCTAAAAGAGACTTGAACAAAGTCCAAGAAAGAGGATTACAAAAATAAATTAAAAGGGCCTGACATGACGAAGTCGGCCCAAAGCCCAAAAGTTATAAAAGTAATCCCTGAAAGAGACTTGAACAAAGTCCAAGAAAGAGGATTACAAAAATAACTTAGAAGGGCCCAACATGACGAAGTCGGCCCAAAGCCCAAAAGTTATAAAAGTAATCCCTGAAAGAGACTTGAACAAAGTCTAAGAAAGAGGATTACGAAAATAACTTAGAAGGGCTCGACATGACGAAGTCGGCCCAAAACCCAAAACTTATAAAAGTAATACCTGAAAGAGACTCGAACAAAGTCCAAGAAAGAGGATTACAAAAATAACTTAGAAGGGCCCGACATGACGAAGTCGGCCCAAAACATAAAAGTTATAAAAGTAATCCCTGAAAGAGACTTGAACAAAGTCCAAGAAAGAGGATTACAAAAATAACTTAGAAGGGTCCAACATGACGAAGTCGGCCTCCATAAGATACTAAAGTTATAAAAAGTAATACCTAGCAAGAGACCTTGTAAAAGGTCCAAACAAGGCAGGATTACTAGAAATAACTCCCGAAGCCTCAAAGGAATCAAAGCGACAAATAGGAAATACAAAGGCAATCCAGAGAGGTCGAGCAACAATGCTCCAGCACTATCGAAAACCTAAAAAAGGGGTACCAAGATAGATAAGGACCAACATGATATTAAAAGCATAATAAGAACAAGCTCAAAGAGGCTACCCAAATCAGCCCCAAGAACTTGGAAGCTATTTTTTGTTTTTCAAAATAAAGTTGCTAAACAAGCAACTAAAAAAAGTGTCAACGGTCAGCAACATTACAAAAAGAAAGTTTTAAAAGCCCACAGGCCGGGCTATCTACACAGAACATTTACATAATCCGGGAAGATCCGAAAGCTTCTCGGCGGCACAAGGTGAAGGAGGACAAGTCTGAAGGGGCACTGCATCCACTGTCCCGTCCTCCCGATTTAATATCTGACAGTCAGGCTCTGGTTCGGGATGACTAACCTCAGCGGGAGGAGGTGAAGAAGTCGGCATAACAGTGGCTTTGGCGACCGGCACAGGAAGGGGTTCAACATCGTCGTCATCAGGTTCATCAGGGACAATCTTGCCATCCTTTACGACATTGTCCAGGCTGAAGAGAGTAAGGTTGGCATCAGGTGCAAGAACTTGAACCTGCTCCTTCAGGTTCTCATAAGCAGCATTTACGCTGCCTACTAGATGACCCTGGAGCTCGGCATAATCAACCCGGGCAGACTCCAACTCCTCCCTAAGACGCATCACCTCCCTGTAGGCCGTAACATAACTATCCTTGTGCCTCAAAGCCGTGTCTTCAGCCAACTTTACAGAAGCTGCCAAGGTAATAGAACTAGCCTTCTCACCCTCCAACTCTTTCTCCAGCTTGGTCACCTTCACCTCAAGCTCCTCCTTCAAACCTTTCATCTGATCGAACTCTAATTTGGCCTCCTCCATAAAGGCCTTCGTAGCATGAAGAGGAAAATATTGGGCAGTCCGATATAAGGCCGGCCCCATATGTGCCATCCTGACACTACTCCGAGTTATAAAGTCTAAATGATGAAGGAGTGACACCTTATCCATAGGAAGGACACCATAAGGACCAATCTGCTGGTCGACAAACCCAACAACATCGAAGTCAGGGGCATCCAGATTGAAGGGTTCAACAGTTCGAGGTCTTTTGGAAGGTGGAACAACTAGAGGAGAAGATGCAGCAGCAGCAGAAGACGGCGGAAGATCCACTACACGAACTCGAGGAGTAGGGATCATTCTCCTCGGCCTGGGAGAGCTCGGCACGAACGGTTTCGACGTCATCTGTGAAGATCCTTTCCCATTCGTTTTGGTCGAGATGTTCTGAGCGGCAGCAGCCTTTCTCGCCTTCTTGAAAGCTTTCATCGATTCATTATTCTTGGCCATCTCTGTAAAATAGAAACCAGCAGTTTTACAGACCAGGAAAAAAGAGGAAAGCAAAGTAAAAACAAGAAGCAATATACATGAACTAATACGTAGTGCAGTTCGAACAAGGGAGGGGTCCCCCAAGGATTTTTTAGTATCTAAATAAGGAGGTTCCCCCCAAAGGTCCTCCAAAACAGTTACAAAAGCCTGCTCAATCTCGTCGAGCATTTTCCACGTATATCGGGACACTACTACATTCTGCTGCTAACACAAAGGAAAGGATGGCTCATCATTCGCTTCTAGAAAAAAGGGGCGAGCTCCCTCAACAGCTCGAATCTTGAAGAAATAATTCTTGATGTCCCTAAAGGACTTGTCGTACATGGTAAAAACCTTATGTCCTTGTACAGACCTAAAAGAAACCCACGAGGCTTTCTTTTTCGAAGAAATCCCGGGCTTAATTAAAACAAACAAATAAAAGAAAACGAGTTTGAGAAGGGGTAACATCCAATTCATGGTAAATAAGTTGAAAAATCTTAATAAAACCTCATGAGTTCGGACGAAGCTGGGACAGAGCTACATTACACGACCATAGCAAATCGGTCTCAAAGGAAGTAAAGGGAAAAGTGATGTCCAACTGGCTGAAAAAATAGTCGTAAGCATAAAAGAAAGGGCGCTCCCCTTGGATCAGGACAGGGAAGCAAACCCTCTCCTCAGAGTCAGGTGCCACCAATTCATAATTCCTCTCTTGATCTCTACTCTTGCAGAGACGGTGATGTTTTCTAAGCTCTACGCAAAATTCAGAATTGGCTAAAGAAACACACAACAACACCAGGGGAGTCCAACCAATCAGACATCCCCTCGGGGACCTTAGAAGATACCTCAATAATATTTTTGCGAGAATACATGGCCAACTAGTCCTACAAACAAGAAAAGATGTTCGGATTACTAAAAAATATCTCGGACAAAAGACAAAACAACTCGGCTAGTATGATTTTGACGGCACAAACAACAAAAGGAAAACCCCAGGACCCACACAGAAGGTCCAAGGGCATCCTTTGGAGGCAGTCAGGGAACAAGGACTTAGGAAAACCTACAAAACTAACGTCCCAACAAAACTCGTGTCAAAGACAGAGATAAAGCCTTTCTAAAAAAAGTAGCATCCCCAAAAAGCTACAAATCAAACAAAACCGAAGTAGCTTCCTTCCAAATTTACAGTCTCAGCTTATCAGCAAAGATAGCAAAACATATCAAGAAGAAGTCATAAAAAACGCCACCTATTTTCAGAGAAGTAAATTCCCCCAGAAAAAGTAAAACAACACGAAGAAATAGTCGTTATCTTTCACGGAATTCATCAGCAAAGGCTATCAGCATGACAAAAAGGAACAATCTTTCGAGAAAACAAGCATTATGAACCCTAAAATACAAAGGAACCATTCCAAAAGCAAGAGAAATCCCTCAAACAGTAAATAAACAGGCGCACAGTGATATGAAAAGATTTAGATTTTCCAAGTCGAGACGTCAAGAGAAAAATTGAAACTCTATCAAAAGCCGAAGGCAAAACGACGAAAGAAGTACAAGGAAAGAAAAACCAACTTGAACAAAGGAAGAAGCTTCGAAAGGAGATTGAAGATGGAGAGACGGAATTGCCCAGAAATTGCCAAATGACGCTGCAACGCAAAAAACGCAAATTTCAGGCGAAAACAGAAAGCGAAAGAGTACTAGGGGAAGTTACAAAAACGAAGAAGAGAAACCATTTTTTGTGTGTGAAATTCAAAATAAATGAGCCAAGGGAAACGGAGCACTAAAAAAGTAATTAATAAAAGTATTAAACCCTCGCACGTTCCCAAGAACAGAGCGCTAATACAAAGGCGCGCGCTTTTAGAAGAAAACGTTCCACATTCAAAAAGGGAAGACTCTACAAAGAAGGAAGTCGACAAATGCTCGAGTTCGGCTTCACCAGAGAAGGATCGAAGTCCTAAAACTAAGACTCGCACTGTTCATACCCTGGGTCAAGCTATCCGACCCAGGATGTTTAATCGACAAGGCGACCGACCTCTTCAGGTCCGACTATCCGACCTCTTCTCAAAGACCTCGGCCAAACTGCCAAGAAAGCCCAGTAAAGGGCCCAAATAGAGGAACACGACCCAAGTCCAAAGGCAGTCCAAGCCTATAGAGATAAAGGCGGTTCCCTTGAAGATAAGCTGGCCTCACCCAAAGATAAGATAAGATAAAATAACTAACTTATCTTATCTAAGAAGGTCAACCCATGCTATTATAAATCCACTGGAGCACCCAGGTATAACTCATACTCTGATTCTACTAAAAACCTGCTTAATACCCTTGCTAACTTAAGCATCGGAGTCCCTTGCAGGTACCTCCCACCCTCCGGTGGCGAAGGATCAGCAGTGCAGCCAGTCCAACAAGTCAGACACGACAGCTCCGACCGCTACTCACCAGCCAGACACGTCAGCACCGACCAGTACAAAAGATCTCGACCGAGATCGACCTCCAGTTTCAGGTAACCCTCGGAATAGAGACATTATTGTCCGACCTTTCCCAAGTGTTCGATACCCTCAGAAAGCATGACATGCGACTTAACCCTGCATAGTGCACCTTTGCAGTAAAAGCTGGCAAATTCCTAGGTTTTATGTTAACACAACGAGGAATTGAGGAGAATCCGGATAAATGTCGGGCTATACTCGACATGAAAAGTCCAACATGTGTCAAAGAGGTACAATAACTCAACAGAAGACTGGCAGCCTTCTCCATATTTTTAGCCAGATCAGCCATAAGATCCCTCCCATTATATGCCACTCTAAGGAAAGGAAAGAAGTTTGAATGGACAACGGAGTGCGAACAGGCATTCTAGGATTTCAAAAGGTTTCTGGGATGACCACCTATTCTAACTCAACCACGGGAAGGAGAACCACTAGTATTGTACCTCGTAGTAGGAAATCGAGCAATGGCCTCAGCGCTAGTCAGAGAAGATGAGAGTGAACAACAGCCCATCTACTTTATCAGCAAAGCCCTGCAAGAGGCCGAAATAAAATATTGAAAGATAGAAAAGTTCGCCTACGCTCTTATACTAACTTCTCGACGACTTCGACCATATTTTCAAGCTCACACGATCAAAGTCCGGACTAACCAGCCCATAAAAGGCATTCTACAGAAAACAGATTTAGCCGAAAGAATTTTAAAGTGGGCAATCAAGCTATCTGAGTTCAACCTTCAATATGAAGCTTGGACGGCCATCAAGTCCCAATATTTGGCCGATTTTATTGCTGAGTACACTGACACTCCAGGAATTCCCACAGAATGGAATCTCTGCGTAGACGGCTCTTCAAACAAAATCAGAAGTGGCGCGGGCGTGATAATAGTAAGTGATCAGGGAACCCAAATCGAACTTTCTCTCAAATTCGGGTTCCCTGCATCAAACAACCAGGCCGAATATGAGGCATTACTAGCTGGTTTGAAGCTGGCTAAGGAGGTTGGAGCTCAAAAGCTTATCATCTTCAGTGACTCGCAAGTAGTCACCTCACAAATAGTAGGGAGCTACCAAGCCAAGGATCCCACCATGAAAAAGTACTTGGACAAAACCAGGGAACAACTCGGATAACTCAGAGAATATGATGTCCGCCACATACCTCGAGAATAGAATGCTCGAGCTGATGCACTCTCAAAACTAGCCAGCACCAAACCAGGGGGCAACAATAGAAGCCTCATCCAGGAAATACTACAGAACCTGTCAATCTCGGAAGAAGAAAAGGTCCTAGCCATAACAGGTCTGGATCAAGGATGGATGACTACCTCAAAAATAGAAACACTCCCTACAGATAAGAAGGAGGCAAAGAGGTTAAAACGGGAGGCATAATACTACACCATCATAAACAATACTCTATACAAGAGAGGGATTTCAACACCACTATTAAAATGTGTGCCGACTTCCAACACAAAGGAAGTTTTAGAAGAAGTACACAGTGGCATCTGTGGGAACCATCTCGGAGCACGAGCTCTCACCAAAAAAGTACTCCGAGCCAGATTTTATTGGCCGACTATGCAAAAGGAAGCAACAGAGTTCGTAAAGACATGTCCACCATGTCGGAAACATGCTAATTTCCACATTGCCCTACTAGAGGAACTCATCAGTGTAACCTCACCCTGGCCATTTGCAAAATGGGGACTCGACCTCCTTGGGCCCTTCCCCCAAGGATCAGGACAGTTTAAGTTCCTCATTGTAGGGGTAGACTATTTCACAAAATGGATTGAGGCAGAACCCCTAGCTAACACCACTACTCAAAGAAGTCAAAAATTTCTATATAGAAATATTGTCACAAGGTTTGGGGTTCCTTACTCCATTACCACAGACAATGGCACTCAATTCACGGACGCAGGCTTTAGAAAATAGGTGGCCGACTTGAAAATAGAACACCAATTCACATCCGTAGAATACCCCCAAGCTAATGGACAGGTAGAAGCCACCAATAAAGTCATATTAGCCGGGCTAAAATGGAGATTACAGGATGCAAAAGGAGCCTAGGCTAAAGAGCTCCCACAAGTCCTATAGGCGTATCGAACAACTCCACACTCCACCACAAGGGAATCACTTTTCTGACTGGCTTACCGAATGGAGGCAATGATCCCAGTGGAGGTTGAAGAAGGATCCCCCATAACGATCCACTACAGTGAAGAGGCCAACTCCCAACTTCAAAAGGAAGAGCTCGACCTACTTCCAAAAATCTGAGAAAGAGCTCGGATCAGGGAGGAAGCGTTAAAACGTCGCATGGCCTCAAGATACAACCAGAAGGTAGTACAGCAAAATTTTGCCAACAACGACTTCATCCTAATCCGAAATGATATCAGAACAAGTCGACCAGGAGAGGGGAAGCTAGCAGCTAACTGGAAAGGACCCTACCGAGTCATAGAGGTACTCAAAAAAGACTACTACAGGCTGTCCGAACTCGAACGGCAAGAGATATCAAGGTCATGGCACGCCTGCAACCTAAGAAGGTATTATAGTTAGGAGGTAATAAAGATCTTAGGTCAAAGTGCACTCTTTTTCCTGAGAGGGTTTTTTAACGAGGCACCAAGCCAAGATCTATAAACTACCTGACTTAGAAGGGTAAACACCCACATGTATATATTTTTCTTATTTGTCTACTTTCTATTTGGAATAAAATTTTTCAGATTTCTTCTACAAAGCCTCTCTACAGGTCAGCAAGGTGAAAAACAAATTCATCACCCGACCACGATGAAAACCGAATTCATCGTTTGATTTCGACAAGGGTCGACAAAGTGAAAACCAAATTCACTGCTCGATCAAGACAAAGCTACAGGTCAACAAGGTGATGATCAAACTCATTGTCCGATCACGATAAAATCGACAAAGTTATAAAAAAGTAATCCATAAGCTGAGGTCTGGCCAGCCCTGACTAAAAAATGGGTTACTAATAACTTAAGAACAGACCGACATGAAGAAGTTGGACCAATCAACCAAAGCAACAAAAAGTTATAAAAATCAATCAATAGAAAGAGGCCTGACGAGGTCTGAGAAAAAATGGATTGCTATAACTTGGGATGGACCGACACGAAGAAGTCGGACCAGACTAGCCAAAATGACAAAGTTATAAAAAGTAATCCATAGAAAGAGGCCTGATCAGCCCTTATCAAAAATGGATTCCTAGAAATAACTAATAATGGACCGACATGAAGAAGTCAGCCCAAGCCGATCAAAAGCGACAAAGTTATAAAGAGTAAATCCATAGACCCGGCGAGGTCTGACTAAAAATGGATTGCTAAAAATAACTCGAGAAGATTCAATGAGAAAAATCGATTGATAGAAGGCATGCGCTAGAAGGGACACAGCTCGACCCAAAAGTCACGACCTCACCAAAATCAATTCACAAGTATTCCATGAGAATACTAAAAAGAATAGTCGAACAATGCTAGCCTCAAAAAGTCACGTCAACTAAAGCTGAAAATAAACCACAAAGGCAATCAAAAGAGGTCGGATAGCAAGACTCCAACACTCTAAAAATTCCTGGAAGTGCCAAAAGCGGCAAGCAAACCATATTATAAAGAATCAAAGCTACTATAATCAACACTCAGAAGGCCCCCCGAAAGTTGACCTCAAGAGTTCAAAGGCATTTGTTTTTCTAAATAGAGTTGCGGAGAAAAGGAACTAAATTATCCAAGTCAAACAAAACACAAATGACAAAAATCTAGAGTTTCGAAGACCCACAAACTGGGCCATAAGATACCAAATCAGGAGACTATAAGGGATTCAAAGACTCCCCAATAGCGGCATCCTGAGAAGAAGGAGGATGAGTCGCGAGGGGGACAGCATCAACTGTCCCATCTGGACGAGTTAGAATCTGAACATCAGGGTCAAATTTGGGACGGCCGACCTCAGGTGTAGGAGTTGGGGAAGTCGGTGCAACAGAAGCTTTGGTGGATGGCACAGGAGGTGGATCTACATCATCATCATATTCATCCACAATATTGTCCAAACTGAAGAGAGAGGGGTCGAGATCGGGAGCAAGAACTCAGACTTGATCCTTCAAATTCTCATAGGCAGAAGTTACACTGCCTACAAGATGGCCCTGGAGCTCGGCATAATCAGCCCGAGCAGATTCCAACCTCTCCCTGAGCTCTATCATCTCACCATAAGCTCGGATATAGCTCTCCTTATGCTTCTGCGCTATCTTCTCAGCCAGATTTGCAGAAGCCACCGTACCAGTAGCCCGAATCTTCTCACCTTCCAACTCTTTTTCCAGCTTTGCCACCTTCACCTCAAGTTCCTCCTTTAACCCCTTGATCTTGTAAAATTCCGACTTGGCCTCCTCCATAAAAGCCTTTCTTGCATGGACAGGAAGATCTTGGTCAGTTCGAAACAAGGCCGCTCCCATGTGTGCCATCTTAATACTGCTCCGGGTAATGAAGTCCAGATGATGAAGAATGATATATCATCAGTAGGGACAACACCATAAGGGGCAATTTGATGATCAACAAACCCCATAGCATCAAAATCAGGGGCGTCCAAATTAAAAGGCTCAACAGTCCTCTGTCTTTTTGGAGAAGGACCGGCAGTGGGAGAAGAGGTAGCAGCAGAAGTTTGGGGAGGATCAACCAAATGGACCTGAGGAGTAGGAATCACCCTCCTCGGCCCAGAAGTGCTTAAGATTGGCTTTTTAGGAGGAACCTGAGAAGATCCTTCCCCAGCAGCCTTAGCCAAGATGTTCTGGGCAGCGGTAGCTTTCCTCGCCTTCTTAAAGGCCTTCATGGAATCATTATTCTTAGCTATCTCTGAAAAAAACAGAAAAAATAAGTTACAAAATTGGAAGAAAAGAAACAAAAAAGCAAGTAAACAAAGCGAAGAAAAAAGAAGTCGACCACTACCTAGCTCAGCCCGGAAAAAGGGACGGGTTTCCTAAAAATTTCTTTGTGTCAAGATGGGAGGTTGCCCCCAAATCTCCTCTAACACATTCACAAAAGCCTGCTCAACCTCATCAAGCATCTCCCACGAATATCTAGACACCACAACATTCTTTTGCCAACATAAGGGGAAGGTAGGTTCATTATTCGGCTCTATGAAGAATGGTCGAGCTCCCTCAACAGCTCGGACCTTAAAAAAGTAGTTCTTAAAATCCCTAAAAGACTCGTCATACATAGCAAACACTTTATGTCCTTGAGCAGACCGGAAAGAAATCCAAGAAGCTTTCTTTTTGGTAGTCCCAGGTTTGGTCATGACTCAGAGGAAAAGAAAGAGAGTTTGAGAAGTCTTGACGTCCAATTATTGACAAAGCAACTGAAAAATCTTAATAAAGCCCCAGGAGTTCGGATAGAGCTGGGACGGAGCCACATTACATGACCACAGCAAATCGGTCCCAAAAGAGGTAAAAGGAAGGGTAATGTTCATTTGGCTAAAAAATTAGTCATAAGCATAAAAGAAGGGGTGTTCCCCCTGGATTAGAGAAAGGAAGCAAACCCTCTCGTCAGAGTCCGGAGCTACCAACTCGTAGTTCTTCTTCTGATCCCTACTACTACAGATCCGGTGATGTTTTCTAAGCTCCACGTAGTATTTAGAGTTAACTACGGAAACGCACATCAGGACGAGGAAGTCCAGCCAGTCAGACATGCCCTCGGGGACTTTGGAGGATTTCTTGACAATATTTTTGCGAGAAGACATGGTCAACTAGTCCTACAGCAAGAAAAAGAATATGGATTACTAACCAAAGCAGCTCGGGCAAATCAAGAAATCAGCTCGGACAAATATGAATACAACCTAGACTAAAGCATACAAACAGTAAAAGGAGACCCCAAGACTCACACCAAGATCTAGGGGCATCCTTTGGAGGCAGTAACAGAGTGAGGACTCAGAAAAAATCTACAAGGCTATATCCCAACATCTCTCAGCAAAGAAAATAACCCTCTTTCATTAAGCGACACTCCAGGAAGAAAGTCACGAATCAAAAAGTCATAAGAAATCGTTATCTTTTACAAATCTATCAGCAAAGAAAACTATCAACATCAAACAGGACAAGTGGAAATCATCAAAGGCGCAATCTTTTTCATAATCAAGCAGTTTATAAGCCTCAAATAAAAGGATACAATTAGAAACGGTAACAACATGCAAAACCCTAAAAACATCAACTATCAGGAAATGCAAAAAGGTTCATGCAAAAGTCGAAGAAACTCCCAGAACACACAGCAAAAGTAGAAAGATTTAAACTTTTCCCAAGCAAAGATCAAAACTTTCTCAAAAATCAGGCATGAAAAGAACGACATGAGAAAGAAAAGAGAGAGGAAGAAAGACCAACCTGTAGCAGAGAGGAGATGATATACGCTGAGAAATTAAAGCAACAACGAGGCCGCACTAAACGATCACCTTTCAAACAAAAGAACGAAGCGCCAACAGTCACCTCTGAAAACAAGGAAAAGCGCAAAGACATGAAAACTTAGGAGCAAGTGAAAATGAAGAGTCCCAAGTGAGACAGAAAATGCAAGAACAGAAGGGTAAAAGATGGAGTTTCAGGAAGCAAGAGAAAAAATTGAAAGCAAAGTCTTTTGGTAAATGAAAAGAGGGAAACGGCAAAAAGAGGAGTTAACGGGCTTTAAAAACCCTCGCACGTTCCAAAGCAAGAGCACAAATGCAAAAGTGCGCGTTTACGAACTAAAAGAAGTGAAGAAAAATGCTTCACATTCAAGAAGCCTCAGTGGAATCAACCAAAGTGCTCGAGCTCGGCTTCTCCAATGAAGGATTGAAGTCCTAAAAAAGGACCCGACCTCAAAAAGATGACCATGCTACGAGCAGGGGTACTGTTCATGTCCTGGGTCGAGCTGTATGACCCGGGCTGATTGATGACAAGTCGACCGACCTCTTCAGGTCAGGATTACCCGACCTCTTCTTAAAGAGTTCGGCCAAATCTCCAGGAGAAGCCCAAAAAAGGCCCAAACAGAGGAACACGACCCTAGTCCAAAGGCTGCCCAAGTCTAGAAAGATAAGGGCGGTTCCCTTAAAGATAAGATAACTCTGCTCAAAGATAAGATAAGGTAACTATCTTATCTCCAGAAAGGTCACTCCACACCATTATAAATACACTGGAGCACCCAGGTATAACTCATACTCTGATTCTACAAAAAAACCTGCTTAATACCCTTGCTAACTTAAGCATTGGAGTCCTTGCAGGTACCACCACCCTCTGGTGACGAAGCACTAGCAGCACCCTCTGTCCAATAAGTCGGACACAACAGCTCCAACCACCACCCACAAGTCGGACACGTCAACACCGACCAGCACAAAAGATCTCGTCCGAGATCGACCTACAGTTTCAGGTAACCCTCGGAACACTTTTCTTCTGCAATTTCTCGAGTCTGTCTTGTTAAGAGAGCATTTTAGATCTGAATTTACTTTCTGTTTTTGTTATTCTTCCGCAATTGTCAATTTCTCTTTTAAGATTTTAGGATTGATCTAAGTTTTCATTCTGCTGTGACGCTTCTGTTTCCATTTCTGTTTTGGTACTAAAATTCTCACTAGTCTGTTTTCTGATTTTTTTCATCTGAGCATTCTATTGTCTACTGCAATTTACTTTTTCTAGTCTGTTTTGATTTCCAACACCCAAACCCCTTTACTATTCATGCAATTTAAGTTTCCCAACAGTTTAGATTCAGCAACTTACATTACTTTCAATTTAAGTTTCGGTTATTTACTTTTCTTGCAATTTAAGTTTCAGCTATTTTAATTTCTTGCACTTTAAGTTTCTGCAATTTACCTCTTCTGCACTTTACTTTTATGCCAATTTACCTTATGCACTTTAGCTTTCTGCAATTTTACTTCTATTGATTAAAATTCACTCAAATCATCAAATATTCGCTTAACTATATTCATCACCATACTAAAGTTGCTCAATCTATCAATTCCTGTGGGATCGACCTCACTCCTGTGAGTTATTACTACTTGATGTGACCCGGTACACTTGCCAGTGAGTTTTGTGTGGAATCATTTTTTCCTCATCAAGTTTTTGGTGCCGTTGCCAGGGATTAATTTAGATTGACAATGATTAAGTAGGTGATAATCTAGATTAAGCACTTTTTCTTTGTTTTGTTAAGAATTTTAACTGTTTGAGATTTTGTTTCAACTAACCTTAATGACACTCTAGCAGTAGAGTGTCTTATTTTCATTTTCTGGTGTAAGGAGAGGTGAATCCACCTCCTTTGATTTTGAGCCAGAGAGAACATTACTGAGAAGAAGAAGAGAAGCAAGAGGAAAGGGAATTATTGGAGAAGAAGCATCAGAAGAAGAGGATCAAGAGATGGAGGATAACATCCCAAATCACCCTGAAAATGTGGCCAACAACAATGGCCCACCTCAAAGGAGAGTCCTAGCTTCCTACACCTTCCCCAATCTAAGAAACTGTGGGAGCAGCATACTAACTCCCAATGTTCATGTAAACAATTTTGAGTTGAAGCCTCAACTTATCACTCTGGTGCAGAACAACTATTCCTATGGAGGAGGTCCACTTGAAGATCCAACCCAACACTTATTCATCTTTCTGAGGATTTATGAAACTGTCAAAACCAATGGTGTGCATCCAAACATCTATAAACTGTTGCTATTTCCATTCTCCTTAAGGGACAAGGCTTCTCAATGGCTAGAGACATTCCCCAAGGAAAGCATCAACAATTGGAAAGATCTAGTTAGCAAATTCCTAGCCAAATTCTACCCATCTCAGAGGATCATTAGACTGAAGACAGAGGTGCAAACATTCACTCAATTGGATGGAGAATCACTATATGATGCCTGAGAAAGATACAAAGCCTTGATCAGAAAGTGTCCACCAGAGATGTTCAATGAATGGGATAAACTCCAAAATTTCTATGAAGGACTGACACTGAGGGCTCAAGAAGCCCTTGATTATTCAGCAGGAGGTTCGTTACAACTCATGAAGACAGCTGAGGAAGCCCAAAACCTCATAGACACTGTGACTAACAATCAATACTTCTATGGTCATCAAAGGCAACGCCAGCCAGCTCAAAGGAAAGGTGTGTTAGAGCTGGAAGGTTTGGACACCATTTTGGCACAAAATAAGGTGATGCACCAACAGATTCAACAGCAAATGGAATTGATGACTAAGAGGATCGATGGTCTTCAAATTGTACCAATGAGCACTCCAAATCAACCATCAGCTGGATGGGGGCAAAATGAAGAAGTTTATGAAGAGCAGCAGCAAGAGCAAGTGAACTATAAGCACAACCAAGGTGCTGGATAGAATAAATTTCATGGAGACACTTAGAACCCCTCTTGGAGGAACCATCCCAATCTAAGGTGGGGAGACAACCAGAACAAAAATTCATGGCAAAGGAGCTCCAACCAAAACAACTCCCACAGCACAAACCACCAGAATCATCAAAACACTAACCAAAATCCATATAGAAAACCACAAAACAACTACCCCAATTCCAACTTTTATCCACCCCACAACCCATCAACTAACCAAAATAATTTTCAACAACCACCTTCATCTCACACTCAACTACAACTACCCCAAGAAGCCCAAAGAATCTCCAATCTGGAGATAATGATAAAAAAGATGATTAAGCATCAAGAATTGGCCCATAAGAACCATGAAGCTTCACTGCGGAATATAGAGAGGCAAATTGGCCAATTGTTCAGGAAAACAGTGGCTGAAAGAGCACCCAATCCATTACCAAGTGACACCATTCCCAATCCCAAAGAAGAATGCAAAGCAATCCAATTAAGGAGTGGAAGAACCTTAGAGAGTGACAAAAAAGCTAAGAAAAAACCTGTGGAGAATGATATTGGCAGCAAGAAGTTAGTAGGAGAAAAAGACAAGCAAGACCAAGAGAAGCTTAAGGAGAAAGAGGAACAGACACTAGTTTCAAAGAAGGGAAAGCAGGCTATTGAGGAACATTCACAAGAACAGAGGAAAGAAGTGAAGCCTTACACTCCTCCTCTACCATATCCTCAAAGATTGCAAAAGGAGCTCAATGATCAACAGTTCCCAAAGTTTTTAGAAGTTTTCAAGAAGCTGGAGATCAACATCACACTTGCTGAAGCATTGGAGTAGATGCCTCTATATGCTAAGTTTCTCAAAGAGCTCATCAACAAGAAGAAAAGCTAGAATGGGAAGGAAACGGTGATTTTAACACAAGAATGCAGTGCAGTGATTCAAAAAGGACTCCCACCCAAACTCAAAGATCCTGGGAGTTTTGTCATATCATGCACCATAGGCAATATAATCTTAGAAAAAGCTCTATGTGACCTAGGTGCCAGCATTAATCTAATGCCACTTTCACTGATGAAGAAGCTTGCAATAGATAAAGTCAGACCTACCAGAATGTCACTCCAAATGGCTGA
This sequence comes from Arachis ipaensis, assembly GCF_059453495.1. Lineage (NCBI taxonomy): Eukaryota > Viridiplantae > Streptophyta > Magnoliopsida > Fabales > Fabaceae > Arachis > Arachis ipaensis. Next base: position 101,371,753 of record NC_142436.1, on the reverse strand, counting down.
CAGATCGCTCAAAATACCTAGTGGAGTTGTGGAGAATTTGTTAGTGAAAGTAGGATAATTCATATTTCTTGCTGACTTTGTCATTTTAGACATGGAGGAAGAAGGACATAGCTCAATCATCTTGGGGAGGCCCTTTCTAGCCACAGCAAGGGCTATAATTGATGTAGAGAAAGGTGAAATGACACTCAGAGTGCATGATGAAAAGATGATCATCAATGTCTTTAAAGCCATGCAATACCCCCTGAGTAAGAAAAGCATATGTGAGTGGAAATGGTGGAAGAAGTAGAGAGGGGGTTACTTGAGGCCAACAACCAGGAGGAACAAGAAGTGGAACAAGATTTCATAGAAGAGGAAGTGGCAGAAATCTCCTCTGAAGGTAACACAGAAGAGAGGCCAAAACAAGAGTTAAAGCCCCTTCCTCCTCATCTCAAGTATGTGTTTCTTGGAGAAGCAGAGGCCCTGCCAGTGATCATAAACTCTTCTTTAAACATAGAAGAAGAAACAAAGCTAATTAAAGTGTTGAAAGCTCACAAGACAGCCTTGGGTTGGATGATTGATGATAACAAGGGCATACGCTCTGCCATCTGTATGCACAAAATTCTACTGGAGGAAGATACAAGGCCTGTAGTTCAACGCCAAAGAAGGCTTAACCCAACCATGAAGGAGGTGGTTCAAAAAGAAGTGATGAAGCTATAAAATGCTGGAATCATATACCCAATCTCTGACAGCTCTTGGGTGAGCCCAGTACAAGTAGTGCCAAAGAAAGGTGGCATGACTGCCATCTTCAATGAGAAGAATGAACTCATTCTCACAAGGACAGTGACGGGGTGGAGAATGTGCATCGATTACAGAAGACTGAATGATGCTACAAGGAAAGATCATTTTTCTCTCCCATTCATCGACCAGATGCTGGAAAGATTGGCTGGCCATGCATACTATTGCTTCCTGGACGGGTACTCTGGATACAATCAAATAGTGGTGGATCCCAAGGATCAAGAAAATACTTCCTTCACCTGTCCATTTAGAGTCTTTGCTTACAGAAGGATGCCCTTTGGGCTATGCAATGCCCCTGCAAATGCCCTTTTAGGAGTCTTCATGGTTGATTTTTTTGTCTTTGGCAATTCATTTGACACCTGCTTACATCATTTAACTCTTGTTTTGAACAGATGCTAAGAAACTAATCTGGTATTGAATTGGGAGAAATGCCATTTTATGGTTCCTGAAGGGATAGTTCTTGGGCATAAGGTTTCAAGCAAAGGTATAAAAGTTGACAAAGCAAAAATAGAAATCATTGAAAGCTCCCTTTACCTGTTAATGTGAAAGCATTTGTCTTCCCTTTCCTCTTTCTTGAGGTTTCTCTGGCCTTAGGTGCCATTAATGGTAATGAAAAAACAAAAAGCTTATGCTTTTACCACACCAAACTTAGAATATTGCTCGCCCTCGAGCAAGAGAAGAAAGAATAGATGAAGAAGAAGAAGATATGGAGGAGATAGAGGGATGTGTGTATGGATGTGAGTGGTGAATGGAAAACAGAAGGGATGACCATGAATGGAGAGAGAGAGGGTGAGGTGGGTGGAGATCCTGTGAGATTCACAGATCCTGAGCTGATCCTGTGGGGTCCACAGATCCTGAGATGATCCTGTGGGGTCCACAGATCCTGAGATGATCTTGTGGGGTCCACAAATCCTGAGGTGTTCAAGGAATTAAAACCTTGCACCAAATTAGGCATGTAAAATGCCCTTGCACACAACTCTGGGCGTTCAGCGCCAGGTTGGTGCCCATTTTGGGCGTTCAACGCCCATTTGTTGCCCATTTCTGGCGTTGAACGCCAGAACCATGCTTGTTCTGGGCGTTCAGCGCCAGCTCTTCTCCAGGGTGCAATTCTGGCGTTCAGCGCCCAGATGCTGCCCATTTTGGGCGTTCAGCGCCCAGATACTGCCTATTTTGGGCGTTCAACGCTAGAACCTTGCTCTGTTCTGGCGTTGAATGCCAAACAGGTGCTTCCTCCAGGGTGTGATTTTTCTTCCGCTGTTTTTGATTCTGTTTCTAAATTTTTCGTTTATTTTGTGACTCCACATGATCATGAACCTAAGAAAACATGAAAAACAAAAACAAAATTAGATAAATAAACATTGGGTTGCCTCCCAACAAGCGCTTCTTTAATGTCAATAGCTTGACAGTGGGCTCTCATGGAGCCTCACAGATGTTCAGAGCTTTGTTGAGACTTCCCAACACCAAACTTAGAGTTTGGTTGTGGCCTCCTAACACCAAACTGAGAGTTTAACTGTGGGGGCTCTGGTTGACTCTGTAGTGAGAGAAGCTTTTCATGCTTCCTCTCCATGGTTGCAGAGAGAGATCCTTGAGTTTTAAACACAAGGTTATCCTCATTTAGTTGAAGGATTAATTTCCCTCTGTCCACATCAATCACAGCTCTTGCTGTGGCTAGGAAGGGTCTTCCAAGGATGATGGATTCATCTTCATCCTTCCCAGTATCTAGGATTATGAAATCAGCAGGGATGTAAAGGCTTTCAACCTTTACTAACATGTCCTCTACTTGTCCATAAGCCTCTTTTCTTGAGTTGTCTGCCATTTCTAATGAGATTTTAGCAGCTTGCACCTCAAATATTCCAAGTTTCTCTATTACAGAGAGTGGCATGAGGTTTATCCCTGACCCAAGGTCACATAGAGCCTTCTCAAAGGTCATGGTGCCTATGGTACAGGGTATGAGGAACTTTCCAGGATCCTCTTTCTTCTGAGGCAATCTCAGTAAATCCAATGCATTTAATTCATTGGTGAACAAGGGAGGTTCATCTCCCCAAGTCTCATTACCAAATAGTTTGGCATTCAGCTTCATGATTGCACCAAGGAACTTGGCAACTTGCTCTTCAGTGACATCCTCATTCTCTTCAGAAGAGGAATACTCATCCGAGCTCATGAATAGCATAAGGAGGTTCAATGGAATCTCTGTGGTCTCTAGATGAGCCTCAGGGTCCTTTGGTTCCTCAAAGGGAATCTCCTTATGGACCACTGGACGTCCCAGGAGGTCTTCCTCCTTGGGATTCACGTCCTCTCCTTCCCTTACAGGTTCGACCATGGTGATTAATTCAATGGCCTTGCACTCTCCTTTTGGATTCTCTTCTGTATTGCTTGGGAGAGTACTAGGAGGGATTTCAGTGATCTTTTTACTCAGCTGGCCCACCTGTGCCTCCAAATTTCTAATGGAGGACCTTGTTTCATTCATGAAACTCAGAGTGGCCTTAGATAGATCAGAGACTAAATTTGATAAATTAAAAGTATTTTGTTCAGAATTCTCTGTCTGTTGCTGAGTGGATGATGGAAAGGGTTTACTATTGTTAAACCTGTTTCTTCCACCATTATTAAAGCCTTGTTGAGGCTTTTGATCCTTCCATGAGAGATTTGGATGATTTCTCCATGATGAGTTATAGGTGTTTCTATAAGGTTCACCTAAGAAATTTACCTCTGCTATTGCAGGGTTCTCAGGATCATAAGCTTCTTCTTCAGAAGATGCCTCTTGAGTACTGTTGGATGCAGCTTGCATTCCATTCAGACTCTAAGAAATCATATTGACTTTCTGAGTCAATATTTTATTCTGAGCCAATATAGCATTCAGAGTATCAATTTCAAGAACTCCCTTCTTCATAGGCGTCCCATTACTCACAGGATTCCTCTCAGAAGTGTACATGAACTGGTTATTAGCAACCATGTCAATGAGTTCTTGAGCTTCTGTAGGCGTTTTCTTTAGGTGAATGGATCCACCTGCAGAAGTATCCAATGACATCTTTGATAGCTCAGATAAACCATCATAGAATATATCCAGGATGGTCCATTCTGAAAGCATGTCAGAAGGACACTTTTTGGTCAGCTGCTTGTATCTTTCCCAAGCTTCATAGAGGAATTCACCTTCTTTCTGTCTGAAGGTTTGAACATCCGCTCTAAGCTTGCTCAGCTTTTGAGGAGGAAAGAACTTGGCTAAGAAAGCCGTGACCAGCTTATCCCAAGAGTTCAAGCTATCTTTAGGTTGAGAGTCTAACCACACTCTAGCTCTGTCTCTTACTGCAAAAGGGAAAAGCATGAGCCTGTAGACTTCAGGATCTACTCCATTAGTCTTAACAGTATCACAGATCTGCAAGAATTCAGTTAAGAACTGAAAAGGATCTTCAGATGAAAGTCCATGAAACTTGCAGTTCTGCTGCATCAGAGAAACTAGCTGAGGTTTCAGCTCAAAATTGTTTGCTCCAATGGTAGGGATGGAGATGCTTCTTCCATGTAAATTGGAATTTGGTGCAGTAAAGTCACCAAGCATCCTCCTTGAATTATTGTTGTTGGGTTCGGCTGCCATCTCCTTTTCTTGTTCGAAATTTTCAATAAGGTTGTCTCTGGATTGTTGCAATTTAGCTTCTCTTAGTTTTCTCTTCAGAGTCCTTTCAGGTTCTGGATCAGCTTCAACAAGAATGCCTTTTTCCTAGTTCCTGCTCATAAGAAAGAGAAGAGAACAAGAAAAGAAGAGGAATCCTCTATGTCACAGTAAAGAGGTTCCTTATTCTTAGTAGAAGAAGAGAAGAAGAAAAAACTCGAACACAGATGGAAGAGGGTGTTCGAACTTGGTGAGTGCTGTGAGGAAGAGATGTTAGTAGATGAATAAATAAATAGAAGGGGATGAGAGGAGGAGAGAATTTTCGAAAATAATTTTTTTGAAAAAGAGTTAGTGATTTTCGAAAATAGTTTTTGAAAAAGGTTAGTAGTTTTTCGAAAATTCAAATAAAAAATAAAATAATTAGTTTAATTAAAAAGAAATTTTGAAAAAGAGGGAAGATATTTTCGAAAATTAGAGAGAGAGAGTTAGTTAGGTAGTTTTGAAAAAGGTAGGAAACAAACAAAAAGTTAGTTAGTTAGTTGAAACAAATTTTGAAAATCAATTTTGAAAAGATAAGAAGATAAGAAGTTAGAAAAGATATTTTGAAATCAAATTTTTGAAAAAGGTAAGATAAGAAGATATTTTTGAAAAGATATGATTGAAATTAGTTTTTGAAAAAGATTTGATTTTTAAAAATCACAATGAATGACTTGATTCACAAGAAATCACAAGATATGATTCTAGAACTTAAAGTTTGAATCTTTCTTAACAAGCAAGTAACAAACTTGAAATTTTTGAATCAAAACATTAATTGATGATGTTATTTTCGAAAATTATGATATAAAGATAAGAAAAAGATTTTTGAAAAATATTTTTAAAATTTTCGAAATTAACTAAGAAAAATGAAAAAGATTTGATTTTTGAAAAAGATTTTTGAAAAAGATAAGATTTTCAAATCGAAAATTTGATTTGACTCATAAAACAACTAGATTTTAAAAATTTTTGAAAAAGTCAAATCTAATTTTCGAAATTTTAAGAGAGAAAAAGGGAAAGATATTTTTTTGATTTTTGAAATTTTTATGATGAGAGAGAAAAATAAGGAAAATGATGCAATGCATGAAAGTTATGGATCAAAACAATGAATACATGCAAGAATGCTAAGAATGTCGAGATGAACACCAAGAACACTATGAAGATCATGATGAACATCAAGAACACATAATTTTGAAAAAATTTTAATGCAAGGAAAACATGCAAGACACCAAACTTAGAAATCTTTAATGCTTAGGCACTAAGAATTCAAGAATGCATATGAAAAACAAGAAAAGACACAAAACATGCAAATGCAAAGATCAAACAAGAAGACTTACCAAGAACAACTTGAAGATCATGAAGAACACTATGAATGCATGATTTTTTTTCGAAAAATGCAAGATGCACATGCAATTGACACCAAACTTATAACATGACACATGACTTAAACAAGAAACACAAAAAATATTTTTGATTTTTATGATTTTCTAATTTTTTTTTGGTATTTTTTCGAAAATTATTATGAAAAATAAAAATAAGGATTCCAAAATTTTAATATGAATTCCAGGAATCTTATGCTCTTTAGTCTAAAGCTCCAATCAAAGGGTTAGGCATGGCTTAATAGCCAGCCAAGCTTTAGTATGTATTGATACTTTTCATGTATAGAGCAACTAAGTGTGTGAGAATCTCTTCATTTGTGATGGTAAGTTGAAACCCCAGTCCAAAAAATTAGACATGGCTTACAGCCAGCCAGGATTTAACAAATCATCATAAAACACTAGAATTTATTCTTAAAAATTCAGAAGAAAAATATATTTTTGAAAACATTTATTTTAAATTTTTTTTTCGAAAACAAAAGAGAAATTTTTGAAAGATTTTTGAAAAATTTTTGAAAAGAAAACAAAAAGAAAATTACCTAATCTGAGCAACAGGATGAACCGTCAGTTGTCCAAACTCGAACAATCCCCGGCAACGGCGCCAAAAACTTGGTGTTGTTGCCGGATCAAACTTGGCACTGATGTTACCGAACCAAAAGCTTGCCGAAAACTCGAACAATCCCCGGCAACGGCGCCAAAAACTTGGTATGTGAAATTGTTACTCAGGTTGTGAATTATTGTTCGAAATTGATTCCCTGGCGATGGCACCAAAAACGAATGCACAGAACCATGGTCTAAATATATCTTCACAACTTCGCATAACTAACCAGAAAGTGCACTGGGTCGTCCAAGTAATAAACCTTACGCGAGTAAGGGTCGATCCCACGGAGATTGTTGGTATGAAGCAAGCTATGGTCACCTATTAAATCTCAGTCAGGCGGATATAAAATAGTTATAGAGTTTTCGAAATTAATACTAAAATAAGGATAGAAATACTTATGTAAATCATTGGTGAGAATTTCAGATAAGCGTATGGAGATGCATTCATTCCTCTGAACCTCTGCTTTCCTGCTGTCTTCATCCAATCCGTCTTACTCCTTTCTATGGCTGGCTTTATGTAAGGATGTCACCGGTGCCAATGGCTACTTTCAATCCTCTCGGGAAAATGGTCCAAATGCTCTGTCACAGCACGGCTAATCGTCTGGAGGCATCACCCTTGTCGTTGGTTGCATCCTATTCCTCTCTGTGAAAATGGTCCGATGCGCTGTCACTGCATGGCTAATCATCTTGGAGGTTCTCGATCATACTGGAATAGAATTTACTATTCTTTTGCGTCTGTCACTACGCCCAGCACTTGCGAGTTTGAAGTTCGTCACAGTCATTCAATCCCAGAGTCCTACTCAGAATACCACGGACAAGGTTTAGACTTTCCGGACTCTCATGAATGCCGCCATCAATTTAGCTTATACCACGAAGATTCTGATTAAGAGATCTAAGAGATACTCATTCAATCTAATGTAGAACGGAAGTGGTTGTCAGGCACGCGTTCATAGGGAATGATGATGTCACGTTCATCACATTCAGGTTGAAGTGCGAATGAATATCTTAGAAGCGAAATAAGATGAATTGAATAGAAAACAGTAGTACTTTGCATTAATCTTTGAGGAACAGCAGAGCTCCACACCTTAATCTATGGAGTGTAGAAACTCTACCATTGTAAATACATAAGTGATAATGGAGTTCATTGGTCTCGGCCCCAGAGGGGAACCGGAGTAACCAAGACTACGAATACAATGATAAAACGTTCTATTTATAATAAACTAGTCACTAGGGTTTACAGAAGTAAGTAATTGATGCATAAATCCACTTCCGGGGCCCCCTTGGTGTGTGCTTGGGCTGAGCTTGAAGTCTACACATGGAGAGGTTATTCTTGGAGTTGAACGCCAGCTTTTGTGCCAGTTTGGGCGTTGAACTCCACTTTGCAACTTGTTTCTGGCGCTGTACGCTAGAATTGGGCAGAGAGCTGGCGTTGAACGCCAGTTTGCGTCGTCTAAATTTGGGCAAAGTATAAACTATTATATATTGCTGGAAAGCCCTGGATGTCTACTTTCCAATTCAATTGGAAGCGCGCCATTTTGAGTTCTGTAGCTCCAGAAAATCCACTTTGAGTGCAGGGAGGTTAGAATCCAACAACATCAGCAGTCCTTCTTCAACCTCTGAATCTGATTTTTGCTCAAGTCCCTCAATTTCAGCCAGAAAATACCTGAAATCACAGAAAAACACACAAACTCATAGTAAAGTCCATAAATGTGAATTTAACATAAAAACTAATGAAAACATCCCTAAAAGTAACTAGATCCTAATAAAAACATGCTAAAAACAATGCCAAAAAGCGTATAAATTATCCGCTCATCAGGTGTCCAGATGGAATGATTTGGAAATGTGTTCCTGGTGCACGGAATTGTGATCACACTTTTCACAACTCCGGTACAACTAACCAGCAAGTGCACTGGGTCGTCCAAGTAATAAAACCTTACACGAGTAAGGGTAGATGCCACGGAGATTGCCGGCTTGAAGCAAGCTATGGTCATCCTGTAAATCTTAGTCAGGTGGATTCAATTGGTTATGAGTTTTGATAATTGAAAGATAAATTAAATGTAAATTAAAATAAAGATACTTATGTAATTCATTGGTGGGAATTGATAAGCGTTTGGAGATGCTTTGTTGCTTCTGAACCTCTGCTTTCCTATTGTCTTCATCCAATCATGCATGCTCCCTTCCATGGCAAGCTGTATGTTGGTGGATCACCGTTGTCAATGGCTACCATCCGTCCTCTCAGTGAAAATGGTCCAGGCACGACTTCTGTACGGCTAATCATATGTCGGGTCTCTCGCCTCGGATGAAGAATACCAGGCACAGCTACCGCACGGCTAATCATCTGTCAGTTTTCACTTGTGTTGGAATAGGATCTCTCTATCCTTTTGCACGCTGTCACTGCGCCCAACATTCGTGAGATTGAAGCTCATTTGTTCTAGCCTTTACCACGAAGGTTCTGATCTCTGTGAGTCCGACTACTCTATTGTCAAGAGATACAAGTCAAAGTCACGAACCTGAGGCCTAAGAGATTATACTACAGCTGTCGTCCAATGACTATGTTGAACATCATGTAGACCGCTTGTGGTTGTCAGGCACACGAATCTTGGCTAAGCGAGTAATGAAGATAGTGGGTGATTGTCACGGGTCACCCCTTCATTCTGACTTAACTGAATTAAGAACGAGAGTATATCTTGGAGAAGAGACATGAGTGAATTGAAAGAGAAACAATAGTACTTTCATTAATTCATGAAGAATGGCAAGAGCTCCGCTCCTTAATCTATGAGGTGTAGAAACTACACCGTAGAAAATACAAAAGAGAAAAATGTCTTGGCATGGCCGTGTGGCCTGCCTCCCAATGTGAAAAATGGCATAAGATACGAATACAATAGTAAAAAGTACGATTTATGCTAAACTAGTTACTAAGGATTACAGAAAATAAGTAACTAAGTGCATATAGTGCAGAAATCCACTTTCGGGGCCCACTTGGTGTGTGCTTGGGCTGAACATTGAGTTTTATACGTGCATAGGCCTTTTCTAGAGTTAAACGCTAGCTTGGATGCCAGTTTGGGCATTTAATTCCAATTCTGGTGCCAGTTTCGGCGTTTTACGCCAAAAAGGGGTCTCTGGTTAGCGTTGAACGCCAGTTTGGGCCATCAAATCTCGGGCAAAGTATGAACTATTACCCATTGCTGGAAAGCCCAAGATGTTAGCTTTCCAGCCAAATTGAGAACGCGCTAATTGGACTTTTATAGCTCCAGAAAAACACGTTTCAGTGTAGGGAGGTCAGAATCCAACAGCATCTGCAGTCCTTTCTCAACCTCTGAATCAGATTTTTGCTCAGGTCCCTCAATTTCAACCAGAAAATACCTGAAATTATAGAAAAATACACAAACTCATAGTAAAGTCTAGAAATGTGATTTTTGCATAAAAACTAATAAAAATATAATAAAAAGTAACTAAAACATACTAAAAACTACCTAAAAACAATGCCAAAAAGCGTATAAATTATCCGCTCATCAGTTCCTGAGAGTGAGATGAGAGACATACTATGGCATTGTTATGGTTCAGCTTATGGTGGATATTTTAGGCCACAAAGAACAGTAGCCAAAGTACTTCAAAGCGGATTTTATTGGACAACCATATTCAAGGATGCTAGAGAGTTTGTTCATCAATGCAATGAGTGCCAAAGAGCTGGAGGATTAACAAGAAGGAATGAGATGCCTCAAAACTACATCCTGGAGGTAGAACTCTTTGATCTTTGGGGCATAGATTTTATGGGCCCTTTTTCGCCTTCATATTCCTTCAAATACATACTTGTAGCAGTAGAGTATGTCTCAAAGTGGGTGGAAGCCATAGCAACAACCACATGTGATGCACAAATTGTCCTTTAATTCCTTAAGAAGCACATTTTTATTAGATATGGAGTGCTTAAGGGTCTTGTCAGTGATGTTTGATAATGAGATTTTCTCAATGGATTAGAATTTATCTAGTAGAAATAATAACTTTGTTGTAAGCATAGCTCCAAACCAACAAACAATCCTCCCAATAAAAAATTTATGGTTTTGTCACGAATAACAAATCCTAATGAAAATTAACCGAAGTATTTGGACCCCGGTCGTCTCCCTAGGAAGCAATGAAGTGGTCAATTATTGGCTATAAAGGGGTAAAAAGGGGGGTTTTGGTTTATAAGAGGGCAAGAAAAGTAAATCAAGCAAGTAATTAAAGAAAGCAAGATAAAGAACTCTTGGCTAAGACTTAGGTAACTGAGATCACCATCCTTGTCAACAAACCAAATATTGATAATTGTGAGAGGCCAACCTATTAAGTCTACTTCCCAAAAGCCTTAAGTACGTAATATCTACTCCTAAGCTTGAAGTACGTCAAATAGGTTTGATCACATCAACCCTTAAGTCCCAACCTACCTACTAATTAACTTAGTAGTGGGTTAGCGTCAATGGGCATCAAATTGATCACCAAGGATTCTCGAATCACCAAATCCATTATACACAATGACTCAAGTTTACCCAATTCCCTCAGCTTAGACCAAGAGTCAACAAAACTACTCAAGAGCTAAAGAGAACATTTTATCAAACACATAGAGTGCAATAGAAGTAAACATCATGAATTGCAAGAAATAGTAAAATCTACCAACTACTAATTACAAGGAAAGTAAAATCACAGTTCAATTCATCAATAAAAAGAAACATCAACATCAAATTTCATTAAATGTAAACTAAATCCAAAATGAGAAATTAACATCACAAATAAGAGAATCAAGATGTAGAAATAAGGAATTTTAAAAGAAACAAGATGATATCAAGCAATAAAACATGGATCTATGATAATCTAACCTAATCCTAACCTAATTCTAGAGAGAAGAGGGAGCTTCTCTCTCTAGAAAACTAACTAAAGGCTCATGTTGGCTAAACTAATTGCTCCCCCTTTGCTTGGACTTCAATTCTGCATGAAATACAATCAGAAACAAGTTGGATTTGGGCCTGGTAGCTCAGAAATCGCCCCCAGTATTTTGCCTTTAAGTGGGCCACGTGAGAGTATCGGCGCGTGCGGGCCATGTGCGCGTGCGCGTCGATTGGCAAATTCTTCATCCGCGCGGACGTGTCATGTACGCGTACGCGTCTCTATGCGAAACCACTTCTGCGCGTGCGCGCCTTGTACGCGTGCATGCCCATTAATGCATTCCTAATCTTTGTTTCTTCATGCATTCACCCCTTTGCATGCTTTTCTCCTCATTTCTTCCATCCAATACATGCCTTATGAACCTGAAATCACTCAACAAACACATCAAGGCATCAAATGGAATTAAAGTGAATAAAAATCACCAATTTAAGGGCCTAAAAAGCATGTTTTTACAATTAAGCACAATTCAAGGGAGAATTACAAAACCATGCTATTTCATTAAATAAATGTGGAAAAAGGTGGTAAAATCCCCAAAAATAAGCACAAGATAAATCACGAAATCGGGGTTTATCAAATCTCCCCACACTTAAACCAAGCATGTCCTCATGCTAAAATCAAGAAATAAACAAAGGGTATTAACATTTATTCAATGCAAACTAACTAAATGCAATCTATCTATATGCAACCTATTTACATGAATACAATGGCTTAGTCAAAATAAATCAATCTCCAAGAATACACATGCAAGCACAAGGGCTAAGGTATTAGCAATCAAAGCAAACCACAACTGGATTGAATCATTGAAAGATTTTACAAACTTGCAAGAAAAGATGATCATGGGCGGAAGCATGTAATTGAGCGATCGAACCCTCGCCGGATGTGTATCCGCTCTAGGCACTCAAGTGTATGGGGTTGATTCACTCAATTCCTCCACTAATCATGCTTTCCAAGATTTGTTTTTCATCTAACAATCAACAATTATTTCATGCATGCATACAAGTATCATGAGGACTTTCCCATAGGTTGTAATGGGGTTACGGTCAAGGTAGGATGCATATGGTCAAGTGAGCTTGAAATTCGAATCTTTAATTAACTTAAACTTTCCACCTAACCTATGACAATCTAAACAATTCTAAACAAACCTAGCTATCCATTCTTCACTTTTTCACACACTCATGTATTCTCTTTTTGATCACCACCCATATGCATTGACTTTTATTGAACTTTGCTTTGGGGCATTTTGTTCCCTTTTTGTTGCAAAATTTTTTTTAGCTAAAATATATACAAGAACATCAATGAATATGGTTTACACATGATTAATATATATGAGTGTGTACCTATTTCCCAAGAATTTTTCGACAAAAACACAAATACACTTTTATGTCTACTCAATGTTCCCAACTTTTCCAAAATCAATTGATGAACACTGTCACTAGCCTCAGCTAATCAAAGATCGAAACAAGGGACATTTATTATTTTTCACTTAAGCTTGTAATGTGCTACATTTATGAACAAAAGGGTTAAGCATGGGCTCAAGATCGGTTAACAATGGAAGATAAAAGGTAGGCTATTTGGGTAAGTGAGCTAATTGAACAATGGCCTCAATCATGTAAATGCATGTATACACAAAATAATGCACACAAGAATAAAAGTAAGTGGTTATGTATGATGTAACCACACAATTAGGCTCAAATCTCATATGCTTGTGTTCTTAGCTCAAAACATGATCCACAAAGTATATAATTCAAGCAAGAGCTAAAAAAAAATTTTTTTTTCAATCAATTGGGGTGCCCTATAGATAAAATCCTTGGAAAATATCGTGATTTTAACTAAGCTTAATATATACATATGCAATGCAACCAAAAATCCTAAAAGACCTAAAAATTAAATGCAAAAGTATTGGGATTAGAAACTTGTCACCCAAAATGCCGAGCGGTCGGACGACCTCCCCATGATGAGTATTTTAGAGGAAAATGAATTTCTCCCAAAACACACAAATCTAACCGGCAAGTGCACCGGGTCGCATCAAGTAATAAAAACTCACGGGAGTGAGGTCGATCCCACAAGGATTGAAGGATTGAGCAATTTTAGCTTAGTGGTTGATTTAGTCAAGCGAATCAAGATTTGGTTGATTGATTGGTGATTTGCAGAAATTAAATTGCAAAGAAAGTAAAGGGAACGGGTGATTGACATGAAATTAAAGAGGACGAGAATCAAATTGCTGAATCTTAAAGTGCAAGTAACATAAATTGCGGAAACTTAGATTGCAAGAAATGTAAATTGCAGAATCTTAAAGTGCAAGAAATATAAATGGCTTGAAATGTAAAGGGGATTGGGGCTTGGATTTAAACAAGGAAAAGTTAAATTGCATTAAACAGAAGAGAAAAAGGGAATTGGGATTGAATCGGATCTGAAACAGAAAAGTAAATGAACATTAAAAGCAATAAACAGAGAATGTAAATTGGGAATTCAGATCTCAGGACCCAGAGACTAGAAAACCAAGTCTAGATCTCAATGCCTTCCTAGATCCAACAAGAACAATTCCAAGGGAATTGTAAATTGCAAGGAAAGTAAATGAGAAGCAAGTAACAGAAACGGAAATTCAATTAAGCAGTAAATAAACAGAGAGATCCAAGGTTGAGATTGAAATAGAATTTCTTCAATTCTCCAACCCAAAATCCAAGACAATTGTAATTGAAATTGAAAGCAATAAAACTGAGAGGAAGAGAAGTGAATTCTCCTTCCCCAAGACAAGAAATTAAAAATCACTCAATATCAAAAGCTCTCCGAAAACTATTGTGAAAATTCCAAAAAGAAAGCTCCTCAAAAACTTCAAATCCTAAGCTATTTATACACTTTCTTCAAATAATCATTAAGCATTGAATTGGGCCTTTAGTCTTGATGGAATTGGGTTGATAGTAGCCTCCGTTGATTGCTCTTGGTGTTGGGAAGAAATCCATTAGTGAACCGGGCCATGAACCATTCACGTTTGAGCCAACGTTTGAGGCAAACGTTGACTCAAACGTTACTTGAGTGAAATTATGCAGCATAGGCCATTTGCTGTCATCCACGTTTGAGCTAACGTTTGAGGTCAAACGTGAGCTCAAACGTGGTTCTTCCCTCTTGCATGCTTCTTGGGGCTACTTTGTCCTCTTGTTGTGTTGCCAATTTTTGTGCCCAATAGAGACTATTATATATGGTTGGAAAGCTCTAAATGTCAGCTTTCTAACCCACTTGGAATCACCTCAATTGGATATCTACAACTCAAGTTATTCTTGTTTGAAGTGTGCCCCCTTCATGCTGTTTGGTGCCAACGTTTGACCTCACGTTTGAGTCAAACGTTGGCTCAAACGTTGCTGCCTCCAGGGATGCCATTTCTCTTCTCTTTGGCGCCAACGTTTGACCTCACGTTTGAGGCAAACGTTGGCGCAAATGTTGCCTTCCCAGGAGCTTCAATTCTCTTCTCTTTTGGAGCCAACGTTTGACCTCACGTTTGAGGCAAACGTTGGCTCAAACGTTGCCTTCCATGAGCTTCATTCTTCAGCCAACGTTTGACCTCAACGTTTGAGGCAAACGTTGGCGCAAACGTTGGCTTTCCCCAGGGTGTTCTTCAACTGCTACTCACGTTTGAGTTGACGTTTGACGCAAACGTTAGCTCAAACGTGAATTCCATTTTCTTAAACCCATTCTTGCAACCTTATTCCATAATGTTGGCACATCTTTTGTTTCTTTTCTTCACCTACAAGTAATCAAAACAACCAATCAAAGTATCACAAAATTCACAAGGTTTATAAATCAATTAGTTATCAACTAAAGTTGGCTTGAATCTCATGATTTTGTATCAATTAAGAGGTGGTTGCTTGAATTAAGGAAACAATGCAATTCCAATCCAAATGGCTAATTTATAATACAAGAAAGTGCATAAAACTAAGTGAAATCAAAAGAAAAAGGCTGGTGAAACTAGGCTAAAATGACTTGTCATCACAACACCAAACTTAAAGCTTGCTTGTCCCCAAGCAAGAAAAGAATTATTATGAAGAAAAGATGAAATGGAAGAGGATGTTCATGCTAGCAGAGTATTATTGATAGTTCATGGGGTTTTGTATGGGTATGCAAATACTCACTTCTTACTGATTCCTAAGCCTAGAAAGTCTTCTTCAAGCTTCAAGTAACATACTGCTATGACCTCTCATTATTCCTTTATCCTTGGCTATTACTTTGTTTATAAGCTTTATTTGAGTGTCATGTGTAGCAAGTTCATTTTCTTTTCTTTATACTTGACACATTATTCACCATAGACACTTGGCTCACATTCCCTCTTAAAACATTGATGCCCAGCACCTCTTTGGGTTACTAAATGCTTTGTAGTTAGGTTGCTCTTGATAGTGGGCTTTCAGCTGATGATCCCGGATTAGTTAACCCAAGTCACCGAGTGTTGATGCACCCCTAAGAGCTTACTAATCCAAGCAGATCCTAGTACAAAGACATCACAGGTATATATTTTAGAGTTCAAGCTATTGGTGTCCAGCTTTGTTTCTTTTTATTTCCTTTTGTTCTGCCACTTTTTGGCTAACTCTTTTCTTTCCTTTTGTTTTTCTTTTTATCCAAGGATTTTTATTCGATTGAGATTCATAGACAGTAGGCTACTCTATACTTAGGAGGAGATATCCTGGCTCTTTATTCACTAAAAGTGAGCTATTATACAATCACACACATACCACCACTTACTTTTATTCTACTTCTATCTTAACAGAGACCATCTTACTTCACATTCAAACATTTCTTTTATTGAATTGAAAAGTGCAGGGGACAAAGCATGCTTTTTGCTAAGTGAAAGTAAACACACAAGCACACACATAGACTAGCTTACTTATTTTAAAAGAAACAAACATAATGCAAAGACTTTTAATTAAAAAGGACTACTTAGAAATGCAAAGACAACTTAGAACAGATAGAATGCATGCTTTTTTTTCTTTTTAGTGATGAACAAGGAGCAAGTCCACCTTTCATTTGTCATGCCTTTTCTTTCTCCTTTCATACACTTGGCTCATATTGTTCCCACCATCCGTGTTTGGTGTCTGTTGATCTTGCCAAAAGCCAGCCTTATTCATAGCCTCCTCCACTCTATCTTCAAGTCTCATAGCCCTGCTTACTTCTACCTCACTTCTCTTTTTGAAGTATTCATCAAAGGTTGGGAACACCGGATCCATGTTGTGCAAATGTTCTCCAATATAGTTCAGTTTGATTTGGCTATTGATGTTGTAATCGGCTTGTACTTCATACCTTGCATCTTGGAGTGTTGTGAACTCCTTGAAAGCCTTCAAACTTTCAGCTTGCATTTGTTCCAACTTCCCAAAAGATTCATGAGATTGAAAAGCATGTTCTTCTTGCATCACAAGGAATCTTGACTCGAATTCACTTTGTTTGCTCATTATTCTTAGCTCTCTTTCTTCTTGTTCTTGTTGGTTCTTCATGTACAGAGAATGGTATTCCTCTTGCCTTTCTTGGATTCTCGTGTACTGTTGAGACAATCTTCCTATTGCTTCTTGCATTTGAGTCATATCCATATTACCATGTGGGAAAAAGTGTGGTTGTTCCTCCTCCTCTTGTGGCTCTTCCTCTATGTGAGGCTCATCTTCTTCCATTGGTTCTTCTCTTCCCCTTCTTCTTGGTATTCTTCGGCTTTGCTGTGCTTCAGTAACAACCATCATTCTTTCAATGGTTATAGGCATTCCCGGGTGCAACCATGTTGGGTTTGCCTCCTCCATTGGCACTTTGGCTCTCATGCATAAACGCATAATGGTGCTCGGGTAGTGCAGCCACCCTTCGGCCGAATTTTTCTCTGCTAACCTTTGGATGTCATTTGCAATGATTTCATGGACTTTCACTTCACCTCCCATGATTATGCAGTATAGCATGATAGCTCTCTTCTTATTGACCTCCGAGTTGTTTACTGTGCCTAGGATTGATCTCTTCATTAGCTCATACCAACACTTTACTTCAGGGGTGAGATCTCCCCTTCTCAAGTACTTGTACTTGTTTTTAGTGGTACCTACCCATTCTGTGTTGACTACGCTAATCTCACTGGCAATCTCATCATAGTTCTGTTCTTCATTTAGCCTTTGATGGTATCCTGGCTTATCAAAATGAGTTGCCCTTAGCTTTAATACTTTCATGATAGTATTTGGGCTAAAATCTACTTCAGTTCCCCGCACATAACTCTTGTAAGTTGGAGGTTGATCCATTTTGGTTCTTGGGGTGTTGGCATAAAATTCCCATATAATGTTCGCATTAATCTTGGTAATTGGTGAAATGAGCTCTTCCCATCTCCTCTTCCTAATCTTGGCTTTCATTTCTTGACACTCATCGTCTAGCAATAGGAGTGGAACCTCTGGATGTATTTTCTTCTGCCTCATCCATTCAAGTTGTAGTTGATGGTACCAAGATCTAAATTTCCATCGATCGAATTCATGGGTGCTTTCCTCAATCATAGGCTCTTTTCCTCTCCTTCGTTTGGTTCTTGAGGACGAGGCCATGATTGTTTAATTTGCTGATCTTTTTGAGGGTGGAGGAAGTGTGAAGAAAGTTGGAGAGTTTGATGTATGTTTGGAGCAATAAGAAATTGAGACCGAACTTGCTATGATAAGAAATGATGAAGAGAAGTTTAAATGGTCAGAGTTTAGAGTAAGAGAAATGTTGCACAAAGCTTGTTATGTTGAGGAGTAATGAAGGGAATGAAGTTTCTAAGGTTGAAGTGATTCGGTCATGTGCATGGCTTGAAGGTGATATGTTTTTAAATGAGCAATGAAGGGCTAGGATGCAATTAGACACTATGGAGATCAAAGGTATGCATGTAAGGATGAATGAAGACAAAGTTTGCTCCTTCCCTTGCCTTTGCCGTGATCATTCTCAAGGAGTGGCAGATTTCTTTCTTGAAGCATGTGATGGGATTTTGTCTTTATGCTATGCTTTCCTTTGTCTTGTCTTTTTCATTGAAGATTCTTTGACTTCCTAGTCATCACAACAAGACAACATACATTAGTCTTATCCAACCGTAGCAAGAGTGTTTTTTTTTTTTTTAGTAATATTATGTGAACCATCAATTCTTATTTCATTTGAACCGTGACACCCTCTTTGGAGGACACCAAACTTAATGTTTGGTAATGTATAAAGAAAATGAGTCTCTTCCTCCAATTAGTGAAGTTCAAATGTCAAATGTTCATAAGAATTGTTTTCATTACACTTTCTTTTTATCTCTTTTTTTTTTTCATGAAGGATCAATTGTATCCTTAAATCGGTGCATCAAAGTTTGATGAACACCAAACTTGTTTCTTGTCAAAGGGTACATCACAATTAATGCCTTCATTACCGAATAAGAATTTTTCTATTTATCAGGTTTTGGAAAATAATATTTGTATGATTATTGATGCATGAGTTTCAAATTTTCATGAAGCTATGTGGACACCAAACTTAGTGTTTGGCCATATGCTTTATCAAGACATTTTAAGCATGTGAAATGAAATTCTTTGTAACATTGGTTTAGTGTGCTTGGAGGTACACCAAACTTAGTATATGTTTCATAACAGTGCATGCAGTCAATGGACATGTTCATGAAAAGAGAAAAGAATTCATGCTCAAATGATCATAACTTATTGAATCTAAAATGACATGAATCTTAAAGCATGGGTTGCCTCCCATGGAGCGCTCTTTTATTGTCACTAGCTTGACATTGAGGCTTTCTTTTATGGTGGTTGGTGTTTGTAGGGCCTCAATTTGTCTCCTCTGACCGTGATCCTCTTCTTTGTTCTCTGGTGTTCAATTTCAGCATGCTCTAATGATAGTATGTTGCTGACAGTATAGTAATCCTCGGTTTGTTGATTTGCCCCCAGCTGTTGATATATCAGTTGCACTTTATCACCTTTGGAAAGCCCCTCTGTTGGAATCTTTCTGTTCTTCCAACTCCTTTTTGCTTTATTTCTGCGTTTCATCTTTCCTTTTGTTGTTCTTTCTTTTCTGGCCGTAGATTTTCCTTGGGGACCTCTCTTCTCAGTGGCCAATACTTTAACATCCTCTTGAGCTTTTTCATCAGTCTGCACAATCCTTAGCATTGGGATGTTGCTGTGACTTTCCTGGTCATTTTTCATATAGTCTTTCTTCTCCTTGCTAAATTGTGCCTCTGGTAATACCTTCAGAGTGACACTCTGGTCATGCATCCTGAGAGTTAATTCCCCTTCCTCTACATCTATGATAGCTCTAGCAGTGGCCAAGAATGGCCTTCCCAGTATAACAGAGTCACCATCATCATCGTTTGATTCTAGAACCACAAAATCAGCAGGGTATATAAAACTGTCCACCTTGACCAAAAGATTTTCAATTATACCCCTGGGGTATACCATTGACTTGTCTACCAGTTCCAGAGATATTTGTATTGGTTTGACCTCCTCTATATGCAGCTTTTTCACCAAGGAGGATGGTATTAAGTTAATACTTGCTCCGAGATCGCACATTGCTTTAGTGATGGTCAATTCCCCAATGGTGCAAGGCAACAGGAAGCTTCCTGGGTCCTCAAGCTTGGGAGGAAGCCCCTTTTGAATCAAGGCCCTGCATTCCTCAGTAATCATTATGGTTTCTTTCTCATCCCAGCTTCTTTTCTTGTTGATAAGATCCTTCAGAAATTTGGAATATAGAGGCATTTGCTCAAGTGCTTCAGCCAAGGGAATATTGATTTCCAACTTCTTAAAAATCTCAAGGAATTTGTGAAAATGCTGGTCTTTAACCTCTTTGTTAAACCTCTGGGGATATGGCAGTGGAGGTGTGATGCTCTTTCCTATTTGCTGCTGTCCTTGAGCTACTTCCTTTGAGCTATGTGGCTGGTTGTCCCTCTCTTTAAGTTTCTCAGTGTCTTTGTTTGGCATCACAATTTGCTCCTTGGCCTCATCTGCCTTTGTTTGATTCTCATCCTCCGTTGGTTCTTTGATGTTCTCTGCTTGCTTCCTTGTAGTGTCATTGTTGCTTATTAATGTTCTCCCACTCCTTAATTGTATTGCCTTGCATTCCTCCTTGGGATTTGGAATTGTGTCGCTGGGCAGTGAGTTTGAAGGTCTCTCAATAGATACTTGCTTGGAGAGTTGCCCCATCTGTCTCTCTAGGCTCTTCAGGGAGGCTTCCTGATTCTTGGTTACCATTTCCTGGTGTTTCAACATTTTGTCTATCATGGCCTCCAAGTGAGTGATTCTTTGGGCTTCAGGTGATACTTGAGGTGGGTTATGAGATGTGGGTGGTGGATGGTAGGCATTTTGGTTGGTGGGTTGGTTATTAGATTGGTATTGGTTGAGGTTGGGGTAGTTGTTTTGAGGTTTTCTGTAGGGGTTTTGGTTAGTTTGCTGCTGGTTGTGGTTTTGGTTGCTTCTTGGGTTGTGTTGGTTTGAGTTCCTCTGCCATGGTTGTTGGTTTTGGGTATGGTTATCTTCCCATCTGAGGTTTGGGTGGTTCTTCCAGGATGGATTGTATGTGTCTCCATACACTTCATTCTGTCCAGAGTTTTGGTTGTGCATGTACTGGACTTGTTCCTGCTGCTGCTCTTCTTGAGTCTCTTCATTTTGCACCCATGTGGATGATGGTTGGCTTGTGTTGACTGCAGCAACTTGGAGGCTATCAATCATTTTGGCCATTTGCTCAAATTGTTGTTGAATTTGCTGCTGCATCATCTTGTTTTGAGCCAAGATTGAGTCTACTCCTTCTAGCTCCATTACTCCTCTCCTTTGCGATGGTTGACGGTTTCTTTGATGAGCAAAGAAATATTGATTGTTGGCTACCATGTCCACAAGATTCTGAGCTTCCTCAGCAGTTTTCATCAGTTGTAGTGAAACTCCAGCAGAGTGATCTAATGCCTCCTGAGATTTCAATGTCAGGCCTTCATAGAAATTTTGCAGCACGTCCCATTCATTGAACATCTCTGGGGGACACTTTCTGATTAAGGCTTTGTACCTCTCCCATGCTTCATACAAGGATTCGGCATCTAATTGTGTGAATGTCTGCACCTCGGTTTTCAGCCTGATGACTCTTTGGGGTGGATAGAATTTGGCTAAAAATTTAGTCACCAAGTCATCCCAACTAGTGATACTCCCTTGGGGAAAAGTTTTAAGCCATTGTGCGGCCTTATCCCTTAATGAGAACGGGAACAGCAGAAGCTTGTAGGTTTCAGGATTCACGCCATTGGATTTGACAGTGTCACAGATCCTTAAGAAGGTAGATAGATGTTGATTTGGATCCTCTAATGGTCCTCCCCCAAAGGAGCAGTTGTTCTGGACCAATGTGATGAGTTGTGGCTTCAGTTCAAAGTTATTTGCATTGACATTAGGGGTGAGAATGCTGCTTCCACAATGTCTAGCATTTGCAAAGGTGTAGGAAGCCAATACTCTCCTCTGTTGTGGTTGATTATTAACTCCTCCTCCTGGATTAGATGTATCTCCTTCCATCTCGTGGTATTCTTCCTCAGATTCTTCTTCTCCAACAATATTTTTCCCTCTTTCGGCTCTTCTTATCCTTCTAAGAGTTCTTTGATCAGCTTCAGATAAAACAGGAGCGGATCTCCCTGTACCTGACATACAAACAAAACAAAAGGAACACCAGCAAGATCACTTCAATCTATTGCTAGAATGAAGTTTAGTTTAAGCAAAAATTCAAACAGTTAGTGGGTTAGTCCAAGATTAAAAAAATCAGAAAAGAAAAAGTGCTTGATCTAGATCTCCACTTCACGTAATCATTGTCAATCTAATCAATCCCCGGCAACGGCGCCAAAAACTTGATGAGTATTTTAGAGGAAAATGAATTTCTCCCAAAACACACAAATCTAACTGGCAAGTGCACCGGGTCGCATCAAGTAATAAAAACTCACGGGAGTGAGGTCGATCCCACAGGGATTGAAGGATTGAGCAATTTTAGCTTAGTGGTTGATTTAGTCAAGCGAATCAAGATTTGGTTGATTGATTGGTGATTTGCAGAAATTAAATTGCAAAGAAAGTAAAGGGAACGGGTGATTGACATGAAATTAAAGAGGACGAGAATCAAATTGCTGAATCTTAAAGTGCAAGTAACATAAATTGCGGAAACTTAGATTGCAAGAAATGTAAATTGCAGAATCTTAAAGTGCAAGAAATATAAATGGCTTGAAATGTAAAGGGGATTGGGGCTTGGATTTAAACAAGGAAAAGTTAAATTGCATTAAACAGAAGAGAAAAAGGGAATTGGGATTGAATCGGATCTGAAACAGAAAAGTAAATGAACATTAAAAGCAATAAACAGAGAATGTAAATTGGGAATTCAGATCTCAGGACCCAGAGACTAGAAAACCAAGTCTAGATCTCAATGCCTTCCTAGATCCAACAAGAACAATTCCAAGGGAATTGTAAATTGCAAGGAAAGTAGATGAGAAGCAAGTAACAGAAACGGAAATTCAATTAAGCAGTAAATAAACAGAGAGATCCAAGGTTGAGATTGAAACAGAATTTCTTCAATTCTCCAACCCAAAATCCAAGACAATTGTAATTGAAATTGAAAGCAATAAAACTGAGAGGAAGAGAAGTGAATTCTCCTTCCCCAAGACAAGAAATTAAAAATCACTCAATATCAAAAGCTCTCCGAAACCTATTATGAAAATTCCAAAAAGAAAGCTCCTCAAAAACTTCAAATCCTAAGCTATTTATACACTTTCTTCAAATGATCATTAAGCATTGAATTGGGCCTTTAGTCTTGATGGAATTGGGTTGATAGTAGCCTCCGTTGATTGCTCTTGGTGTTGGGAAGAAATCCATTAGTGAACCGGGCCATGAACCATTCACGTTTGAGCCAACGTTTGAGGCAAACGTTGACTCAAACGTTACTTGAGTGAAATTATGCAGCATAGGCCATTTGCTGTCATCCACGTTTGAGCTAACGTTTGAGGTCAAACGTGAGCTCAAACGTGGTTCTTCCCTCTTGCATGCTTCTTAGGGCTACTTTGTCCTCTTGTTGTGTTGCCAATTTTTGTGCCCAATAGAGACTATTATATATGGTTGGAAAGCTCTGAATGTCAGCTTTCTAACCCACTTGGAATCACCTCAATTGGACATCTACAACTCAAGTTATTCTTGTTTGAAGTGTGCCCCCTTCATGCTGTTTGGTGCCAACGTTTGACCTCACGTTTGAGTCAAACGTTGGCTCAAACGTTGCTGCCTCCAGGGATGCCATTTCTCTTCTCTTTGGCGCCAACGTTTGACCTCACGTTTGAGGCAAACGTTGGCGCAAACGTTGCCTTCCCAGGAGCTTCAATTCTCTTCTCTTTTGGAGCCAACGTTTGACCTCACGTTTGAGGCAAACGTTGGCTCAAACGTTGCCTTCCATGAGCTTCATTCTTCAGCCAATGTTTGACCTCAACGTTTGAGGCAAACGTTGGCGCAAACGTTGGCTTTCCCCAGGGTGTTCTTCAACTGCTACTCACGTTTGAGTTGACGTTTGACTCAAACGTTAGCTTAAACGTGAATTCCATTTTCTTAAACCCATTCTTGCAACCTTCTTCCATAATGTTGGCACATCTTTTGTTTCCTTTCTTCACCTACAAGTAATCAAAACAACCAATCAAAGTATCACAAAATTCACAAGGTTTATAAATCAATTAGTTATAACCTAAAGTTGGCTTGAATCTCATGATTTTGTATCAATTAAGAGGTGGTTGCTTAAATTAAGGAAACCATGCAATTCCAATCCAAATGGCTAATTTATAATACAAGAAAGTGCATAAAACTAAGTGAAATCAAAAGAAAAAGGCTGGTGAAACTAGGCTAAAATGACTTGTCATCACCCCACACTTAAAAGATTGCACCGTCCTCGATGCATCCAAAGAAGAGCAAAGGGGGTACGGCGACTGAATAGAGAACTTTTGCGTGGTCTAGAAATTCGTAGATAAATCCTCGTTGCAGATATAGTTTCTAAACCAACAAAAGTCCTTTCTTACAAACGTTTTGGTTGTCACAGGTAACAAACCCCTTTAAAATTGATAACCGAGTATTTAAACCTCGGGTCATCTTCTCAAGGAATTGCAGGGAGGTGTTCTTATTATTGGTTATAAGTCTTGTAAATTAGGGGTTTCGAAAGTAAGGAAGAAGTATGTTAAATGATAAGAAAAATAAAATAGTAATAATAAAATAAACTCTTGGCAAGGTATTAGAACTGGAAATCCTATCCTTGTTATCCTTATCAGATGTGATGAGAATTGGGTTTTAATCCCACTAAGTTAACCTTTACTAAAGCAAAGGAAAGTCAACTGGACTAATTAGCTTGATCCTCAAGTCCTAGTCAATCCCTGTGGGAAGACTAGCTTTAGAGCAATCCAGATCAATTAGTAATCTGCCAATTTCAATCACTGCTGAGTTTGACAACTCAAGCGTTACCAATTACTTAACCAAAGCCAAAAGGGAAGAAATTATACTTGAATGAAAATAATTTGGATAAATCGAGAACATTAATAAATTAAAGAGAGCAATCATAAGTCTGAATTACCTCAAATTATATTAAATAATGAAATCAATTCTAACATGGAGTTCATAAACTTAAGTAATAAAATAAATAAAAGGAACATTGAACTTTTGATTGAAGTAAAAACCATAAAGTAAAAGAAATCCTAAATCCTAATCCTAAGAGAGAGGAGAGAGCCTCTCCCTCTAAAAACTAAATCTAATCCTAAAAATTATGAATTATGAGCTGATGATTATGAATGGATGTATTCTCTCACTTTATAGCCTCTAATCTGTATTTTTCGGGCCAAAAATTGGGTCAAAAACAGCCCAAAAATAACCCCTAGCATATTCTGGTACGTACAGGTCGCGGGAAAGTGACGCGGAAGCGTCGTCCACGCGTTTGCATGGATTGCGTTTCTGTCAGGTCATGCGTCCGCGTGATCCATGCGTTCGCGTCACCTGGTGTCAGAGCAGCTATGGCAAATTATATATCGTTACGAAGCCCCAGATGTTAGCTTTCCAACGCAACTAGAACCATCTCATTTGGATCTCTGTAGCTCAAGTTATGACCATTTTAGTGTGAGAGGGTCAGGCTGACAGCTTTGTAGTTCCTTCAACTTCTTGTATTTCTTCCACTTTTGCATGCTTCCTTTCCTTCCTCCAAGCCATTCCTGTCCTGTAATCTCTTAAAATACTTAACACACATATTAAGGCATCTAATGGTAATAAGAAAGGATTAATATTAGCAAATATAAGGCCAAGGAAGCATGTTTTCAATCATAGCACAAAATCAGGAAGGAAAAAGTAAAACATGCGAATAGTATGAATAAGTGGGTAAAGAGTTGATAAAAACCACTCAATTGAGCACAAGATAAATCATGAAATAGTGGTTTATCAACCTCCCCACACTTAAACATTAGCATGTCCTCATGCTAAGCTCAAGAGAAGCTATAAGGGTGAATGGGGAAAGTAAGAAAGTATGAAATGCAACCTATCTATATGAATGCAACTACATGCAAAATGTTTCTACCTACTTGGTTAAAAGTAAATAAATCTTTCAAGAACAAATATGAACTGGATTTCACTAATTCAAATCATCAAAATGAAGTACAAATAGACTTGTAGAAGAAAATAGCTCATAAAAGCCGGGAACAAAGAATCGAGCATCGAACCCTCACTAGAAGTGTATGCACTCTAATCACTCAAGTGTTTTAGGTTCGATTCTCTCAATTCTCTACTAGCCTTGCTTTCTAAGGCTTGCTCTTCATCTAACAATCAACATAAATTTAATACACAGATACACATAGCAAGAGGTCTTTTAAGGGTTGTAATAGAGTTAGGGTCAAGGTAGGATTGTATTTGGCCAAGTGGACTAAAATTTGAATCCTTGATTAACTTAAACTTTCCACCTAACTTTAGACAATCCATGTAATCATAATACCACATCTAACTATCCATTAACCATGTTTTCCACATATTCATGCATTCTAATTTCAAGTATAGTACATATGCATTGCTTTCACCACTTACTTTGGGGCATTTTGTCCCCTTTTTGCTTAATTGCTCTTTTTTCTCTTTTTTTTCTCAATTCTCTTTATATATATATATATATATATATATATATATATATATATATATATATATTCTTTTATTTTTCTCAATGCATATGATTAAATTATTGGATGCATGAATCATGTCCTAAACATTTTTTCACATTTTCAGAAAATTCTAACATGCTCAATTCTCAAACCAAATGTTTCCAAATTCAACTTTCCCCATACTTAATTCATGAGCACTTTCACTAGTTTAAGCTAACCAAGGATTCAAATTAAGGACATTATTGTTTTCTGCTTAGAGTTAATGATGTGCTAAAGTAAAGAACAAAGGGGTATAATAGGCTCAACATTGGTTTGCAAGGAATAATGAAAAGGTAAGGCCATATGGGTATATAAGCTCAGTGAAACAAAGGCCTCAATCATGTAAGTGTATGCATACATCAAATAATCTAAATATAGAAATAAGCAAGACAAAGATCACAATTTTAGAGAGAAAAATACATACTAAAACAGAATTTTGGTCGATAAAATGCAACCAATCAAATAGGCTCAAAAATCTCACTGGTTTTTGTATGTTAAAGCTCTAAACCATGTTCCAGTATAATATTTCTTCAAACAAGTTTAACATTAAATTTTATTCAAATTAGTGAAATACTATAAAAAAGTTTCTTGAAAAAGAAAATATTTCTTCAACCAAGTGGTAAAATATGCACAAAATCAAGCAATTATGCAATCAAACATGTAAATGCAACAACTAACAAGGAAAATAAACCATTGGTGTTGAGATAGAAGAGTAACTAACCCATGGAGATCGGTATCGACCTCCCCACACTTAAAGATTGCACCGTCCTCGGTGCATGCTGAGATGTACAAGTGGACGGGTTGCTACAACTGACGCTTGTAGATGGAGGCGTCTTAGCTGGAGGTCTCTTGGTTCCTCTCCATGCCGGTGTCTTGTCAGTGGCCTTCTCTTTTCGTTTCTTGGTACCTATGCCTAAGGAAGAGGAAAAAGGAAGAGTGTGAAATATAGAAAACTGAGACCGGAAGGGAGGAAATTCCAAGTGATAAGGAATGCCAAAGGAAAGATGATAGCCCACTACATGGTAGCTACAACATGTAGGGAGGACAACAATAAAGATCGAAAAGGGCAATTCAAAATAATTAGACGCAAGAGGGTAAAAACATGCAAATAATAGGCATGAGAAGCATAGCTCAAGCATAAAGTAATAAATGTGCCAAATTAAAGAGCATGTGTAATGATGACAATTGTGAATGATAATTCCAAATACATTGGGTGTGCAAGTTAAAATAGGGATGAAAATAATGTAATCCAAATGTATATGAGAGCCATAAGTAAATGTCAATTGTCAAATCTCTCCTCAGAGTAGCCACATGCTCAAATAAAATAAGGTACTATCCAAATAAAACTCCAACACCAACATAAAAATGCATGAAAAAGAATTGAAAAAGAAACCCAAAGAAAAGAACAAATAAATGCATTGAATTAAAGGGATAGAAGAGTAGAGGGGGAGAAGAAGAGAAAGAAAGAAAAAAGAAGAAGAAAGAAATTAGGATTTGGGGAAGAAAAGATAAGATAATTTGGCTGATATGGATATTTTGTGCGCCGCAGGCGACGCGGACATGTGAGTGACGCGGTCGCCTGGTGCGCGATAAAGTCAAGTGACGCGGACGCGTGGGTCACGCGATCGCGTTACCTGATTGTGCGATTGGCGCGAGTGCAGCATAGCATTTGCGCAACTCTATGTTCGAAACTCTTTTTGCCAAATTTTTGGGTGACGCGGTCGCGAGGTTGACGCGATCGCGTGGATGGCCATTTTTGGAAAACGATGCGGCCGCGTAGGGTACGCGTTCGCATGGTAGGGCTTGTGCTTCTAGCATGGTTCGAGCCCCACTCCAACCCAACATACTGCCATACACCTTTTGACGTCGATTTTACAGGGCCACGTGTTCGCGTGGGTGACGCGGATGCGTGGGAGGCATTTTTCCCATATGACGCGGACGCGTCAACAATGCGGTCGCGTGGATCAATTTGTGCCAAAGGCACGCCTCCAGCCACGCTCTCGCGTGACTCTTTGTTCACTTTTCTTTTCTTCCTAATGCACTTGTGACGCGGACGCGTCAGCGACGCTTACGCGTCGCGTGCATTTTTTTTATTATGCAAAATGCAGAATGCAGTATGCAGATGTTATGAATTATTCCAGGTTCAATGAAGTAAAATAAAACTCAAAAACAAATAAAAATAAATAAAATTATAATTGGAAAAGGGAACGTTCATACCATGGAGGGTTGTCTCCCACCTAGCACTTTTAGTTAGAGTCCTTAAATTGGACACTTGGTGAGCTCCTTGTCATGGTGGCTTGTGCTTGAATTCATCCAAAAATCTCCACCAATGTTTGGAATTCCAGTAGCCTCCGGGATCCCAAACTAGGCACAGAAAGCCTTCAAGTAAGTTAAAGCAAGTGACAAGGCCCCAAGAGTGTTGATTGGCAGAATGAATTCCGGGGTCCCAAATCTTGCTTTTGCACCCATCTTCTTGTTGATCATCATGATTCCATCCGGGTAGCAAGCAATCTGAATTCTCACTAAAGCGGCCAAACAACTTCCTAGACCCATTCAATTGAGCTCTACACCAACCTTTGTGTTTAAACTTAAAGCTTCCAACCATAATGAACCTTGCAGGACAATTCTTACCACTGATCATCTTCCTCTTACTCTTAATGCCACAAAGAGCTCTAAGCTGACGATCCGTCTCTAGTAGCCCATATTCAAGTGGGAAAGTAAAGGTTAAGGATAAGGATTTTACCCACTTGAACGTTGTGTTGGACGGTAATGGCCTTGGGAGAGGTGTTTCTAATGAACTTGCAAGCTCCACTCCCTTGTACTCTTCTCTGACAACTCCAACCTCTTTGCAAGCTTCTTCAATATCAACCTCTTTCTTTTGGTAGCTTTCTTCCAATTTGATCTCTTCTTCATTGTTCACCAAGGGCATGGGAGGTTGTGCCTCTTCTTCTTTAATTTCCATGTCAAGTCCAATGGGAGAGGATTCAATTGTAGATAAGAATTCATCAATGATTGAATCCATCTCTTGATCATCCCCTTCAAAGTCTTCCATCATGACATGCCTTGGAGGTTGTACACCCTCCTCAACATCGAATTCAAACTCCTTAGAAGGGGGTTCTATGACTGGGCTTTCCCATGGACGTTCTGCATCTCCTAAGTCTTCGACCACTTCTTCCTCTTTAACGATTACGGCTTCTTCCAATTGTTCCAATACAAAGTCATGCTGCTCACTATTCATTGGAGTTTCTAGCTTCTTCTTCATGCTGCGTTCTTCAGTAGATTCTCCACATGAAGCCATGGGGATTCCTTGAGTGTCTGAATGTCGGGAAGGTAATTGATTGATCGCTTGATTCAATTGGTGAAGGGTTTCATGAAATTTATTCACTATTTCCTTGAGACGCTCCTGTGATTCTTGGGTCGATGGATATGGACATGGTGTATATGAAGGTGGTGGTTCATGAGAGTAATTCTGTTGGAATGGGGGTGGTTCTATGTATGGTTCATTTGCCTCATAAAGTGGTTGGTATGGTGGATATGGGTTAGGGTCATATGGAGGTGAATGGTGGTAAGGGGCTTATGAGTATGGTGGTCCAGAGTTGTGTTGAGGAGGTGGGTCATAGGTATATGATGGGGGTGCACCATATCTATTGTTTTGGCATGCATTATAGGATGGTCTTTGTCTGTGGTATTGTGGAAGGTGTTGCTGCCGGAAAGGTTGATCAGATCCTCGTGGCTCCTTCCATCTCTGATTGTTTTGACCTTGATGCATGTTCCTGTTGTAATTTCCATTCCTTGCAACAACATTGGAACCAAACTCAAGGCGACGGGGGTGAAAACTCATAATAGCAAATAAAAATTAAAAATGAAAATAAAAACAAATTTAAATTAAAAGGTTATTAAAATTTTGAATTTGAAAATTAAATTTTGGAATTTGAAATTTGAAATTTTTTAAATTTGAATTTTGAAATTTGAATTTTTGAAATTTGAAATTTGAAACTTGAAAATTTTGAAATTTGAATTTTGAAAATTTTTAAATTTGAATTTTGAAATTTTATTTTTTGAAATAAGATAAGATAAGATAAAAAATTTTAAAATAAAAATCTGAATTTTTTTTAATGCAAATTTCGAAAATTCAATTTAAAATAAAGAGAAAAGATATTTTTGAATTAAACGAGGAAAGAGAAAAACAATAAAATGACACCAAACTTAATTTTTAGATCAAAACGAAGAAAACAACTAAGAACAACTTGAAGGTCAAGATGAACACGAAGAAAAAATTTTTAAAAAAAAAT
Organism: Arachis ipaensis; assembly: GCF_059453495.1. Lineage (NCBI taxonomy): Eukaryota > Viridiplantae > Streptophyta > Magnoliopsida > Fabales > Fabaceae > Arachis > Arachis ipaensis. The sequence goes on along the minus strand of NC_142436.1, from coordinate 101,341,033 downwards.
TTTAATAACTAAATAAAAACCAATAACTTCTTAATTTATGAAAAAGCAAAAATAAAAACAAAAATAAAAACAAATAAACAAGCAAAAAGTAAATATTTACAATAACCAATAATAAGGCACACGTTTGTGATTCCCCGGCAACGGCGCCATTTTAAAGAGAGAACTTTTGCGTGGTCTAGAAATTCGCAGATAAATCCTCGTTGCAGATATAGTTTCTTAACCAACAAAAGTCCTTTCTTACAAACGTTTTGGTTGTCACAAGTAACAAAACCCTTTAAAATTGATAACCGAGTATTTAAACCTCGGGTCGTCTTCTCAAGGAATTGCAGGGAGGTGTTCTTATTATTGGTTATAAGTCTTGTAAATTGGGGGTTTTGAAAGTAAGGAAGAAGTATGCTAAATGATAAGAAAAATAAAATAGTAATAATAAAATAAACTCTTGGAAAGGTATTAGAACTGGAAATCCTGTCTTTGTTATCCTTATCAGATGTGATGAGAATTGGGTTTTAATGCCACTAAGTTAACCTTTACTAAAGTAAATGAAAGTCAAATGGACTAATTAGCTTGATCCTCAAGTCCTAGTCAATCCCTGTGGGAAGACTAGCCTTAGAGCAATCCAGATCAATTAGTAATCTGCCAATTTCAATCACTGCTGAGTTTGACAACTCAAGTGTTACCAATTACTTAACCAAAGCCAAAAGGAAAGAAATTCTACTTGAATAAAAATAATTTGGATAAATTGAGAACATTAATAAATTTAAGAGAGCAATCATATGTCTGAAATACCTCAAAATATATTAAATAAAGAACTCAATTCTAACATGGAGTTCATAAACTAAAGTAATAAAATAAATAAAAGGAACATTGAACCTGTGATTGAAGTAATAACCATAAAGTAAAAGAAATCCTAAATCCTAATCCTAAGAAAGAGGAGAGAGCCTCTCCCTCTAAAAACTACATCTAATCTTAAAAATTATGAATTATGAGCTGATGATTATGAATGGATGCATTTCCCTACTTTATAGCCTCTAATATGTATTTTTCAGAACGAAAACTGGGTCAAAAATAGCCCAGAAATTGCCCCTAGTGTATTCTTGTACGTACAGGTCGCGGGAAAGTGATGCGGAAGCGTCGTCCACGCATTTGCGTGGATTGGGTTTCTGCCAGGTCACGCGTCCGCGTGATCCACGCGTTCGCATCGCCTGGCGTCGAGGCAGCTATAGCAAATTATATATCGTTGCGAAGCCCCGGACATTAGCTTTCCAACACAATAGGAACCATCTCATTTGGACCTCTGTAGCTAAAGTTATGACCGTTTTAGTGCGAGAGGGTCAGGTTGACAGCTTTGCAGTTCTTTCAACTTCTTGTATTCCTTCCACTTTTGCATGCTTCCTTTCCATCCTTGATGACAAGTCATCTTAGCCTAGTTTCACTAGTCTTTTTCTTTTGTTTTCACTTGAATTGTGGACTTTCTTGAGCTACAAGTAAGCTAATTTGGGTAGATTTTCATGCTTCCTTTGATTGAATCAACCATGTATGAATTCATGCTATTTCATGAGGTTTTAGGCTATAATTGTCACATATTATGATAAAATGAATATCTCATGATTTTAAGCATAGCTTTGATGTGTTTGGTTGATTAATGAAAGGTGAAGAAAGTTTGGAGAAAGGTTGAAGTAAGAAGGAATGGCTAGGAGTAAAGAGAGGACAATGGAATAAGTGAAAATGAACCAGGAAGCAAAAAGCTGGACCAAAAGTTAGCCTCAAACTTTTGCACAAACTTTTGGGTGAAAAGTTAGCCCCAACGTTAGCCCCTAACTTTTGGGCTAACGTTGGCACATGAAAGTTACTCCCTGGGAACCAAAAGTTTGCGCCAACGTTAGCCCCTAACTTTGTGGCTAACGTTGGCATGAGAAAAACACTCCATGGGCACCAAAAGTTTGCGCCAACGTTAGCCCCTAACTTTGTGGCTAACGTTGGCATGAGAAAAACACTCCCTGGGCACCAAAAGTTTGCACCAACGTTAGCCCCTAACTTTGTGGCTAACGTTGGCATGAGAAAAACACCCCCTGGCCACCAAAAGTTTGCGCCAACGTTAGCCTCTAACTTTTGGGCTAACGTGGCACATGAAAAACACAAAGGGGGAGCAAAAGTTTGCGCCAACGTTAGCCCCTAACTTTTGGGCTAACGTTGGCGCCATAAGTGCACTAAGGAAGGCCAACGTTGGAGCAAAAGTTAGACCCCTAACTTTTGCACCAACGTGGGTATCAGCAAAACATGAGGGCTGATATGAAAAGTTGGACCAAAAGTTTGCCTCAAACTTTTACTTAAACTTTTACTCAAACTTTTGCAAAACTCCAACCGGGTTCACTTGGTTCACTTTGGTTCCTCTCCTAACTCCAAGAGCAATCAACCAAGGCCTCTCTCAACCCAACTCCACCAAGAGCAAAGGCCCAACTCAAGGCTTGAAGATCATTTGAAGAAAGTGTATAAATAGGATAGAATTCAAGTTCTTAGAGAAGCTTTCCTTTTGAGTTTTCATAATAGTTTTCGGAGAGCTTTGGATATTGAGTGATCTTTAATTTCTTAGTTTCGGGGAAGGAGAATTCCACTCTCTTCCTCTTAGTTTTATTGCTTTCAATTTCAATTGCAATAGTCTTGGATCTTGGGTTGGAGAATTGAAGGAATTCTGTTTCAATCTCATCCGAAGATCTCTCTGTTTCTTCTACTGCTTATTGAATTTAATTTCTGTTAATTGTTCTTCATCTACTTTCTTTGCAATTTACAATTCCTTTGCAATTGTTCTTGTTGGATCTAGGAAGGCATTGAGATCTAGACTTGGTTATCTAGTCTCTTGGGTCCTGAGATCCGGATTCCCCATTTCCCATTCCCTGTTTACTGTTTTCATGCTTATTTACAATTCTATTTTTAGATCCGGTTAAATCCAAGTGTTCTTTTACTTCTCTGTTGGTTGCAATTTACTTTCCCTCATTTAATTTCTGCAAATCCAACTCCCAATTCCCTTTACAATTCAAGCTATTTACATTTCTTGCACTTTAAGATTCTGCAATTTACATTTCTTGCGTTCTAAGTTTCTGCCATTTAATTTCTTGTTCTTTAAGATTCAGCATTTAAATTCCTGTTCTCTTTAATTTCATGTCAATTACCCATTCCCTTTACTTTCCATGCAATTTAATTTCTGCAAATCACAAATCACTTAACCAAATCTTGATTCGCTTGACTAAATCAACCACTAAACTAAAATTGCTCAATCCTTCAATCCCTGTGGGATCGACCTCACTCCCGTGAGTTATTATTACTTGATGCGACCCGGTGCACTTGCCGGTTAGTTTTGGGTGTTTTGGAGAAATTCGTTTTTCCGCTAAAATATCCCATCAAGTTTTTGGCGCCGTTGCCGGGGATTGATTAGATTGACAATGATTAAGTGAGGTGGTGATCTAGATCTAGCATTTTTTTCTTTTTATTTTCTGTTCTTTTAATTTTCAATTAACCCACTAACTGTTTGAATTTTTGCTTAAGCTAACTAAAACTTCATTCTAGCAATAGATTGAAGTGTCACTGGTTTGTGTGTTTCTTATGTTCTGCTTGTATGTCAGGTACAAGAAGAAATACACCCATCTTTCATGAACAAGACGAACGAACTCTTAGTAGGTTAAGAAGAGCGGAAAGAGGGAAAAATATTGTTGGAGAAGAGGAATCAGAAGAAGAATTCCAAGATATGGAGGAACATTCAACCAATCCACCAGGTGGAGCAGACAGCAACAATAACAATCCACCCCAGAGAAGAGTTCTGGCCTCCTATACCTTTGCAAATGATAGACATTGTGGAAGCAGCATTCTCACCCCTAATGTCAATGCAAATAACTTTGAATTAAAGCCACAACTCATTACATTGGTCCAAAACAACTGCTCGTTTGGGGGAGGACCATTGGAGGATCCAAATCAACATCTGTCTACCTTCTTAAGGATTTGTGACACTGTCAAGTCCAATGGCGTGAATCCTGAGACCTACAAGCTTCTGCTGTTCCCGTTCTCATTAAGGGACAAGGCCGCACAATGGCTTGAAACTTTTCCTCAAGGAAGCATCACTAGCTGGGATGATTTGGTGACTAAATTTCTAGCCAAATTCTATCCACCTCAAAGGGTTAACAGGCTGAAAACCGAGGTACAAACATTCACACAATAGGATGCTAAAAATCTGTATGAAGCATGGGAGAGATACAAGGCTCTGCTGAGGAAATGTCCACCAGAAATGTTCACTGAGTGGGACAAGCTACAGAACTTCTATGAAGGACTCACCCTAAAGGCTCAAGAATCACTTGATCACTCAGCTGGAGGTTCCTTGCAACTCATGAAAACTGCAGAGGAAGCTCAAAATCTCATTGATATGGTGGCTAACAACCAATATTTCTTTGCTCATCAAAGAAACCGCCAACCATCACAAAGAAGAGGAGTAATGGAGCTAGAAGGAGTGGACTCAATCTTGGCTCAAAACAAGATGATGCAGCAGAAAATTCAACAACAATTTGAGCAAATGGCCAAGAGGATTGATAGTCTCTAAGTTGCAGCAGTTAACACTAGCCAACCATCAACCACATGGGGACAGAGTGAAGAAACTCAAGAAGAACAGCAACAAGAGCAAGTACAGTATATGCACAACCAAGGACCAAATGAAGTGTATGGTGATACATACAATCCATCCTGGAAGAACCACCCAAACCTCAGATGGGGAGATAATCATACCTAAAACCAACAACCATGGCAGAGGAACTCAAACCAAAACAACCCAAGAAGCAACCAAAACCACAACCAGCAGCAGACCAACCAAAACCCCTACAGAAAACCTCAAAACAACTACCCCAACCCCAACCAGTACCAATCCAATAACCAACCCACCAACCAAAATACCTATCATCCACCACCCACATCTCATAACCCACCTCAAATATCACCTGAAGCCCAGAGAATCACTAACTTGGAGGCCGTGATAGACAAAATGTTGAAACACCAGGAAATGGTAACCAAGAATCAGGAAGCATCCCTGAAAAGCCTAGAGAGACAGATGGGGCAAATCTCCAAGCAGATTTCTCTTGAGAGACCTTCAAGCTCACTGTCGAGTGACACAATCTCAAATCCTAAGGAAGAATGCAAGGCAATACAATTAAGGAGTGGGAGAACATTGATGAGCAACAATGCCACTACTAAGAAGCAAGTAGAGAGCAGCAAAAGACCAATAGAAGAGGAACAACCAACACACACAGAGGAAGCCAATGATGATGATGCAATGGCAAGCAAGGAAGCCTCAAAGCAAACTCAAGCAAAGGGGGAACAACCAAAAATTCCAAAAAAAGGGAATGAAGCAGTTGAAAAGCCAACCAAGAATCAAAAGCAACAAGTAGAGAAAACCTTTGTACCTCCACTGCCATATCCCCAGAGGTTTAACAAAGAAACCAAGGACCAGCATTTTCACAAGTTCCTTGAAACCTTCAAAAAGCTGGAAATCAATATTCCTTTTGCTGAAGCACTTGAGCAAATGCCTCTGTATGCCAAGTTTTTGAAGGAGCTTATCAACAAGAAAAGAAGTTGGGATGAGAAAGAAACCATACTGCTCACTGAGGAATGCAGGGCTTTGATTCAAAAAGGGTTTCCCCCTAAGCTTGAAGATCCAGGGAGCTTTTTGCTACCTTGCACCATTGGGGAATTAACCATCACTAAAGCAATGTGCGATCTAGGAGCAAGTATCAACTTAATACCATCCTCCTTGGTAAAAAAGCTGCATATAAAGGAAGTTAAACCAGTACAAATATCTCTAGAGCTAGTAGATAAGTCAACAGTATACCCCAGGGGTATGATTGAAAACCTGCTGGTCAAGGTGGACAACTTCATATACCCTGCAGATTTTGTGGTTCTAGATTCAGAAGGGGATGATGGTGATTCTATTATTCTGGGAAGGCCATTCTTGGCCACTGCTAGAGCTATCATAGACATAGAGGAAGGAGAATTAACTCTTAGAATGCATGATAAGAGTGTCACTCTGAAGGTATTACCAGAGGCACAATTTAGCAAGGAGAAGAAAGATTATATGAAAATTGACAAGGGAGAATCACAGTTGAAGGAAGAAACTGACAAAGAGAGTCACAGCAACATCCCAAGGCTAAGGATTATGCAGACTGATGAAGAGGCCCAAGAGGATATTGGAGTATTAGCCACTGAGAAGAGAGGTCCCCAAGGGAAGCCTACGGCCAGAAAAGAAAGATCAACAAAAGGAAAGATGAAACGGAGAAACAAAACAAAAAGGGGTTGGAAGAACAGGAAGATCCCAACAAAGGGGCTTTCCAAAGGTGACAAAGTGCAACTGATATATCAACAGCTGGGGGCAAACCAACAAACTGAGGACTACTACACTGTCAGCAACATACTCTCATTAGAGCATGCTGAAATTGAACACCAGGGAACAAAGAAGAGGATCACAGTCAGGGGAGACAAATTGAGGCTCTACAAGCACCAACCACCATAAAAGAAAGCCTCAATGTCAAGCTAATGACAATAAAAGAGCGCTCCATGGGAGGCAACCCATGATTTAAGATTCATGTCATTTTAAATTCAATAAGTTATGATCATTTGAGCATGAATTTTTTTCCCTTTTCATGAACATGTCCATTGACTGCATGCACTGTTTTGAAACATATGCTGAGAATTCTAAGTTTGGTGTGCCTTCAAGCACACTAAACCAACGTTACAAATAATTCCGTTTTGCAAGCTTAGAGTGTCTTGACAAAGCATATGGCCAAACACTAAAGTTTGGTGTCCACATAGCTTCATGAAAATTAGAAATTCATGCATCAATAATCATACAATTGTTGTTTTCCAAAATCTTATAAATGAAAAATTCTTATTCGGTAATGAAGGCATCAATTGTGATGTACCCTTTGACAAGAAACAAGTTTGGTGTTCATCAAACTTTGATGCACCGATTTAGGGACACAATTGACCCTTCATGAAAAAAAAAAAAAAGAAGAGAAAAAGAAAATTAGGATGAAAGCAATTCTTATAAACATTTAACTAAGAGTGACATTGGGATTTCACTAATTGGAGGAAGAGACACAATTTCTTCATACATGATCAAACATTAAGTTTGGTGTCCTCCAAAGATGAGTCACGGTTCAATTGGATATAAGAATTGATGATTCATATAATATTAATAAAAGGAATACTCTTGCCACAGTTGGACAAAACTAATGTATGTTGTGATGACTAGGTGGTCAAAGAATCTTCAATGAAAGAGACAAGACAAAGGAAAGCATAGCATGAGGACAAAAGCTTATCACATGCTTCGAAAAAGAAATCTGCCACTCCTTGAGAATGATCACGGCAAAGGCAAGTGAAGAAGCAAGCTTTGTCTTCATTCATCCTTACATGCACACCTTTGATCCCCATAGTGTCTAGTTGCATCTTAGCCTTTCATTGCTCAAACGTACCACCTCAAGCCATGCACATGACCGAATCACTCCAACCTTGGAAACTTCATTCCCTTCATCACTCCTCAACATAACAAGCTCGGTTCAACATTTCTCTTGCTTTAAACTCCAACCATTTAAACTTCCCTTCATCATTTCTTGTCATAGCAAGTTCGGTCTCAATTTCTTCTTGCTCCAAACACACATCAAATTCTCCAACATTCTTCACACTCCCTCTAACCTCACAAAAACTCAGCCAACCAAGTGATCATGGCCTCTTCCTCAAGAACCAAACGAAGAAAAGGGAAAGACCCCATGGTGGAGGAAGACACACATGAATATGACCAATGGAGATTCAAGTCTCGGTACCATCAAATGCAAATTGAATGGATGAACGAGAAAAAGATCTATCTTGAAATTCCACTCTTGTTGCCGGATGATGGATGCCAAGAAATGAAGGACAAAATTCGAAAGAGGAGGTGGGAGGAACTTGCATTACCAGCCACCCGAATCAATGCCAATATCATAAGAGAGTTTTATGCAAATGTCTCAAGGCTTGACATGCGTGAGCCCCCAACGTACAAGAGCTATGTGCGGGGGGTGGAAGTAGACTTTAGCTCCGATGCAATCAAGAAAGTCTTGGGACTAAAGTCAGTCCGCTTTAGTGAACCGGGATACCAACAAAGATTGAATGAAGATCAAGATTATGATGAGATTGCGAGAGATATTTGTATGGAGAACTCAGAGTGGGAAGGAGATGACAAGAACAAATATAAGTATCTGAAGAGATGTAACCTCACCCCGGAAGCAAAAGGATGGTATGAGTTGATGAAAAGATCAATTCTGGGCACAGTGAACACCTCAGAAGTTAACAGGGAGAGAGCCGTGATGTTGCATTGCATCATTGTGGGAGGAGAGATAAGAGTTCATGAAATCCTTGCAAAAGACATTCAAAAGCTGGCTGAGAAGAATTCGGCCGGATCTTGGTTGTACTATCCGAGTACCATTTGGAGGTTGTGTGCAAAGGCTAAAGTTCCAATAGAAGAGGAGAATCCAATGTGGTTAAGCCAAGGCATGCCTATAACCATTGAAAGAATAATGATGCCCCCTGAAGCACATCAAGGCCGAAGACCACATGGAAGAAGGGAAAGAGAGGAACCAATGGAGGGAGAAGAATTACAAGAGGAAGAAGAGCCACAAGAGGAGGAGGAACAGCAGCACACTCCTCTACATAACAATCTGGACATGGCTCAAATGCAGGAAGCAATTGGAAGATTATCACAACAGTACATGAGAATTCAAGAAAGGCAAGAGGAATATCATTCACTATACATGAAAAACCAACAAGCACAAGAAGAACGGGAGCTAAGAATGATGAACAAACAAAGTGAATTCGAGTCAAGATTCCTTGTGATGCAAGAAGAACATGCTTTTCAATCTCATGAATCATTTGGAAAGTTGGAACAAATGCAAGCTGAAAATTTGAGGGCTCTCAAAGAGTTCACAACACTTCAAGATGCAAGGTATGAAGTACAAGCCGATTACAACATCAATAGCCAAATCAAACTAAACTATATTGGAGAACATTTGCACAACATGGATCCGGCTTTCCCAACTTTTGATGAATTTTTCAAAAAGAGAAGTGAGGTAGAGGTAAGCAATGCTATGAGACTTGAAGATAGAGTAGAGGAAGCAATGAATAGAGCTGGGTTCTGGCGGGATCAACAGACAACAGACATGGACACAGGGAACACCAGCAACCAGGTGTATGAAAGAAGAAAGAAAAAGCATGACAAATAAAAGGTGGACTTGATCCTTGTTCAACACTAAGAAAGCATGCATTGTGTCTGTTTTAAGTGGTCCTTGCATCTTTAAGTAGTTGTCATAATGAATAGTCTTTGCATTTTTTTTATTTCTCTTAGAATATGTAAGCTAGTCTATGTGTGTGCTTGTGTGTTTACTTTCACTTAACAAAAAGCATGCTTTGTCCCCTGCATTTTCAATTCAATAAAAGAAATGTTTGAATGTAAAGTAAGATGGTCTCTGTTAGATAGAAGTAGAATAAAAGTAAGTGGTGGTATGTGTGTGATTGTATAATAGCTCACTTTTAATGAATAAAGAGCCAGGATATCTCCTTCTAAGTATAGAGTGGCCTACTGTCTATGAATCTCAATCGAATAAAAATCCTTGGTTAGAAAGAAAAACAAAAAGAAAGAAAAAAAGAAGTGGCAGAACAAAAGAAAAACAAAAAGAAACAAAGCTGGACACCAATAGCTTGAACCTTAGAATATATGCCTGTGGTGTCTTTGTATTAGGATCTGCTTGGATTATTAAGCTCTTTGGAGTGCATCAACACTCGGTGACTTGGGTTAACTAACCCGGGATCATCAGCTGAAAGTCCACTATCAAGAGCAACCTAACTACAAGGCATTTAGCAGCCCAAAGAGGTGCTGGGCATCAATGTTCTAAGAAGAAATGTGAGCCAAGTGTCTATAGTGAATAATGTGTCAAGTATAAAGAAAAGGAAATGAACTTGCTACACATGACACTCAATTAAAGCTTATGAACAAAGTAATAGCCAAGGATAAAGGAATAATGAGAGGTCATAGCAGTATGTTGCTTGAAGCTTGAAGGAGACTTTCTAGGCCTAGGAGTCAATAAGAAGTGAGTATTTACATATCCACACAAAATCCCATGAACTATCAATAATACTCTGCTAGCATGAACATCCTCTTCCATTTCATCCTTTCTTCTCAATAAATTTTTTTTTCTTGCTTGGGGACAAGCAAGCTTTAAGTTTGGTGTTGTGATGACAAGTCATCTTAGCCTAGTTTCACTAGTCTTTTTCTTTTGTTTTCACTTGAATTGTGCACTTTCTTGAGCTACAAGCAAGCTAATTTGGGTAGATTTTCATGCTTCCTTTGATTGAATCAACCATGTATGAATTCATGCTATTTCATGAGGTTTTAGGCTATAATTGTCACATATTATGATAAAATGAATATCTCATGATTTTAAGCATAGCTTTGTTGTGTTTGGTTGATTAATGATAGGTGAAGAAAGCTTGGAGAAAGGTTGAAGCAAGAAGGAATGGCTAGGAGTAAAGAGAGGACAATGGAATAAGTGAAAATGAACCAGGAAGCAAAAAGCTGGACCAAAAGTTAGCCTCAAACTTTTGCACAAACTTTTGGGTGAAAAGTTAGCCCCAACGTTAGCCCCTAACTTTTGGGCTAACGTTGGCACATGAAAGTTACTCCCTGGGCACCAAAAGTTTGCGCCAACGTTAGCCCCTAACTTTGTGGCTAACGTTGGCATGAGAAAAACACTCCTTGGGCACCAAAAGTTTGCGCCAATGTTAGCCCCTAACTTTGTGGCTAACGTTGGCATGAGAAAAACACTCCCTGGGCACCAAAAGTTTGCACCAACGTTAGCCCCTAACTTTGTGGCTAACGTTGGCATGAGAAAAACACCCCCTGGCCACCAAAAGTTTGCGCCAACGTTAGCCTCTAACTTTTGGGCTAACGTTGGCACATGAAAAACACAAAGGGGGAGCAAAAGTTTGCGCCAACGTTAGCCCCTAACTTTTGGGCTAACGTTGGCGCCATAAGTGCACTAAGGAAGGCCAACGTTGGAGCAAAAGTTAGACCCCTAACTTTTGCACCAACGTGGGTATCAGCAAAACATGGGGGCTGATATGAAAAGTTGGACCAAAAGTTTGCCTCAAACTTTTACTCAAACTTTTGCAAAACTCCATCCCGGTTCACTTGGTTCACTTTGGTTCCTCTCCAAACTCCAAGAGCAATCAACCAAGGCTTCTCTCAACCCAACTCCACCAAGAGCAAAGGCCCAACTCAAGGCTTGAAGATCATTTGAAGAAAGTGTATAAATAGGATAGAATTCAAGTTCTTAGAGAAGCTTTCCTTTTGAGTTTTCATAATAGTTTTCGGAGAGCTTTGGATATTGAGTGATCTTTAATTTCTTAGTTTCGGGGAAGGAGAATTCCACTCTCTTCCTCTTAGTTTTATTGCTTTCAATTTCAATTGCAATTGTCTTGGATCTTGGGTTGGAGAATTGAAGGAATTCTGTTTCAATCTCATCCGAAGATCTCTCTGTTTCTTCTACTGCTTGTTGAATTTAATTTCTGTTAATTGTTCTTCATCTACTTTCTTTGCAATTTACAATTCCTTTGCAATTGTTCTTGTTGGATCTAGGAAGGCATTGAGATCTAGACTTGGTTATCTAGTCTCTTGGGTCCTGAGATCCGGATTCCCCATTTCCCATTCCCTGTTTACTGTTTTCATGCTTATTTACAATTCTGTTTTTAGATCCGGTTAAATCCAAGTGTTCTTTTACTTCTCTGTTGGTTGCAATTTACTTTCCCTCGTTTAATTTCTGCAAATCCAACTCCCAATTCCCTTTACAATTCAAGCTATTTACATTTCTTGCACTTTAAGATTCTGCAATTTACATTTCTTGCGTTCTAAGTTTCTGCCATTTAATTTCTTGTTCTTTAAGATTCAGCATTTAAATTCATGTTCTCTTTAATTTCATGTCAATTACCCATTCCCTTTACTTTCCATGCAATTTAAATTCTGCAAATCACAAATCACTCAACCAAATCTTGATTCGCTTGACTAAATCAACCACTAAACTAAAATTGCTCAATCCTTCAATCCCTGTGGGATCGACCTCACTCCCGTGAGTTATTATTACTTGATGCGACCCGGTGCACTTGCCGGTTAGTTTTGGGTGTTTTGGAGAAATTCGTTTTTCCGCTAAAATATCCCATCAATCCTCCAAGCCATTCCTGCCCTGTAATCTCTGAAAACACTTAACACACATATTAAGGCATCTAATGGTAATAAGAAAGGATTAATATTAGCAAAAATACGGCCAAGGAAGCATGTTTTCAATCATAGCACAAAATCAGGAAGGAAAAAGTAAAACATGTGAATAGTATGAATAAGTGGGTAAAGAGTTGATAAAAACCACTCAATTGAGCACAAGATAAATCATGAAATAGTGGTTTATCAGCGACTTTCCTAGTTGCTACCTTCAGCTGGTAGGTCAACTGATGTTGCGTGTTCTTCTCCTGCTTCCGTTTTTGCTTATGATGATTCATCCTAAACATAGAAAGCAGGAGATAGTAAGACAAGTAAATGCACAAGCAAGGATGCATGGATTGTTGGAATGAGGTAAATCACTAGAATTAAGTGAGTGAATTAGTGTGACATTAATGAAAAATAAGTGTGTGGGTCATAACTTGCATGCGATTTAGAACTCACACTCTAGTATTTAGAAACCATGTCACAATTATACAAAAGAAGACACACATTTCACTCATTCTAGTGTGCTTGGGATACTTTAAAAGACTTTTAGGTTAAGGCAACCAAACAAGTAGTGAAGAAGCATGAAAGCATTCAAGCAAAAATCAAGCAATTGTTGAATTGGATAGTGCATGGACATTGATTGATGTGTAGATTGACTTAGTGAACAAAATGGCATATGAAACTCACACAAGAATCAATGACACATATTGAAGTTGTTGCCACATCTAAGTGACATAGAGGTGAAACACATGGATGCTATGGAAATTAGGAAAAAGAGAATAGAAGTGAAAATCAATCATATAGCAAGCATGGCCCACAAAGCTTTATAAAGCTCAAAAATATGTCACTAGGTAAGCTTTCGATCCAATTTCACAATTCTACAATCTCAATACATGAAATAAGTGATGTGAATAAGGGTAAACCGTAAACAAGCATCACCTATGATAATATACAATTGCCTAACAAAGGATAATGAATGCATGTTGGCCAAAACATGCAATTCAGAAGAGTTAAGAAGCTTAAAGGAAATGTAACATTCACTTGGTGCTCACAAATGTTAAGCATGAAAACTCAAAACCAAGTGACAAAATATAACCTCAACAATTAAATCCAACAATAAAAATTAAAAGTAATAATGTTAAAATAACATCTCATCAATAATCAGCAGCAAGAAATAGTAAACAATATTAATAATCCAACACTTATAAAGAAAAATAGAAAACAAAATGAAAATATACTAATTAAACAATTAACTAAGTAACTAAAAGAAGTGGTTATGGATGGTGTTTGGTAGTGTTGGGTGATGATTGAGGGGTGGAAAGAGAAGGGAAGAAGGAACGGAATGGAAAGAAGAGAAGAAAAGAAGATGAGTGAAACAGGGCAATCCACGCATGCGCATCATGTACGTGTAAGTGTGGATTGATGAAATAGAAGCGACGCGTACGCGCGGCTGACGTGTACGCGTGCATGGCAAAGCAGAGAGTCGACGCGTACGCGCAAGGTACGCGTGCACGTGCCCTGGGGCACAAAGCTGGCACACTTCAGGCATAACTCTTGGGTGAATGTATGGGAGGTAGGAAAATTCAATCCACGCGTGCGCGTACATGACGCGTGTGCGTGGATGGTCGAAATTGCTTGATGCATACGTACGCGTGAGTGACGCGTGCGCGTGGGTTGGTGCCCTGTTTTTCAAAAAAAAAAATTTCTATGTTTTTGCACCAAACCATGCATTCCAAACCTCCAAACAACTACCAAAACACCACAAAACCTTATTTAACACACTAAACTACCAAACAGATTTAACAAGTCAATCAAAAGATGAAATTAAACCTATTTTACCAATATGTACAAAAGAGAAAAATGAAAGGATATTACCATGGTGGGGTGTCTCCCACCTAGCACTTTTGCTTATTGTCCTTAAGTTAGACTTATGGGGAGCTATCCATCAAGGTGGCTTGTGCTTGAATCCATCCTTGAACATCCACCAATGCTTGGACTTCCATTTTGCTTCATCATTCAAAGTTAATAACGCCAAGCTTTGATGGATTTCTTCACAAACCATAGGCTCCCAAAGTTGATCTTCCTTGTGCGATCCGGGATCCCACACTTGGTTTTCACACCCGTCCTTGAGTTGATCATGGTGATTTCCTCCAGGTGGCAAGAGAGATGAATTCTCATGGAAGCACCAAACTATCCTCCTAGACCCATCCAACTGAGCACTAGTCCAACCTTTGCTCCTTGAAGCTTCAACCATAATGAGCCTAGACTTACAACGCCAATCACTAAACATCCTCTTTTTACACTTAATTCCGTAAAGCGCCCTAAGTTGGCCATCCGTCTCAAGCAAACCAAATTTGAGTGGGATAATAAAGCTAAGATATAGAAGTTTTACCCACTCAAATGAAGGATTAGATGACAACCTAGGTGGAAGAGTTCCCAACGGTCTTGATAAAGCACGCTCTACTTTCGTCCATTCTTTTTGGAAGGCATCCACCACTTGGCAATATACCTCATGCTCTACCTCTTGCCAAGCTTCCTCAAGTCTACATTCTTCTTCACCAATGTCATCTAGCTCTTCTCCATCACTCAAATCATAAATAGGAGGTTTAGTGAAATATACCTCCTCATCAATCCCAAGCATGGTGGGGAAGGACTCATCAAGCTCAAAAGGATCATATGTTGATACGGAATCATCATAGATAGGAGGGCCTATTGATGAACGATAACTCTTTTGATGGTTTAGAATTTTCTCAAATGAATGAAATCTCATTGTAAAGTATAGTTTCCAAACCAATCAAGAGTCCTCTCATGCAAAAATTTAGGTTGTCACGAATAACAATCCCCAATGAAATTATAACCGGAGTATTTGGACTCCGGGTCGTCTCCCTAGGAAACAACGGAGTGCATGCGTATTGGCTATAGAGGGGAAAAAAAAAGGGGTTTTGGTTGATGATCGACAAGGAATTTAATTGTGCATGGAAAGTAAATCAAGCAAACAATTAAAAGAAGCAATTAAGGAAGAGAGATATCGATGGCATTGAATTGAGATCTTAGGCTTTCTATCCTAGTCATGCATGATTAATTTATCTTGTTTTGTTAACTCACACATCGGGAGAATGTCAAACAAGACCAATTAATCGAGTCACAATTATAAACAAGAATTTATCTCATTACGTCATCTCCAACAAATAGGGAGAAAGTCTAACGAGACTAGCTAATCTCAATCCAAAAGTCCTAACCAATCTTACTGATTAAATTAGCAAAAGGTTAGCGTTAATGGAAACAATACTAGCTAACAATTCTAAATCACCAACGTATGTTGGGTTTTCATGACTCAAGATTACCCAATCACTCTTTCCAAGCCAAGAATACTCACAATCTACTCTAAGGTCCAACCAAGCATTTTGTCAAACACTTGGTAGGTAGTAAGGAAAAACTTAGTGAAAGTGTAAGAAATGCAAATCTACTAACTATCAATTGCAAGAAATGTAAAATCACAATCCAAATCAACATCAATTAAAGAAACATCAACATTAAAATTTCATTAAATGTAAACAAATCCAACATGAGTTCATCATCACAAAAGAGAGCTAAAGGGACGGTTAACATAAAAACTAAGAGAATTATGATTTAGAAAAGAGAAATTATAGAAGAAACTAAATAAGATCAAGTAATTAAACATGAAAATAAAATAATCTAACCTAATCCTAACCTAATTCTAGAGAGAAGAGAGAGCTTCTCTCTCTAGAAACTAACTAAAGGCTCATGTTGGCTAAAACTAATTGCTCTCCCCTTGCTTGGACTTCTATTCTGTGTGAAATACACTCAGAAACAAGTTGGATTTGGGCCTGGGCAACTCAGAAATCGCCCCAGCGTTTTGCCATTAAGTGGGCCAAGTAAGAGTATCGGCGCGCGCGCGCCATGTGCGCGTGCGCGTCGCTGGCAAATTCCCAATTTGCACGGAAGCGGTATATGCGCGGGCGCGTCCTTGTGAAAAACCACTTCTGCGCGTGCGCACCTTGTACGCGTGCGTGTCCGTTGATACATTCCAAATCTTTGTTTCTTCATGCATTCTCCTCTTTGTATGCTTTTCTTCTCATTACTTCCATCCAATGCTTGCCTTATGAACTTGAAATTACTTAACAAACACATCAAGGCATCGAATTGAATTAAAGTGGATCTAAAATCACCAAATTAGGGCCTAAAAAGCATGTTTTTACATTTAAGCATAATTCAAGGGAGAATTACAAAAACCATGCTATTCCATTGAATAAATGTGGGAAAAGGTGGATAAATCCCCCAAAATAAGCCCAAAATAAACCACGAAATCGGGGTTTATCAAATCTCCCCACACTTAAACCAAGCATGTCCTCATGCTAAATTTAAGAAAGAAGCAAAGGGTATCACATTTATTCAATGCAAACTACTAACTAAATACAATCTATCTATGTGCAAGTTATCTACATGAATGCAATGGCTCAGTCAAAACAAGTTAATTTCCAAGAGTACACATATAAGCACAAGGGCTAGGGTATTAGCAATCAAGCAAAGCACAATTTGATTGAATCATCGAAAGAGTTTACAAACTTGCAAGAGCAGATTATTAAGGGTGGAAACATGTAATTGAGCGATTGAACCCTCACCGGATATGTATCCGCTCTAGGCACTCAACTGTATAGGGTTGATTTACTCAATTCTCCCCTAATCATGCTTTCCAAGATTTGTTTTTCATCTAACAATCAACAATCAAATCATGCATGCATACAATTATCATGAGGGCTTTCCCATAGGTTATAATGGGGTTAGGGTCAAGGTAGGATGCATATGGTCAAGTGAGCTAGAAATTCGAATCTTTGATTAACTTAAACTTCCCACCTAACCTATGATAACCTGTACAATTCTAAACAAACCTAACTACCCATTCTTCACTTTTTCACACACTCATGCATTCTCTTTTTGATTATCACACATATGCATTGGTTCTTATTGAACTTCAACTTGGGGCATTTTTGTCCCCTTTTTATTACAAATTTTATATTATTATTATTATTATTTTTTTTATATATATATTTTTTTTATTTTTTTTTTAGTATATGTACAAGGATATCAATGCATACGGTTTTACATTTGATTACTACATGAGTATGTACCCAATTCCCAAGATTTTTCAACAAAAATACAAGCACACTTTTATCTCTACCCAATATTCCCAACTTTCCCCAAAATCAAATAATGAACACTCTCACTAGCCTAAGCTAATCAAAGATCCAAACAAGGGATATTTATTGTTTTTTTTCACTTGAGGCTTGTAATGTGTTACAATTAAGAATAAGTGGGTTAAGCATAGGCTTAAAATTGGCTAACAATGGAAGATAAAAGGTAGGCTATTTGGGTAAGTGAGCTATTTGAACAATGGCCTCAATCATATAAATGCATGTGTGCACAAAGTAATGAACATATAGAATCAAACAAATCAAAGATTACAATCATAGGAAGAGAATAATGCACACAAGAATGAAAATAAGTGGTTCTATATGATGTAACCACAAAATTAGGCTCAAACCTCACATGCTTGTGTTCTTAGCACAAAACATGATCCACAAAGTATATATTTCAAGCAAGTTCTACAAAAAATTTTTAACCAATTGAGGTGGTGCCCTAAAAATGAGTTTCTTGGAAATTTCCATCGTATTGATTGAGCTTACTCTAATGCAAAATTGTGATTTAAAAAAAAATTTAAAAATTCTTCTAGTTTACCCCTTTTTCAATTAAAACACATTTCTTCTATAAGAAGGGTCAACTAGATTTTTAGCAATCCATTAATTTTCTAATCACAACCAACAACTAAGATGCAATATATATATATATATATATACTAAAAATGTACAACAACCAAAATAAGAGTATCTACAAAAGCATAACTATGTACAGTAATCCCAAAATGATCTAAAACATAAAGTGCGGAATAAAACAAAATAGAGTAGCAGCAAATAGAAATAAAAGTCTGAAAGTTCACCACAGAAGTGCAAACACCGGTCAGGAATGGTGACCTCCCCACACTTTAGAATTGAGCATCGTCCTCGATGCTACTACTGAAGATCGGGATGGGGGTCAACATTCGCACCAGGCTGTGGCTCATGCTCAGGCTTGGGTGGTGGAACTGGAGGTGGCACTGGCTGTGGCTCAGGTACTGGCTGTGGCTCCGGAATGTCATGCTGGACCTCAGGAGGCTTCTGGACCTCAGTGGTGGTCTGCATCTCTGGTGGTGCCTCCTACTGTATCGGCTCCTCACCATGCTCCTCCTCCGGATCCTGCTCATCAGAAGCGGGGGACTCTGGAAGTGGAGGGAGCTCGATACCCTGTGATGCAGCCGCCTGGTCTAAGCGGTCGAGGTGTCGCATGACGCGACGCTCGAAGCGCTCCATGAAGTGAAGAAGGTGCTGCACTAACAGATAGGTCGGCTCAGGTGCTGATGGTGGTGCAGGTGCTGTTGTGGAGGATGAAGGTCTAGCCGCATCGACTACTGCTCTAGCTTGAGAACGGCGGCTAGTCGGGGGCTTTTCGTGCACCCATAGACCCCAGGGAATAGTAACTTCCTTGTCATCGTCATCTGGAGGTGGTGGTGTCACGTCATCGTCCTCCCATGGGACATCAGCTAGCTCAGCTAAGCTAGTAATCAGTGTCGGAACCGGTAGCAAGCCGCGGATATGAGCTCTCCACATGCTATGCCTAATCAACCGCGGGAAATACACCTCCTTCCCCTCCATGACACACCCAATCAGAACTAGCATATCCATCGGAATCTCTGAGAAGTGAGTAGTAGGGAAGACATAGTGGGCAAATATCTGCTGCCAGGTCCTAGCCTCCCTAGTCAGATATGCAAATAGCATTCCCTTGGGCTTTGTGCTGCTCGAATCCATCACCCAGGAAGCATCTGGTGTAGCAATCACGCGCTTAAGCGCCTCATAGTCAAAAGTCATGGAGAAGAGAGCTACCTCTGCCTGCTGGTAGGCACAAGTCTCAGGAGTACCAACTCTGCAAAGCAGTGCATCCCTTATGGCATCCTCAGTGATCATAATCTCTCTACCCCTCAAGTGTACTGAATCCAAGCCTGGTCGGAAGAAGTTACAGTAAAATTCCCTAACCCATGAGATGTTAATCCGTCCCAAGTCTCTATCGACGAAATCCAATCCCAACTCAGAAATACGGGCATTTATGGCACGCCTCACATCATTGGGAAGATTCAGCTTCTTCTCAATGTTCAGCTTTGTCTTTGCATAATGAGAAAGGCGTAGCTCATAGTAGAGGTTTGGGAATTTAGTCGAATCAGTGGATGGAAGTAACTGATTTTCTTTTTTCTCATCATTCATCGGATTCTTAGCATAGTTAGCATATGGTGAGGGTGTAGAGGTCTTACAGCGCTTCCTCTTTTTGGAAGTAGTGGCTATAGCCTTTCCTTTATCTGACATCCTGAAAAACAGAAATAATATAGTATAAACCTATAGCCAAGTAGATACAAAGCACTCAAAGCGAAGCATAATCATGAAGTGAATAAAGAAAGAAGATTCCTTGGAATGCAAGCAACAGAATGCAGAATTCAAACCAAACTTCAAACCAAGTATTCAAACCATATTTTGCACATTATTCGTTAACTAAGTTCAGAAAGCACCATATCCAAAAGAATGACAAAAGAGTTAGGTTGAAAACCGAAAGAAGTCAGGTGGTGAAACAAGTTAGAGTTAGAATTCAGTTTGAAAATTAGTGATATGGTGATTACCATCTCAATTTGAAAATAAGGTACAAAACAAGGCAGTTAACAAGTTCACAATCATGAATTGCAACAAGTCATTGATGATGAAATATGATATTGCTAGAAAGTAACTAATAAGAAACAAACCATCAATCAATGTGAAGATCACTAAAATCACATGAATTTATGTTGGTAAAATCAATTCATCAAGGAATGAACCAATCAAAAGGCATTCAACAATAAATTCAATGATGCATCAATGTCACAAGTCGAAAGAAACATGGAAAACCTTGTGGTCAATGTGGCTTAATGCAGATTGTGCATGAATAACGCGAATTAAACCAGCCTCATAGATTAAAATCTTCAACTTGTGTGTTGATGTAAAAGAGGCATGAACCCTTAGAAGAATAGCAAGCAATGGCCAATCGAAAAGCTTACTCAACCATGCAATGCAAAGAAGCAAATCAGCATGAATAACAAGCAAAAATATGAAAAGCATGACCAAGGGGCTTGTTCTTGAGGAGTTTTCAAAAACCATTTAAACAGCAGCACTTTAGTTGAGCAGAATTCATCAACTAGGGGCTGTTACATTCATCAAACAAGATTAACATAAAAACTGTGGTTAATGAAAATCAGGTAGTATTTCAGCAGCACAAACAGCAGCAAGCGGAGCAATAGAAAACAATTCAAATTAAATCAGCCAAGAAGCAGTTATGAACAGGTAAGCAGCCAATATCCATGAGTAAAGCAACTGTTAACAACAGCAAGCCAAACTCAGTTAATGCCTAAATGAAAACAGCAATGTAACAGAGCAGTTCACACAGCAACAGAAATTCAGACAATGCCTAAATCCACTACTCAGCCCAAATTCGCTAACAACCTAATTCAAACTAAACTAACTAATCTAACCTAACTAAAATGATCCTAACTATGCTACTGTAATTACAGTAAACAGCAAAAGAAGAAGCAAAACAGGGGAAGGTGAGAACCTGGGTGCAGAGGCTGAACAGGGCAAGAGAGAGGAGAAAGTGAAGTGGAGCGGTGAGAGGAAGAACCGGCCAGAGCAGCGCGGCTGTCGGGTTGCACCGCTGAGCTTGCGCCGGTGACGATGGTAGCCGCGGCGGTGCTGGTGGCGCCGAGGGAAGAGAGAGACAGAGAACAGAGGGGCAGTGAAAGAGAGAGGAAAAATGAGAGAAGAGAGAAAAGAGGGCAAGGCGATAGTGGTCGACGGCGGCGACGGGATTGGGATGCTCGCCGGAGGTGAGGTGGTTGATGGGAGAAGTTTGAAGATGGAGGGGGAAAAGAAAGAAATGAAACGTTGGAGAGAGAGGGGTGAGATGCGCGAATGCGCTAGGGCTTGCGTCTCTGGGGTAAGTAAAAATTCGAATCCACACGCGCGCGCACTGTGCGCGTTCGCGTGGGTGGGCGAAATGGAAGAATGGCGCGAAAGCGCCATGCGCGCTTGCGCATAGATGAAGGAATCGGAATGGGCGCGGACGCCTAAGGTGCGCGTCGGCGCGGATGTACTGGGCTGAGAGCACAAAAGGGGCCCAGAGTTGGCACAACTCTCGGGTCCTTTGGCCTGGATGATGCTAAGACGCATCGATGCGCGCGTGCACTGTGCGCGTTCGCGTGGATGGTTAAGCTTATTGGATGGGCGCGGAGGCGTGTAGTACGCCAACGCGTAAAAAGGTAAACAAGGAGTGACGCGGACGCGTATAGCGTGCGTCTGCGTGAGTTGAGGCACAGAGTTGGCCCAAAAGTGGCGCAACTCTCTGGTTTTTGGCCCAGGGAACTAAAATATGAAGCCGACGCGCGCGCGCACTTTGCGCTTGTGCGTGGCTTGCTATTCTTCCCTTCTTCTTTTTTTTTTTCATAACTTCCCATCTTTCTCTAAAACTCTAGGACCAGCTAAGGTGCAAGATTGAGCATATTTTGAAACATATGGACATTTTTAAACAACTTGAGAAAACTTGCAATTCAAGCAAAAACTCAATTCAAAGAAAAATTCATCCCTCATTAAAGCATAGAATGTATACACCTTAGTGAACAAAGAAAAAAATATGTCAAGAAGTAAAGAAACTATATACAATGGAACCCTATTCATTCATTCATTATATCTACAAGAGAATGGAAAGAGTTTACCATGGTGGGGTGTCTCCCACCAAGCACTTTTAGTTTAAGTCCTTAAGTTGGACCTTGGGAGGCTCCTTGTCAAGGTGGCTTATGCTTGTACCCATCCTTGAACCTCCAACAGTGCTTGTCCTTCAATCGGTTGTCAGAAGTTCCAACCTTTTTCATTAAGCTTTGGTGTGGTTCTTTCCAAGATGTGAGCTCCCGAGAATGGCTACCATAGGATAATCCAGGATCCTATATCTTGTCCTCGCACCCATCTTCTAGTTGATTGTCTCGACTTTGTCCAGGCGACGAGAAAACAGAATTCTCATGGAGGCACCAAACTACTCTCCTAGACCCACTTAGTTTAGCATTACACCAATCCACGCTCTCTAATTTCGAGCTTCCCACCATAATAAGCCTAGATTTAGAACGCCAACCACTAAACATCCTCTTTTTCCGCTTGATTCCACAAAGTGCCCTAAGTTGGCCATCCTTTTCGAGCAAACCATACTCAAGTGGGATAATAAAGTTGAGAGTTAGAAGTTTTACCCACTCAAGCCGAGGATTGGATGACGAACTAGGTGAAGGAGTTTCCAAGGATCGTGATAAAGCATGCTCTACTCCCGTCCATCCTCTTCTAGAGGTTTCCATCACTTGGCGAGGTTCTTCAAGTTCCTCCTCATGCCAAGCTTCCTCAAGTTCACACTCCTCTTCACCAATTTCTTCTAGTTCTTCCCCCTCACTTTCATCGTAGATAGGAGGTCTAGTGAAGTCTACCTCATCATCAAGTCTAAGAAAATTGGGGAAGGACTCTTCAAACTCAAAAGGATCATATGTTGCTTCGGAATCATCATAGGTAGGAGAGTTTGTTGCTTGGAGCACTCCTTCTAGTTCTTCACTCGCATTAGGCCTTGGAGGTTGCAAGCCCTCTTCAACCTTGCTTTCCAATGTACTAGAGAAGGGTTCAACAGGATCGTCAAGGGAATTGATCGAGGTGGGCAAAAAATCACTAGTGATGGAATCCACTTCTCTATCAATTTCCTTTAACTCATTGTTTACTCTCACGATATTGCTCGTTTCTTTGATATTCCCTCCACACTCCTTGGAGAAGGGTTCCTCAACTTGGGATTCCTTTATGTACTCAACATATCCTAAACATCCACCCACTACTTCCTTTTATTCGCTGATTCCCATCTTCTCCTCTTGTTGCGCTTCTTGCTTCAATTCTTCTTCCTCACCATGGAGTTCCATGTTTATATCCTCACTAAGCTCCTAGGTTGTTTCTCCACATTCAACAGTGGGGGTACTTATGGCGCATGAGCTTAAGTGAGATGTTAGGTGACCTACGGCTTCTACTATACCGGCCACCCTTACTCTTAACTCCTTGAACTTGGTTTCATCCTCCTCTTGTCGTCTTAAAATACGAGATTCATGATCTCTCAATTCTAACATGAAGGCTTCATCAAGAGGTGGCATTGGAAGAGAAAATTCATCAGTTAGGGAAAGATTATTGTAATCAGAAGGTGGTTCATATTGGTGAAGTTCTTGAGGTGGTGTATGTGGAATTAGTGGTTCTTGAGAGTATTGGGGTTGGGATGGTGGTTGTTCTACATGTGATTCTAATGGTGGTTGATATGGTGTGTATGAGTTATGGTCATATGGAGGTAAATGGTGGTATAAGGCTTGTGAGTATGACGTGTGGCTATAATGAGGATATGGCTCATAGGCATATGGTGGTAGTTCTTCAAAATCACAAGGGAATTCACCATAGCTAGTGGATCGACATGCATCATAGAACAGCTCTTCTTCATAGTGCATTGGTGGAGGTTGTTGCCATTGAGGTTGATCAAGTATTTGTGGCTCCTCCCACCTTTGATCTCCAATTCCTTGGTGCACATCTTCATTGAAGCTTTCATCTCCTACAACATAGTTTAAGCTACACTCATAGCCAAAGTGAGAATTTATATTGAAGTGGGAAATAAAAACAAAGAGCAATAAGAAATGAAGAAGACTAAATCCTAAAACTAGCAAAAATCAACAAATAAACCAAAGATAAAGTTATTCACAATATTTACAATAGCCAATTAACATAGCACCATTGGCTCCCCGGCAACGGCGCCATTTTGATGAACGATAACTCTTTTGATGGTTTAGAATTTTCTCAAATGAATGAAATCTCGTGGTAAAGTATAGTTTCCAAACAAATCAAGAGTCCTCTCATGCAAAAATTTAGGTTGTCACGAATAACAATCCCCAATGAAATTATAACCGGAGTATTTGGACTCCGGGTCGTCTCCCTAGGAACCAACGGAGTGCATGCGTATTGGCTATAGAGGGAAAAAAAGGGGGTTTTGGTTGATGATCGACAAGGAATTTAATTGTGCATGGAAAGTAAAATCAAGCAAACAATTAAAAGAAGCAATTAAGGAAGAGAGACATTCATGGCATTGAATTGAGATCTTAGGCTTTCTATCCTAGTCATGCATGATTAATTTATCTTGTTTAGTTAACTCACACATCGGGAGAATGTCAAACAAGACCAATTAATCGAGTCACAATTATAAACAAGAATTTATCTCATTACGTCATCTCCAACAAATAGGGAGAAAGTCTAACGAGGCTAGCTAATCTCAATCCAAAAGTCCTAACCAATCTTACTAATTAAATTAGCAAAAGGTTAGCGTTAATGGAAACGATACTAGCTAACAATTCTAAATCACCAACGTAAGTTGGGTTTTCATGACTCAAGATTGCCCAATCACTCTTTCCAAGCCAAGAATGCTCACAATCTACTCTAAGGTCCAACCAAGCATTTTGTCAAACACTTGGTGGGTAGTAAGGAAAAACTTAGTGAAAATGTAAGAAATGCAAATCTACTAATTATCAATTGCAAGAAATGTAAAATCACAATCCAAATCAACATCAATTAAAGAAACATCAACATTAAAATTGCATTAAATGTAAACAAATCCAATATGAGTTCATCATCACAAAAGAGAGCTAAAGGGAAGGTTAACATAAAAACTAAGAGAATTATGATTTAGAAAAGAGAAATTATAGAAGAAACTAAATAAGATCAAGTAATTAAACATGAAAATAAAATAATCTAACCTAATCCTAACCTAATTCTAGAGAGAAGAGAGAGCTTCTCTCTCTAGAAACTAACTAAAGGCTCATGTTGGCTAAAACTAATTGCTCTCCCCTTGCTTGGACTTCTATTCTGCATGAAATACACTCAGGAACAAGTTGGATTTGGGCCTGGGCAACTCAGAAATTGCCCCCAGCATTTTGCCATTAAGTGGGCCAAGTAAGAGTATCAGCGCGCGCACGCCATGTGCGCGTGCGCGTCGCTGGCAAATTCCCAATCTGCGCGGAAGCGGTATGTGCGCGGGCGCGTCCTTGTGAAAAACCACTTCTGCGCATGCGCGCCTTGTACGCGTGCACGTCCATTGATACATTCCAAATCTTTGTTTCTTCATGCATTCTCCTCTTTGTATGCTTTTCTTCTCATTTCTTCCATCCAATACTTGCCTTATGAACCTGAAATTACTTAACAAACACATCAAGGCATCGAATGGAATTAAAGTGGATCTAAAATCACCAAATTAGTGCCTAAAAAGCATGTTTTTACATTTAAGCATAATTCAAGGGAGAATTACAAAACCATGCTATTCCATTGAATAAATGTGGGAAAAGGTGGATAAATCCCCCAAAATAAGCACAAAATAAACCACAAAATCGGGGTTTATCACCTATTGCTTGGGATACTTCTTCCAATTCTTCAATCACATTGTGCGTTGGAGGTTGTGCACTCTCCTTCTCAATATCAACTTCAAACTCCATGGAAGAAGGTTCTTCAATTTGTAATCCCTCTATGTACTCAACATATCCTAAAACGCCATCCACTACTTTCTCTTGTTCCGTAATATCGACCTCTTCCTCTTGTTGTACTTCATACTTTAAGTCCTCTTCTTCACCTTGGAGCTTCAAGTTCACTCCCTCACTAAGCTCTTTGGGTGCTTCTCCACATTCAACAATGGGAATGCGTTGATCGCACAAGCTTAGGCAGGATGAGTATATGTTGCTAACGGCTTCTACCATGGTAGCCATCTTAGCTCTTAACTCTTCATACTTCTTTTCATCCTCCTCTTGTTGCCTTAAGATATGAGATTCAAGGTCTCTTAGTTCTAGCATGAGGGCTGCATCGGGAGGTGGTGGTAGAAGAGAGGATTCATTGTTTGAGGGAAGGGCATTGTAGTTAGAAGGTGGTTCGTATTGGTCAAATTCTTGAGGTGATGTGTATGGACTTTATGGTTCATGGGAGTATTGGTGTTGGAATGGTGGTAGTTCTAGATATGGTTCATATGGTGGTTGGTATGGTGGATATGGGTTAGGGTCAAATGGAGGTGAATGGTGGTATGAGGCTTGTAAGTATGGTGGAGGGCTATATTGAGGAGTGGGATCATAAGCATATGATGATTGTGGTTGACAATCACAATAAAAGTCATCACACACATTGGGTCGATATGCATTAGGATTAGGATTATACCCATAAGAGTTCGGAAGAGGTTGTTGATAAGAAGGTTGTCCATAAACTTGGGGCTCTTCCCATCATTGATTTCCAAATCCTTGATGCACATCCTCATTGAAGCTTCCATTTCCTACAACAGAGATTGAACCACACTCATAGGCAAAAGGATGAGAATTCATAGTGAAAGAGAAAACAAGAACAAAGACTAATAAGAACAAAGAGAGCAAAATTCTACACTAGCAAAAACTAACAAACAAACCAAAATTCAAGCTATTCACAATATATACAATAGCCAATAACATAGCACCATTGCAATTCCCTGGAAACGGCGCCATTTTGATAACGAGATTTTCTCGATAGTTTAGAATTTCTCTAGTAGAAATAATAACTTCGTTGTAAGCATAGCTCCAAACCAACAAACAATCCTCCCAATCAAAAATTTATAGTTTTGTCACGAATAACAAACTCCAATAAAAATTAACCGAAGTATTTGGACTCCAGGTCGTCTCCCTAGGAAGCAATGAAGTGGTCAATTATTGGCTATAAAAGGGTAAAAAGGAGGGTTTTGGTTTATAAGAGGGCAAGAAAAGTAAATCAAGCAAGTAATTAAAGAAAGCAAGATAAAGAACTATTGGCTAAGACTTAGGCAACTGAGATCACCATCCTTGTCAACAAACCAAATATTGATAATTGTGAGAGGCCAACCTATTAAGTCTACTTCCCAAAAGCCTTAAGTACGTAATATCTACTCCTAAGCTTGAAGTACGTCAAATAGGTTTGATCACATCAACCCTTAAGTCCCAACCTAGCTACTAATTAACTTAATAGTGGGTTAGCGTCAATGGGTATCAAATTGATCACCAAGGGTTCTCGAATCACCAAATCCATTATACACAATGACTCAAGTTTACCCAATTACCTTAGCTTAGACCAAGAGTCAACAAAACTACTCAAGAGCTAAAGAGAACATTTCATCAAACACATAGAGTGCAATAGAAGTAAACATCATGAATTGCAAGAAATAGTAAAATCTACCAACTACTAATTGCAAGGAAAGTAAAATCACAGTTCAATTCATCAATAAAAAGAAACATCAACATCAAATTGCATTAAATGTAAAATAAATCGAACATGAGTTCATCATCACAAAAGAGATCAAAATGAGAAATTAACATCACAAATAAGAGAATCAAGATGTAGAAATGAGGAATTTTAAAAGAAACAAGATGATATCAAGCAATTAAACATGGATCTATGATAATCTAACCTAATTCTAGAGAGAAGAGGGAGCTTCTCTCTCTAGAAAACTAACTAAAGGCTCATGTTGGCTAAACTAATTGCTCCCCCTTTGCTTGGACTTCAATTCTGCATGAAATACACTCAGAAACAAGTTGGATTTGGGCCTGGGCAGCTCATAAATAGCCCCAGCATTTTTCCTTTAAGTGGGCCACATGAGAGTATCGGCGCATACAAATCTGTGGATGACAGATAAGCAAAAGAATGATGGAACAGCCTTCCATACTTTTCACACTATGGTCAGAGGGAAGATCATGTACTTTCATCTGGACAGGGTGAGAGAGATCTTCAAACTAGCTCTGTAAAATGGTTGAAGGGTTGAAGCCAACCAAAATCTGGATCAAGTCCAAAAAGACATATGCCTGCCCGGAACTCAACGGATTGAGTACACAAAAGGGGAGACATGCCAGCTAAAAAGGGCAAACCTCAAGCCTATTGCTAGAGGATGGCTAGACTTCATTGGGTATTCTATACTCCCCACAAGTAACAACTTTGAAGTTAATATTCTGAGAGCTGTGATTATTCACTGCATCATGATGGGGAATGAGGTACAAGTCCACCAAATAATCCCCCGTGATATTTATAAGTTGGCAAATAGGGTGTCTACTAATGCCATGCTGGCTTATCCAAATCTCATCTTTCGCCTATGCCAAGAGGCTAAGGTTCAGGTCCCATCAGACCACTTTATTCTAGTGGAAAAATCAATCACCAAGTAGGTGATGGAGAGTTCCAAGATAGAAGAGGATCAACTCAAAAGGAAGGCACCTGAGCCTCCCCAAGAGATCCCTCTAATGGAGTATTCGGACCAGCTAAAGGCATCTGTAATACACTTGCATAACACTTTAGATCAGCTCAGAGAGGAGCAGAAAGATCAGACTAGCATGATTTGCAAACTGATCAAGGAGCAGGAGAAGCAAGGGTGTAGCTGGAGGAGCTGAAGCACCAAAAGCTCTCCCCTGAAGAGCCATACGTCCCTCACCAGAAGAGCCCAGAGCCTCTCAAGCTGAAGGTTATTGAGTTTCAACTCTGTGACTATTCCTATTCCTGTCTCACGTATTTCCATCCTAATTTAGAGTTGCATGATCACTAGTAGTATTTATGCCTTTATTTTTATGTTTATTTTATGTCTTTTCATTTCTAGTATTACATAAGCATTAGTAGTAATTAATTAATTTTTTTTCCAATTAGCTTTAACTTATTCCTCTTATCATCATTAAACAATGAATAAAATAGTAGATTTTTTTAGAAGAATTAAATATGCATAAATTTTTGAGTTTTTCAATAAAGAATAGTTAATTATTTTGATGTGGTGTCATTGCTTTAGTTTTCTGAATGTATGAATAAATAGTGCATATTTGAAGTTAAATTTTAGGATGCTAGCTCTTGAAAGAATGAAGAAAAAGAAAAAATATTATTTATAATCTAAAAAATCAATAGAATTGATTCTTGAAGCAAGAAAAAGTAGCAAAAAGAAAAAGAAAAAGCTTGCATACAAAAAAAAAGTGGCAAAAAAAAAGAAAATAGAAAAAAAAGGGCAAGCAGAAAAAGCCAATAGCTCTTTAAACCAAAAGGTAAGAGCAAAAAGCCAGTAACCCTTTAAACCAAAAGGCAAGGGTAAAAAGGATCCAAGGCTTTGAGCATTAATGGATAGGAGGGCCTACAAGGAATAAAATCCTGGCCTAAGCGGCTCAACTAAGCTGTCCCTAACCATGTGCTTGTGGCGTGAAGGTGTCAAGTGAAAAGCTTGAGACTGAGCAGTTAAAGTCATAATCCAAAGCGAAAAGAGTGTGCTCAAGAACTCTGGATACCTCTATCTGGGGACTCAAGCAAAGCTGATTCACAATCTGAAAAGGTTCACCCAGCTAAAGTGTCTGTGGCATTATTGTATCCGGTGGTTATACTGAAAAACAAGGTGCTTAGGGTCATGGCCAATTACCTAAAAAGCTGTTTTCAAGAATAAAAAAGAACTGAACTAGGAGAATCAATAATATCATCTGGACTCTAAGTTCCTAAAGATGCTAGCCATCCTGAGTTTCAATGGATAGTGAGATGCCAAAACTATTCAGAAGCAAAAAACTGCTAAGTCCCGCTCATCTAATTGAAACTGAGCTTCATTGGAAACTCTGGAATTTATTGTATCTTACTCTTCTTTTAATCTAATTGGCTTTGGGTTGCTTGGGGACATGCAACAGTTTAAGTTTGGTGATGTGATTAGTGGATATTTTATATGCTTTTTGGCGTAGTTTTCATATAGTTTTTAGTATGTTTTGTTTAGTTTTTATTAAGTTTTTACAGGTTTTATTGTTGGTATGCGAAATTGTTACTCAGGTTGTAAATTATTGTTCGAAATTGATTCCCTGGCGATGGCACCAAAAACGGATGCACAGAACCATGGTCTAAACTTATCTTCACAACTTCGCATAACTAACCAGCAAGTGCACTAGGTCGTCCAAGTAATAAACCTTACGTGAGTAAGGGTCGATTCCACGGAGATTGATGGTATGAAGCAAGCGATGGTCACCTTGTAAATCTCAGTCAGGCGGATAGTAATTGATTATGGAGTTTTCAAAAATAATACTAATTAAACAGAAAATAGGGATAGAAACACTTATGTAAATCCTTGGTGAGAATTTCAGATAAATGCATGGAGATGCTTTCGTCCCTCTAAACCTCTGCTTTCTTGCTGTCTTCTTCCAATCAGTCTTACTCCTTTCTATGGCTGGCTTTATGCAAGGGCATTACTGTTGTCAATGGTTACATCCCCTCCTCTTGTGAAAATGGTCCAAATGCTCTGTCACAGCACAGCTAATCAATCATCTGAGGTTCCCGATCATGCTGGAATAGGATTCACCCTCCTTTTGCGTCTGTCACTACGCCCAGCACTCGCGAGTTTGAAGCTCGTCACAGTCATTCAATCCCTGAATCCTACTCAGAATACCACAGACAAGGTTTAGACTTTCCGGATTCTCATGAATGCCGCCATCAATCTAGCTTACACCACGAAGATTCTGATTAAGAAATCTAAGAGATACTCATTCAATCTGATGTAGAACGGAAGTGGTTGTCAGGCACGCGTTCATTAGGAATGATGATGATTGTCACGTTCATCACATTCAGGTTGAAGTGCAAATGAATATCTTAGAAACTGAATAAGATGAATTGAATAAAAAACAGTAGTACTTTGCATTAATCTTTGAGGAACAGCAGAGCTCCACACCTTAATCTATGGAGTGCAGAAACTCTACCGTTGAAAATACATAAGTAATGAAGGTCCAGGCATGGCCGAATGGCCAGCCCCCAAACGTGATCAATGGATCAAAAATACAATCCAGGATGTCTAATACAATAGTAAAAAGTCCTATTTATAATAAACTAGCTACTAGGGTTTACAGAAGTAAGTAATTGATACATAAATCCACTTCCGGGGCCCACTTGGTGTGTTCTTGGGCTGAGCTTGAAGTCTACACGTGGAGAGGTCATTCTTGGAGTTGAACGCCAGCTTTTGTGCCAGTTTGGGCGTTGAACTCCACTTTGCAACTTGTTTCTGGCGCTGGACGCTAGAATTAGGCAGAGAGCTGGCGTTGAACGCCAGTTTGCGTCATCTAAACTTGGGCAAAGTATGGACTATTATATATTGCTGGAAAGCCCCGGATGTCTAATTTCCAATGCAATTGGAAGCGCGCCATGTTGTGTTCTGTAGCTCCAGAAAATCCATTTTGAGTGCAGGGAGGTCAGAATCCAACAGCATCAGCAGTCCTTCTTCAACCTCTGAATCTGATTTTTGCTCAAGTCCCTCAATTTCAGCCAGAAAATACCTGAAATCACAGAAAAACACACAAACTCATAGTAAAGTCTAGAAATCTGAATTTAACATAAAAACTAATGAAAACATCCCTAAAAGTAACTAGATCCTACTAAAAACATACTAAAAACAATGCCAAAAGGCGTATAAATTATCCGCTCATCACAACACCAAACTTAAATTGTTGCTTGTCCCCAAGCAACTGAAAATCAAATAGGATAAAAAGAAGAGAATATACTATAAATTCCAAACTATCAATGAAACATAGCTCCAATCAAATGAGCGGGACTTATAACTTTTTGCCTCTTGAATAGTTTTGGCATCTCACTTTATCCATTGAGGTTCAGAATGATTGGCTTCTATAGGAACTCAGAGTTCAGATAGTGTTATTGACTCTCCTAGTTCAGTATGATGATTCTTGAACACAGCTATTTTATGAGTCTTGGCCGTGGCCCTAAGCACTTTGTTTTCCAGTATTACCACCGGATACATAAATGCCACAGACACATAATTGGGTGAACCTTTTCAGATTGTGACTCAGCTTTGCTAAAGTCCCCAATTAGAGGTGTCCAGGGTTCTTAAGCACACTCTTTTTTTTTTTTTGCTTTGGACCTTGACTTTAACCGCTCAGTCTCAAGTTTTCACTTGACACCTACACGCCACAAGCACATGGTTAGGGACAGCTTGGTTTAGCCGCTTAGACTAGGATTTTATTCCTTTAGGCCCTCCTATCCACTGATGCTCAAAGCCTTGGGATCCTTTTTATTTGCCCTTGCCTTTTGGTTTTAAGGGTTACTGGCTTTTTGCTCTTGCCTCTTGGTTTTTAGAGCTTTTGGCTTTTTCTGCTTGCTTTTTCTTTTTCTCTTTTTTTTTTTTCTGCAAGCTTTGTTCTTTGCTGCTTTTTCTTGCTTCAAGAATCATTTTTATGATTTTTCAGATTATCAAATAACATGTCTCCTTGTCATCATTCTTTCAAGAGCCAACATATTTAACATTCTTAAACAACAACTTCAAAAGACATATGCACTGTTCAAGCATTCATTCAGAAAACAAGAAGCATCGTCACCACATCAATATAATTAAACTAAGTTCAAGGATAAATTCGAAACTCATGTACTTCTTATTCTTTTGAATTAAAACATTTTTCATTTAAGAGAGGTGATGGATTCATAGGACATTCATAACTTTAAGACATAGTTACTAACTACTAATGATCATGTAATGAAGACACAAACATGGATAAGCACTTAACATAGAAAACGAAAAACAGAGAAAGTAAGAACAAGGAATGAGTCCACCTTAGTGATAGGTGCGTTTCTTTCTTGAGGAACCAATGATGTCCTTGAGCTCTTCTATGTCTCTTCCTTGTCTTTGTTGCTCCTCCCTCATTACTTTTTGATCTTCTCTAATTTCATGAAGGATGATGGAGTGTTCTTGATGTTCCACCCTTAATTGTCCCATGTTGGAACTTAATTCTCCTAGGGAGGTGTTGATTTGCTCCCAAAATTTCTGTGGAGGCAAGTGCATCCCTTGATGTATCTTAGGGATTTCTTGATGATGAGCTTCTTCATTTGCCCGTTGAGATTCATGAATGTGCTCTCTTGTTTGCTCCATCCTTTTCTTAGTGATGGGCTTGTGAGATGAATCTTTCCATCTCCCATGGCTCAGAGATGGAAGCATTTGTCTTCCCTTTCTTCTTTCTTGAGGTTTCTCTGGCCTTAGGTGCCATTAATGGTAATGGAAAAACAAAAAGCTTATGCTTTTACCACACCAAACTTAGAATATTGCTCGCCCTCGAGCAAGAGAAGAAAGAATAGATGAAGAAGAAGAAGATATGGAGGAGATAGAGGGATGTGTATATGGATGTAAGTGGTGAATGGAAAACAGAAGGGATGACCATGAA
Source organism: Arachis ipaensis (assembly GCF_059453495.1). Classification (NCBI taxonomy): domain Eukaryota; kingdom Viridiplantae; phylum Streptophyta; class Magnoliopsida; order Fabales; family Fabaceae; genus Arachis; species Arachis ipaensis. The sequence continues at coordinate 101,307,326 of NC_142436.1, read as the reverse complement.
TGGAGAGAGAGAGGGTGAGGTGGGTTGGGATCCTGTGAGATTCACAGATCCTGAGAGGATCCTGTGGGGTCCATAGATCCTGAGATGATCCTGTGGGGTCCACAGATCCTGAGATGTTCAAGGAATTACAACCTTGCACCAAATTAGGCATGTAAAATGCCCTTGCACACAACTCTGGGCGTTCAGCGCCAGCTTGGTGCCCATTTTGGGCGTTCAACGCCCATTTGTTGCCCATTTCTGGCGTTGAACGCCAGAAGCATGCTTGTTCTGGGCGTTCAGCGCCAGCTCTTCTCCAGGGTGCAATTCTGGCGTTCAGCGCCCAGATGCTACCCATTTTGGGCGTTCAGCACCCAGATACTGCCCATTTTGGGCGTTCAGCGCCAGAACCATGCTCTGTTCTGGCGTTGAACGCCAGACAGGTGCTTCCTCCAGGGTGTAATTTTTCTTCCGCTGTTTTTGATTCTGTTTCTAAATTTTTCGTTTATTTTGTGACTCCACATGATCATGAACCTAAGAAAACACGAAAAACAAAAATAAAATTAGATAAATAAACATTGGGTTGCCTCCCAACAAGCGCTTCTTTAATGTCAATAGCTTGACAGTGGGCTCTCATGGAGCCTCACAGATGTGCAGAGCTTTGTTGAGACCTCCCAACACCAAACTTAGAGTTTGAATATGGGGGTTTGACACCAAACTTAGAGTTTAGTTGTGGCCTCCCAACACCAAACTTAGAGTTTGACTGTGGGGGCTTTGGTTGACTCTGCTTTGACAGAAGCTTTTTCTGCTTCCTCTCCATGGATGCAGAGAGAGATCCTTGAGTTGTAAACACAAGGTTGTCCTTATTTAATTGAAGGACCAATTCTCCTCTGTCCACATCAATCAGAGCTCTTGCTGTGGCTAGGAAAGGTCTTCCTAGGATGATGAATTCATCCTCTTCCTTTCCAGTATCAAGGACTATGAAATCAGCAGGGATGTAAAGGCCTTCAACCTTTACTAACACGTCCTCTACTTGTCCATAAGCCTATTTTCTTGAATTGTCTGTCATCTCTAATGAGATTTTAGCAGCTTGCACCCCATAGATTCCCATTTTCTCTATTACAGAGAGGGGCATGAGGTTTATTCCTGAACCAAGGTCACACAGAGCCTTAAAGATCATGGTGCCTATGGTACAAGGTATTATGAACTTTCCAGGATCCTGTCTCTTCTGAGGCAATGTCAGTTGATCCAGATCACTTAGTTCATTGGTGAACAAGGGAGGTTCATCTTCCCAAGTTTCAATACCAAATAATTTGGCATTTAGCTTCATGATTGCACCAAGGAACTTGGCAGCTTGCTCTTTAGTAACATCCTCATTCTCTTCAGAAGAGGAATACTCATCAGAGCTCATGAATGGCATAAGGAGGTTCAATGGAATCTCTATGGTCTCTAGATGAGCCTCAGAGTCCTTTGGTTCCTCAGAGGGAAGCTCCTTGTTGATCACTGGACGTCCCAGGAGGTCTTCTTCCTTGGGATTCACGTACTTCTCCTCTCTTGTGGGTTCGGCCATGGTAATTAATTTAATGGCCTTGCACTCTCCTTTTGGATTCTCTTCTGTATTGCTTGGGAGAGTACTGGGAGGGATTTCAGTGATGCTTTTACTCAGCTGGCCCACTTGTGCTTCCAAATTTCTAATGGAAGACCTTGTTTCATTCATGAAACTCACAGTGGCCTTAGATAGATCAGAGACTAAGTTTGCTAAATTAGAGGTACTTTGTTCAGAGTTCTCTGTCTGTTGCTGAGTGGATGGTGGAAAAGGCTTGCTATTGCAAAACCTATTTCTTCCACCATTATTAAAGCCTTGTTGAGGCCTTTGATCCTTCCATGAGAGATTTGGATGATTTCTCCATGATGGATTATAGGTGTTTCCATATGGTTCACCCATGTAATTTACCTCTGCTATTGCAGGGTTCTCAGGATCATAAGCTTCTTCTTCATAAGAAGCCTCTTGAGTACTGTTGGATGCAGCTTGCATTCCAGTCAGACTCTGAGAAATCATATTGACTTGCTGAGTCAATATTTTATTCTGAGCCAATATGGCATTCAGAGTATCAATTTCAAGAACTCCCTTCTTCATAGGCATCCCATTACTCACAGGATTCCTCTCAGAAGTGTACATAAACTGGTTATTAGCAACCATGTCAATGAGTTCTTGAGCTTCTGCAGGCGTTTTCTTTAGGTGAATGGATCCACCTGCAGAAGTATCCAATGACATCTTTGATAGCTCAGATAAACCATCATAGAATATATCCAGGATGGTCCATTCTGAAAGCATGTCAGAAGGACACTTTTTGGTCAGCTGCTTGTATCTTTTCCAAGCTTCATAGAGGGATTCACCTTCTTTCTGTCTGAAGGTTTGAACATCAGCTCTAAGCTTGCTCAGCTTTTGAGGAGGAAAGAACTTGGATAAGAAAGCCGTGACCAGCTTATCCCAAGAGTTCAGGCTATCTTTGGGTTGAGAGTCCAACCATATTCTAGCTTTGTCTCTTACAGCAAAAGGGAAAAGCATGAGCATGTAGACTTCAGGATCTACTCCATTAGTCTTAACAGTATCACAGATTTGCAAGAATTCAGTTAAGAACTGAAAAGGATCTTCAGATGGAAGTCCATGAAACTTGCAGTTCTGCTGCATCAGAGAAACTAGCTGAGGTTTCAGCTCAAAATTGTTTGCTCCAATGGTAGGAATGGAGATGCTTCTTCCATGTAAATTGGAATTAGGTGTAGTAAAGTCACCAAGCATCCTCCTTGCATTATTATTATTTTCGGATGCCATCTCCTCTTCCTGTTCGAAAATTTCTGACAGGTGCTTGCTGGATAGTTGTAATTTAGCTTCTCTTAATTTCCTCTTCAGAGTCCTTTCAGGTTCTGGATCTGCTTCAACAAGGATATTCTTGTCCTTGCTCCTTCTCATATGACAAAGAAGAGGGCACAGAAAAATAATAATAATAGGGATCCTTTCTACCCAAGTATAGAGGTTCCCTTTAGGTGAGTGGAAGAAAAGAAGAAGAAAAAAATTCGAACACAGATGGAAGAGGGGGTTCGAATTTGGTGAGTGATGTGAGTAAGAGATGTTAGTAAATGAATAAATAATTAGAATGAGATGAGAGAGGGAGAATTTCGAAAATATTTTTTGAAAAAGAGTTAGTGATTTTCAAAAATAGTTTTTGAAAAAGGTTAGTAATTTTTGAAAATAAAAAAATCAAAAATTAAAATAATTAGTTAATTAAAAAGAATTTTTGAAAAAGAGGGAAGATATTTTCGAAAATTAGAGAGAGAGAGAGAGTTAGTTAGGTAGTTTTGAAAACAAACAAAAAGTTAGTTAGTTGGTTGAAACAAATTTTGAAAAGATAAGAAGTTAGGAAGTTAGAAAAGATATTTTGCAATCACTTTTTTGAAAAAGGTAAGATAAGAAGATATTTTTGAAAAGATATGATAGAAATTAGTTTTTGAAAAAGATTTGATTTTTAAAATCTCAATTAATGACTTGATTCACAAGAAATCACAAGATATGATTCTAGAACTTAAAGTTTGAATCTTTCTTAACAAGTAAGTAACAAACTTGAAATTTTGGAATCAAAACATTAATTGATGATGTTATTTTCGAAAATATGATGTAAAATTAAGAAAAAGATTTTTGAAAAATATTTTTGAAATTTTCGAAAATAACTAAAAAAAATTTAAAAAAAAAGATTTGATTTTTGAAAAAGATTTTGATAAAGATATGATTTTTTTAAATTGAAAATTTGATTTGACTCATAAAAACAACTAGATTTTAAAAAAAAAATTTTGAAAAAGTCAAATCTAATTTTTGAAATTTTAAGAGAGAAAAAGGGAAAGATATTTTTTTGATTTTTGAATTTTTATGATGAGAGAGAAAAACAAGAAAAATGATGCAATGTATGAAAGTTATGGATCAAAACAATGAATGCATGCAAGAATGCTATGAATGTCAAGATGAACACCAAGAACACTATGAAGATCATGATGAACATCAAGAACACATTTTTGAAAATTTTTTTTTTAATGCAAAGAAAACATGCAAGACACCAAACTTAGAATTATTTAATGCTTAGACATAAAGAATTCAGGAATGCATATGAAAAACAAGAAAAGACACAAAACATGAAAATGCAAAGATCAAACAAGAAGACTTACCAAGAACAACTTGAAGATCATGAAGAACACTATGAATGCATGAATTTTCGAAAAATGCAAAATGGATATGCAATTGACACCAAACTTATAACATGACACATGACTCAAACAAGAAACATGAAAAATATTTTTGATTTTTATGATTTTATGATTTTTTTTGTATTTTCTTTTAAATTTTTTTCGAAAATTATTTGAAAAACAAAAATAAGGATTCCAAAATTTTTAATATGAATTCCAAGAATCTTATGCTCTTTAGTCTAAAACTCCAATCAAAGGGTCAGGCATGGCTTAATAGCCAGCCAAGCTTTAGTATGTAACTCAGACATGACACGCCTAACATGCCCTACAGTCGTGGCTTTACAGCCAACCAGGCTTCAACATGCTTTATGAAACACTAGAATTCATTCTTAAAAATTCTGAAGAAAAATATATTTTTGAAAAAAAATTTTTTTTTTATTTTATTTTTTTTTTCGAAAACAAAGGAGAAAATTTTGAAAGATTTTTGAAAACTTTCTTGAAAAGAAAACAAAAAGAAAGTTACCAAATCTGAGCAACAAGATGAACCGTCAGTTGTCCAAACTCGAACAATCCCCGGCAACGACGCCAAAAACTTGGTATGCGAAATTGTTACTCAGGTTGTGAATTATTGTTCGAAATTGATTCCCTGGCGATGGAACCAAAAACGGATGCACAGAACCATGGTCTAAACATATCTTCACAACTTCGCATAACTAACCAGCAAGTGCACTGGGTCGTCCAAGTAATAAACCTTACGTGAGTAAGGGTCGATCCCACGGAGATTGTTGGTATGAAGCAAGCGATGGTCACCTTGTAAATCTCAGTCAGGCGGATAGTAATTGATTATGGAGTTTTCGAAAATAATACTAATTAAACAGAAAATAGGGATAGAAACACTTATGTAAATCCTTGGTTAGAATTTCAGATAAATGCATGGAGATGCTTTCGTCCCTCTAAACCTCTTCTTTCCTGCTGTCTTCTTCCAATCAGTCTTACTCCTTTCTATGGCTGGCTTTATGCAAGGGCATCACCGTTGTCAATGGTTACATCCCCTCCTCTTGTAAAAATGGTCCAAATGCTCTGTCACAGCACGGCTAATCATCTGAGGTTCCCGATCATGCTGGAATAGGATTCACCCTCCTTTTGCGTCTGTCACTACGCCCAGCACTCGCGAGTTTGAAGCTCGTCACAGTCATTCAATCCCTGAATCCTACGCAGAATACCACAGACAAGGTTTAGACTTTCCGGATTCTCATGAATGCCGCCATCAATCTAGCTTACACCACGAAGATTCTGATTAAGAAATCTAAGAGATACTCATTCAATCTGATGTAGAACGGAAGTGGTTGTCAGGCACGCGTTCATAAGGAATGATGATGATTGTCACGTTCATCACATTCAGGTTGAAGTGTGAATGAATATCTTAGAAACTGAATAAGATGAATTGAATAGAAAACAGTAGTACTTTGCATTAATCTTTGAGGAACAGCAGAGCTCCACACCTTAATCTTTGGAGTGCAGAAACTCTACCGTTAAAAATACATATGTAATGAAGGTCCAGGCATGGCCGAATGGCCAGCCCCCAAATGTGATCAGTGGATCAAAAATACAATCCAGGATGTCTAATACAATAGTAAAAAGTCCTATTTATAATAAACTAGCTACTAGGGTTTACAGAAGTAAGTAATTGATGCATAAATCCACTTCCGGGCCCACTTGGTGTGTGCTTGGGCTGAGCTTGAAGTCTACACATGGAGAGGTCATTCTTGGAGTTGAACGCCAGCTTTTGTGCCAGTTTGCGCGTTGAACTCCACTTTGCAACTTGTTTCTGGCGCTGGACGCCAGAATTGGGCAGAGAGCTGGCGTTGAACGCCAGTTTGCGTCGTCTAATATTGAGCAAACTATGGACTATTATATATTTCTGGAAAGCCCTGGATGTCTACTTTCTAATGAAATTGGAAGCGCGCCATTTTGAGTTCTGTAGCTCCAGAAAATCCATTTTGAGTGCAGGGAGGTCAGAATCCAACAACATCAACAGTCCTTCTTCAACCTCTGAATCTGATTTTTGCTCAAGTCCCTCAATTTCAGCCAGAAAATACCTGAAATCACAGAAAAATATACAAACTCATAGTAAATTCCAAAAATGTTAATTTAACATAAAAACTAATGAAAACATCCCTAAAAGTAACTAGATCCTACTAAAAACATACTAAAAACAATGCCAAAAAGCGTATAAATTATCTGCGCATCAATTGTTAAAATCACATTTTTGGATTCTGAGTTTGTGTGTTTTTGTACAATTTTAGGTAATTTTTGGCTAAAATTGAGGAGTTGGAGCAAAAGTCTGATTCAGAGACTGAGAAAGCACTGCAGATGTTGTCCAAATATGACCTCCTTGCACTCAGAAGAGCTTTTCTAGAGATACAGAAGTCCCCATGGGGCATTCTCAACAGCTATGGAAAGCTAACTTCTAGAGATTTCTAGGAATATTTAATAGTCGATACTTTGCTTCGGATTAGAAGGCCCAAAACTGGCATCCAACGCCAGCCTCCTGCCCCCTTCCTGGCATCCAGCGCCCAAGGAGCAGAACCCAGCATCCAAACACCCAAAGAAGACCCCCTAGTTGGCATTTCACGCCCGAAAGATCTCTTAACACATGGATCTCATCAATGCTCAGCCCAAACACTCACCAAGTGGCCCCAGAAGTGGATTTTAGCACTAAAAAGACTGTTATACCCTTACTAGTCATTAGTTTAGTATTTAAGAGTTATTTTACATAACCATTCAAATAATTACACATTATATTCGAGTTTTACCATTGTATTTCCTTTCAGTATGAGTTTCTAAACTTCCTAGGTTGAGGGGAGGAGCCCTACTGAGTCCTATGAATTAATAAAAGTATTACTGTTTCTTCTTCGTTCCGTGTTTGATTTATTTCTAAGATGTATATTCGATCTTCATCGTGGTGGATAGGATGATCAGTGACAATCAGCTCTGTTCATCACATTAAGACGAACGTGCCTGACAAACACCCGCGTCTACTTGGGTTCATGTGAATACGTGACTGGAAAGTACAAGCCAACAGCTATGTTTATATATCTCTCAGACGGTTAATCCATAACTTTGTTGGGGACTTCTCGAGACACCAGTTCAGCCGATTTCCAGGGAGATTAGGGTCTCTGTGGTATATGCTAGAATCCTAAGAAGTAGCATCCTCTGATCTGGAAGATTCGGCCTTGTTTGTGGCGATTTGAGTAGGATCGCCAAGAGAATGAGCTGCTAGCGCTTCACCCTTCATCAGATTGGATGACCACGGCCAATGGTGTTCAATCTGTAGCAGAGGAGATCAATGACCACGGCCCATGGCTTTGATCACATACAGCCTGCCATAGAAGAGATCACTTCCAAGCAACGAAGACAGTAATACCAGAGTTAATTCAGAAAGGCTAAGCAACTCCATTTCTTAATTATAACCCTTTTACTGATTTCTTTGATAAAATACCTTATACCCTTCTCTCATATTTCTTTTACTGATTCCATTCAAATTTATAATTAAACTAGATTCAAACATAATGAACCTTCTGATCTACCTGACTAAGACCTGCAAGATAACCATAGATTTCTTCAAGCCAACAATCCTCGTGGGATCGACCCTGACTCGCTCAGGTATTACTTGAACGACCCAGTGCACTTGTTGGTACAACAATAAAAAAGTGTGGGGATTCATGCTACCATTGCAAGCCCTCTTTAGGTTCAATCTTGGAAAGGTGGTCAGCTACTTGATTTTCGGACCTTTACCTGTCTTTTATCTCAATATCAAACTTCTGAAGGAGTAGCACCCATCTGATTAATCTTGGTTTAGAATCCTGTTTGGTTAGAAGGTACTTCAAAACAGCATGATAAGTATAAACAATAACCTTAGAACCAATTAAATAGGACCTAAACTTATCAATAGCATACACAATAGCTAATAATTCTTTTTCTGTAGTTGTGTAATTCTTTTGAGCATCATTTAACACACGACTAGGATAGTAAAGACATGCATAAGCTTGCCATGCCTCTGTCCTAAAACAGCTCCTATAGCATAATCACTAGCATCACACATTAATTCAAATGGCAAATCCCAATCAGGGGGAGCTATGATGGGAGCAGATGTAAGGTTTACTTTTAGAGTTTCAAAAGCATGCAGACAGTTAGTATCAAATACCAAAGGAACATTAGCAACTAGTAGGTTGCTTAATGATTTAGCAATCTTAGAAAAATCCTTTATAAATCTTCTGTAAAATCCTATATGACCCAAGAAACTCTGGACTCCCTTAACATTAGTTGGTAGTGGTAATTTTTCAATTTCCTCCACCTTGGCTCTATCAACCCCAACCCCCTTGCTTGAAATCCGGTGTCCAAGAACAATACCTTCTGTAACCATAAAATGGCATTTTTTCCAATTTAAAACAAGGTTTGATTCTTGACACCATTTCAAGACCAGAGATAAATACTTAAGGTAGGATTTAAAAGAATTACCAAAAATAGAAAAATCATCCATAAATACCTCAATAAACCTTTCAACTATATCAGAAAAAATTGAAAGCATACACCTCTGAAAAGTTGTTGGGGCATTACAGAGTCCAAATGGCATCCTCCTGTAAGCAAATACTCCAAAAGGACATGTGAATGTCATCTTCTCTTGAACTTGAGGGTCCACTGTAATTTGGTTATATCCAGAATATCCATCTAGAAAACAATAAAAAGCATGAATAGCTAACCTCTAAAGCATCTTATTAATGAAAGGAAGGGAAAAGTGATCCTTCCTTGTAGCAGTGTTGAGCCTCCTGTAGTCTATGCACATTCTCCAGCATGTGACGGTCCTTGTATGAATTAGCTCATTCTTTTCATTCTTGATCACTGTCATCCCTCCTTTCTTAGGAACTAGCTGCACAGGACTTACCCAAGGGCTATTAGAAATAGGGTATATAATGCCGGCTTCCCATAGTTTTATTACCCCCTTTTGGACCACCTCTTTCATAGTTGGATTGAGTCTCCTTTGTGGTTGCACAACCGGTTTAGCATCATCTTCAAGAAGGATCTTGTGCATACACTTGGTTGGACTAATCCCTTTTAAATCACCAATGGTCCACCCAAGAGATGTTTTATGGCTCTTGAGCACTGTAATCATTGAGGGTAGGGGTTATAGGCATATGGTGGTGAAGGTATGTAATCATTGTGAAATCCACCATATCCTTAGTTTGGGTATGCATATTGGGAAAGGTTTGGTTCATTGTAGTATAGAGGAGGTTGCTCCTTCCAAAATTTATGCTCCAATCCCATGATGCAATCTAAATTTGAAGTTATCAAGCCCTACAAAATGATCACAACCAAACTCCAAACAAAGAGCGTGATAACTCATAGAGAAAATAGGAAATAAAAACTAAAAGCATCAATTAACAAAATAAACAAAATCCTAATTACCAAAAAAAAGCAAACAAACAACCAAAAAGTATCTATTCACACTATTCACATATTTACAACAACTAAAACTATAACACTCATGGCGCTAGTTCCCCGGCAACGGCACCAAAATTTGATAAGAGAATTTCTTGTCAGTTTAGAATCAATTGAAACAAGAATCAATTCATTGGTAGCATAGTCCAAACCAACAATAAATTCTCATAATCAAATGTTTAATCCAAAGAATATGTCACATCAAAAAACAATTATAACCAAGAGTATTTAGACTCTCGGGTCGTTCTCCATAGGAACTAGTGATGACAAGTGCATACAATTTTGGTTGTGAAAAGCAAAGAGGTTTTAATGATTGAAGTAAATAAAAAAAGAGATAAAAGAACAAGACAAAATTGCAATTAATGAAGTAATAAAAGAATAAAAGAACTATGTATGTAATATGAACAAGTAAAGCTATAAAGTGATGGAAAAGTGGTTTAAAACATAAATGAAACCTTGACTTGGGATGAGTTATGGAATCCCTTCCTTACCATAACCACAACTATGATAATTATGATGGATTAATCTCACTAAGTCAACCCTTAACATCGAAGGATAAGTCAAGTGAGCATAATTGTCATTAGTCCACAAATCCTAGTTAACTTACCAAATTAATTGGTAAAAAGCTAGCGTTAGTGGAAACAATAACAACTAACAATCCAAGAATTATCACTAAATGTTGGACATTATGGCTCTAGTAATCCATATACTCATTTTTCCCAAGCCAAGGGGTAGAAATTACCTCATAATCAAAATTGACATTTCATCAAACACCTAATATGCATAATCATAAAATATGGCAAAATTGGGAAAATAATGAAAGCTATAAACCACAAATGATAACAAGTAACCAAGGCAACTCAACAAACATATAATAAGCATCAAACATCAAATTCAAAAACTAAAAATCCAAAATTGTAAACTATGCATATATTGACAAGAGAAATGAAGATAGATGAAAGTGTAGAACAAGTAATGTAATTAAAAGAGAAATTAAAGAAATACTTACAATGCAATTGCTATAATCCAAAATCAAACTTGAAATATAAAATGCTATAAACCCTAGTTAAACCTAAAAGAGAATTTTCTAATCTACACTACTCCTACTCCTACTATGTGTTTTTTTCTATCCTAAAGTGAGCTTCCTTTGTTATGTGTTGTTTCTACTTCATATAGCCCTTGATTTCATCCTCCAAGCCTTCAGAAATGGGCCAAAAGAGCCCCAAAATCGTGAGTCACATGCATTTTTAATAAATGCACGCACTAGTACCTGTGCGTACGCACAGATGTGTGTGTGCACATAGGTCGCTGAATTTGCACTTGTCCGTACGCACAGGGAGTTGGGCGTACGCACACATGGCTGTGTGCTTCTCTTTTGTTTTCTTCATGTGTTCTCCCTTTGTACATGCTTTCTTCCACTTTTTCCTTGCCAAACTTGCCTCTAGGACCTAAAATTACTCAATAAACATGTCATGCATCGAATGGCATAAAAGTGGGATAAAATCACTAATTTAAGCTCAAAAATGCATGTTTTCACATTTAGGCACAATCTAGAAATAGAACACAAAAGCATGCTATTTAGGTGAATAAATGTCGGTTTATATGCTAAAATCCACTCAATTTCAACCAAAAATCATCATCAAATATGGATTCATTAAGTCTCAGCTTGATTCAGAGAAACCTCTGAGAAAAAGGAGAAACCTTGACGGGGAAAAAATCGTCAGTAAAGAATTTCACAAAAATAAGCGCATTGTAAGTATTGTTCTAAACTGACAATTCAACCTCAATCAAATTTAATTTGTTTGTCTCTAAAACAAACCCAATAAAAATAAACCAAAGTATTTAAACCTCGAGTTGTCTCTCAAGAAATTGCAGGGAAGTGTAGTTATTATTGGTTATGGAAAAGTATTTTTTTGGGTTTTTAAATGTTGAACAAGGAATTTAAATGACACAAAAATAAGCTAACAATTAAGAAAAGTCCTAGCAAGGATTGATAATCAAAATTCCTATCCTCATTGCCAATGTTAATTGTGATGGTAATTGTAAATTGCACTCACTTATTTAACCTCTAACAAATGAAGGAAAGTCAAGTGAGAAATAATTAACTTAACATCACAAGTGCTAATCAAAGATTAGCATTAGTGAAGCTTAAGCCAGGTAGCAACTTTCAAACACCAATCAACAAAAGACCTTTGATAATTCAAGAGTCTCCAAATAATCAATCCAAGTTAAAAACGTAAAAAGCTAAATTAAAATCCTACCAAGCATTTTATCAAACACTTGGTAGGCACAACATAAAAACATAGAAACTAACAGGGAATATTAAATCTAAACAAACAATTGCAAACATCAATAATAACAAACGAAGAAAGGAACAATAATTATGAAATATTTCAAATTGAATTAAAAAGGGAAATTGAATCTAACATGAGAATTCATAAACTAAAGTGGCAACATAAAGTAATCAATAAGGGAAATAAATAAACTAGAATCGTAGAACAATTAAAAGTAGAAGAGAAACTAAATTGAAATAAGATAGAATTTAGAAATTGAAAAGGAATAAAACTAAGAATCCTAAAACCTAGAGAGAGTTGTATGAATGATTCCCCCACTCTGCAGCCTCTAATCTATGTTTTCGGACTTGGAACTGGACCAAAAACAGCCCAGAAATTGCCCCCAGCATTTTCTGATACGTGCAGCACGTGGCTCTGTCACGCGTATGCGACGCCCACGCGTACGCGTCGCTGAACTTTCGCAAGGTCACGCGTACGCGTGTGTGTTGCCTAACTGCATGGCAACTATAGAAAATTTCATATCATTTTGAAGCTCCAGAAGGTAGCTTTCCAACGCAACTAGAACCGCATTATTTGGACCTCTGTAGCTCAAGTTATGATCGATTTAGTACGAACAGGTCAGGCTTGACAACTTAGCAATTCCTTCAATATTTTGTATTCCTTCCACTTTTGCATGCTTCCTTTCCATCCTCTAAGCCATTCCTGCCCTATAAACCCTTAAAACACTTGACACACATATCACGACATTGAATGGTAATAAGAGAGGATTAATAATTAGCAATTTTAATGCCAAAGAAGCATGTTTTCAATCAAAGCACAGAATCAGGAAGGAAAATGTAAAACATGAAGTTTATATGCATAAGTGTGAGAATAATGGATAAATACACTCAATTTAGCATAAAATGTACCACGAAATAGTGGTGCATCAAATCTCCCCACACTTAAACATTAGCATATCCTCATGCTAAACTCAAGAGAAGCTATAAGAGAGTGAAGAGGAATGGTAAAACTTATGAAATGCATCCTATCTATATGAATGCAACTAAATGCAAAAATACTTCAACCTACTTGGTTAAAAGAAAAAAGATTCTCCAAGACAAACATAAATCAGATTCCACTAATTCAAATCACACAATTAGAGACAAGTAAACTTGTAAGAAGATAGCTCATGAAAGCCGGGAACACAAAATCAAGCATTGAACCCTCACTAGAAGTGTATATGCACTCTAATCGCTCAAGTGTCTAGGGTTAATTCAACTAACCTTAAGGACACTCTAGCAGTAGAGTGTCTTATTTTCATTTTCTGGTGTTGTTTGTATGCAGGAAGGAAGGAGAGGTGAATCCACCTCCTTTGATTTTGAGCCAGAGAGAACATTACTGAGAAGAAGAAGAGAAGCAAGAGGAAACGGAATTATTGGAGAAGAAGCATCAGAAAAAGAGGATCAAGAGATGGAGGATAACATCCCAAATCACCCTGAGGATGTGGCCAACAATAATGGCCCACCTCAAAGGAGAGTCCTAGCTTCCTACAACTTCTCCAATCCAAGAAACTTTGGGAGCAGCATACTAACTCCCAATGTTCATGCAAATAATTTTAAGTTGAAGCCTCAACTTATCACTCTGGTGCAGAACAACTATTCCTATGGAGGAGGTCCACTTGAAGATCCAACCCAACACTTATCTATCTTTCTGAGGATTTATGAAACTGTCAAAACTAATGGTGTGCATCCAAACATCTATAAACTGTTGCTATTCCCATTCTCTTTAAGGGACAAGGCTTCTCAATGGCTAGAGACATTCCCCAAGGAAAGCATCAACAATTGGAAAGATCTAGTTAGCAAATTCCTAGCCAAATTCTACCCACCTCAGAGGATCATTAGACTGAAGACAGAGGTGCAAACATTCACTCAATTGGATGGAGAATCACTATATGATGCCTGAGAAAGATACAAAGCCTTGATTAGAAAGTGTCCTCCAGAGATGTTCAATGGATGGGATAAACTCCAAAATTTCTATGAAGGACTGACACTGAGGGCTCAAGAAGCCCTTTATTATTCAGCAGGAGGTTCTTACAACTCATGAAGACAGCCGAGGAAGCCCAAAACCTCATAGACACTGTGACTAACAATCAATACTTCTATGATCATCAAAGGCAACGCCAGCCAGCTCAAAGGAAAGGTGTGTTAGAGCTGGAAGGTGTGGACACCATTTTGGCACAAAATAAGGTGATGCACCAACAGATTCAACAGCAAATGGAATTGATGACTAAGAGGATTGATGGTCTTCAAATTGTAGCAATGAGCACTCCAAATCGACCATCAGCTGGATGGGGGCATAATGAAGAAGTTTATAAAGAGTAGCAGCAAGAGCAAGTGAACTATATGCACAACCAAGGTGCTGGATAGAATGAATTTCATGGAGACACTTAGAACCCCTCTTGGAGGAACCATCCCAATCTAAGGTGGGGAGACAACCAGAACAAAAATTCATGGCAAAGGAGCTCCAACCAAAACAACTCCCGCAACACAAACCACCAGAATCATCAAAACACTAACCAAAATCCATATAGAAAACCACAAAACAACTACCCCAATTCCAACTTCTATCCACCCCACAACCCATCAACTAACCAAAATAATTTTCAACAACCACCTTCATCTCACACTCAACTACAACTACCCTAAGAAGCCCAAAGAATCTCCAATCTGGAGATAATGATGGAAAAGATGATAAAGCATCAAGAATTGGCCCATAAGAACCATGAAGCTTCACTGCAGAATACAGAGAGGCAAATTGGCCAATTATTCAGGAAAACAGTGGCTGAAAGAGCACCCAATCCATTATCAAGTGACACCATTCTCAATCCCAAAGAAGAATGCAAAGCAATCCAATTAAGGAGTGGAAGAACCTTGGAGAGTGACAAAAAAGCTAACAAGAAACCTGTGGAGAATGATATTGGCAGCAAGAAGTTAGTAGGAGAAAAAGACAAGCAAGACCAAGAGAAGCTCAAGGAGAAAGAGGAACAGCCACTAGTTTCAAAGAAGGGAAAGTAGGCTATTGAGGAACATTCACAAGAACAGAGGAAAGAAGTGAAGCCTTACACTCCTCCTCTACCATATCCTCAAAGATTGCAAAAGGAGCTCAAAGATCAATAGTTCCCAAAGTTTTTAGAAGTTTTTAAGAAGCTGGAGTTCAACATTCCACTTGCTGAGGCATTGGAGTAGATGCCTCTATATGCTAAGTTTCTCAAAGAGCTCATCAACAAGAAGAAAAGCTGGAATGGGAAGGAAACGGTGATTTTAACACAAGAATACAGTGCAGTGATTCAAAAAGGACTCCCACCCAAACTCAAAGATCCTGGGAGTTTTATTATATCATGCACCATAGGCAATATAATCTTGGAAAAAGCACTATGTGACCTAGGTGCCAGCATTAATCTAATTCCACTTTCACTGATGAAGAAGCTTGCAATAGATAAAGTCAGACCTACCAGAATGTCACTCCAAATGGCTGACAGATCGCTCAAAATACCGAGTGGAGTTGTGGAGAATTTGTTAGTGAAAGTAGGAGAATTCATATTTCTTGCTGACTTTGTCATTTTAGACATGGAGGAAGAAGGACATAGCTCAATAATCTTGGGGAGGCCCTTTCTAGCCACAGTAAGGGCTATAATTGATGTAGAGAAAGGTGAAATGACACTCAGAGTGCATGATGAAAAGATGATCATCAATGTCTTTAAAGCCATGCAATACCCCCTGAGTAAGAAAAGCATATGTGAGTGGAAATGGTGGAAGAAGTAGAGAGAGGGTTACTTGAGGCCAACAACCAGGAGGAACAAGAAGTGGAACAAGATTTCATAGAAGAGGAAGTGGCAGAAATCTCCTCTGAAGGCAACACAGAAGAGAGGCCAAAACAAGAGTTAAAGCCCCTTCCTCCTCATCTCAAGTATGTATTTCTTGGAGAAGCAGAGGCCCTGCCAGTGATCATAAACTCTTCTTTAAACATAGAAGAAAAAACAAAGCTAATTGAAGTGTTAAAAGCTCACAAGACAGCCTTGGGTTGGACGATTGATGATAACAAGGGCATAAGCCCTGCCATCTGTATGCACAAAATTCTACTGGAGGAAGATTCAAGGCCTGTAGTTCAACGCCAAAGAAGGCTTAACCTAACCATGAAGGAGGTGGTTCAAAAAGAAGTGATGAAGCTATGGAATGCTGGAATCATATACCCAATCTCTGACAGCTCTTGGGTGAGCCCAGTAAAAGTAGTGCCAAAGAAAGATGGCATGACTGCCATCTTCAATGGGAAGAATGAACTCATTTCCACAAGGACAGTGACGGGGTGGAGAATGTGCATCGATTATAGAAGACTGAATGATGCTACAAGGAAAGATCATTTTCCTCTCCCATTCATCGACCAGATGCTGGAAAGATTGGCTGGCCATGCATACTATTGCTTCCTGGACGGGTACTCTGGATACAATCAAATAGTGGTGGATCCCAAGGATCAAGAAAATACTTCCTTCACCTGTCCATTTGGAGTCTTTGCTTACAGAAGGATGCCCTTTGTGCTATGCAATGCCCCTACAACTTTTCAAAGGTGTATGCTTTCTATATTTTCTGACATGGTGGAAAAATTTTTAGAAGTCTTCATGGATGATTTTTCTATCTTTGGCAATTCATTTGACACCTGCTTGCATCATTTAACTCTTGTTTTGAAAATATGCTAAGAAACTAATCTGGTATTGAATTGGGAGAAATGCCATTTCATGGTTCCTGAAGGGATAGTTCTTGGGCATAAGGTTTCAAGCAAAGGTATAGAAGTTGACAAAGCAAAAATAGAAATCATTGAAAGCTCCCTTTACCTGTTAATGTGAAAGCAGTAAGAAGTTTTCTTGGACATGCTGGTTTTTACCGGAGATTTATCAAAGATTTTTCAAAAATAGCAAAACCACTAAGCAATTTGCTAGTGATTGATAATCCTTTCATCTTTGATGACAATTGCAAGCATGCCTTTGAAACTTTAAAAAGAAAACTCACTACAGCACCAATCATCACACCCCCAGATTGGGAATTGCCTTTTAAACTTATGTGTGATGCAAGTGACGTTGCAAATGGTGTTGTATTGGGGCAAAAGAAAGACAAGCTGCATCATGTTATATACTATGCTAGCAAGGTGTTGAATGAAGCAGAGAAAAATTATACCACCACTGAGAAAGAGCTCTTGGCAATTGTATATGCATTTGATAAATTTAGACAATACTTGATTGGTTCAAAGGTTATAGTATATACTGATCATGCTGCTCTCAAGTATCTCATGTCTAAACAGGATTCAAAGCCAAGGTTTATTAGGTGGGTGTTGCTGCTACAAGAATTTAACATTGAAGTGAGAGATAGGAAGGCGAATGAGAACCAAGTGGCAGACCATTTGTCAAGACTATCACAAGAAGCTAACCAAGATACACCACAACCAGTGAATGAAAAATTCCCGGATGAATACCTTCTTCGAATCCAACAAGCTCCCTGGTTTGTAGATATTGCAAACTACAAGGTTGGAAGGAAGATTCCCCAAGAATTCACCAAGCAACAAGTGAAGAAGCTGCTCAATGAGGCCAAGAAATTCTTATGGGATGAACCATTCTTATTCAGGAGGTGTCCAGATGGATAGGAAATGTGTTTTTGGTGCATGGAATTGTGATCACACTCTTCACAACTCCGGTATAACTAACCAGCAAGTGCACTGGGTCGTCCAAGTAATAAAACCTTACACGAGTAAGGGTCGATCCCACGGAGATTGCCGGCTTGAAGCAAGCTATGGTCATCCTATAAATCTTAGTCAGGCGGATTCAATTGGTTATGAGTTTTGATAATTGAAAGATAAATAAAACGTAAATTAAAATAAAGATACTTATGTAATTCATTGGTGGGAATTGATAAGCATTTGGAGATGCGTTGTTGCTTCTGAACCTCTGCTTTCCTATTGTCTTCATCCAATCATGCATGCTCCCTTCCATGGCAAGCTGTATGTTGCTAGATCACTGTTATCAATGGCTACCATCCGTCCTCTCAGTGAAAATGGTCCAGGCACGGCTTCTATACGGCTAATCATCTGTCGGATCTCTTGCCTCGGATGAAGAATACCAGGCACAGCTACCGCACGGCTAATCATCTGTCGATTCTCACTTGTGTCGGAATAGGATCTCTCTATCCTTTTGCACGCTGTCACTGTGCCCAACATTCGTGAGATTGAAGCTCATTTGTTCTAGCCTTTACCACGAAGGTTCTGATCTCTGTGAGTTCGACTACTCTGTTGTCAGGAGATACAAGTCAAAGTCACGAACCTGAGGCCTAAGAGATTATACTACAGCTGTCGTCCAATGATTACGTTGAACATCATGTAGACCGCTTGTGGTTGTTAGGCAAACGGATCTTGGCTAATCGAGTAATGAAGATAGTGGGTGATTGTCATGGGTCACCCCTTCATTCTGACTTAACTGAATTAATAACGAGAGTATATCTTGGAGAAGAGACATGAGTGAATTGAAAGAGAAACAATAGTACTTTCATTAATTCATGAAGAACGGCGAGAGCTCCGCTCCTTAATCTATGAGGTGTAGAAAATCGACCGTAGAAAATACAAAAGAGAAAAATGTCTTGGCATGGCCGTGTGGCCTGCCTCCCAATGTGAAAAATGGCATAAGATATGAATACAATAGTAAAAAGTACTATTTATACTAAACTAGTTACTAAGGATTACAGAAAATAAGTAACTAAGTGCAGATAGTGCAGAAATCCACTTTCGGGGCCCACTTGGTGTGTGCTTGGGCTGAGCATTGAGTTTTATACGTGCATAGGCCTTTTCTAGAGTTAAACGCCAGCTTGGATGCCAATTTTGGGCGTTTAACTCCAATTCTGGTGCCAGTTCCGGCGTTTTACGCCAAAAAAGGGGTCTCTGGCTGGCGTTGAACGCCAGTTTGGGCCATCAAATCTCGGGCAAAGTATGAACTATTACCCATTGCTGGAAAGCCCAAGATGTTAGCTTTCCAGCCCAATTGAGAACGCGCTAATTGGACTTCTGTAGCTCCAGAAAAACACGTTTGAGTGCAGGGAGGTCAGAATCCAGCAGCATCTACAGTCCTTTCTCAGCCTCTGAATCATATTTTTGCTCAGGTCCCTCAATTTCAACCAGAAAATACCTGAAATTATAGAAAAATACACAAACTCATAGTAAAGTCTAGAAATGTGGTTTTTGCATAAAAATAATAAAAATATAATAAAAAGTAACTAAAACATACTAAAAACTACCTAAAAACAATGCCAAAAGCGTATAAATTATCCGCTCATCAGTTCCTGAGAGTGAGATGAGAGACATACTATGGCATTGTCATGGTTCAGCTTATGGTGGATATTTTAGGCCAGAAAGAACAGTAGCCAAAGTACTTCAAAGCGGATTTTATTGGCCAACCATATTCAAGGATGCTAGAGAGTTTGTTCATCAATGCAACGAGTGCCAAAGAGCTGGAGGATTAACAAGAAGGAATGAGATGCCTTAACACTACATCCTGGAGGTAGAACTCTTTGATCTTTGGGGCATAGATTTTATGGGCCCTTTTTCGCCTTCATATTCCTTCAAATACATACTTGTAGCAGTAGGGTATGTCTCAAAGTGGGTGGAAGCCATAGCAACAACCACATGTGATGCATAAATTGTCCTTTAATTCCTTAAGCAGTACATTTTTATTAGATATGGAGTGCCTAAGGGTCTTGTCAGTGATGTTTGATAATGAGATTTGCTCAATGGTTTAGAATTTATCTAGTAGAAATAATAACTTCGTTGTAAGCATAGCTCCAAACCAACAAACAATCCTCCCAATAAAAAATTTATGGTTTTGTCACGAATAACAAATTCTAATGAAAATTAACCAAAGTATTTGGACTCCGGGTCGTCTCCCTAGGAAGCAATGAAGTGGTCAATTATTGGCTATAAAGGGGTAAAAAGGGGGGTTTTGGTTTATAAGAGGGCAAGAAAAGTAAATCAAGCAAGTAATTAAAGAAAGCAAGATAAAGAACTCTTGGCTAAGACTTAGGTAACTGAGATCACCATCCTTGTCAACAAACCAAATGTTGATAATTGTGAGAGGCTAACCTATTAAGTCTACTTCCCAAAAGCCTTAAGTACGTAATATCTACTCCTAAGCTTGAAGTACGTCAAATAGGTTTGATCACATCAACCCTTACGTCCCAACCTACCTACTAATTAACTTAGTAGTGGGTTAGCGTCAATGGGCATCAAATTGATCACCAACGATTCTCGAATCACCAAATCCATTATACACAATGACTCAAGTTTACCCAATTCCCTCAGCTTAGACCAAGAGTCAACAAAACTACTCAAGAGCTAAAGAGAACATTTCATCAAACACATAGAGTGCAATAGAAGTAAACATCATGAATTGCAAGAAATAGTAAAATCTACCAACTACTAATTACAAGGAAAGTAAAATCACAGTTCAATTCATCAATAAAAAGAAACATCAACATCAAATTGCATTAAATGTAAACTAAATCCAACATGAGTTCATCATCAAAAAAGAGAGCAAAATGAGAAATTAACATCACAAATAAGAGAATCAAGATGCAGAAATGAGGAGTTTTAAAAGAAACAAGATGATATCAAGCAATTAAACATAGATCTATGACAATCTAACCTAATCCTAACCTAATTCTAGTGAGAAGAGGGAGCTTCTCTCTCTAGAAAACTAACTAAAGGCTCATGTTGGCTAAACTAATTGCTCTCCCTTTGCTTGGACTTCAATTCTGTATGAAATACACTCAGAAACAAGTTGGATTTAGGCCTGGTAGCTCAGAAATCACCCCCAATATTTTGCCTTTAAGTAGGCCACGTGAGAGTATCGGCGCGTGCGCGTCGGTTGGCAAATTCTTCATCCGCGCGGACGCGTCATGTACGCGTACGCGTCTCTATGCGAAACCACTTCTGCACGTGCGCGCCTTGTACGCATGCACGCCCATTAATGCATTCCCAATCTTTGTTTCTTTATGTATTCTCCCCTTTGCATGCTTTTCTCCTCATTTCTTCCATCCAATACTTGCCTTATGAACCTGAAATCACTCAACAAATACATCAAGGCATCGAATGGAATTAAAGTGAATCAAAATCACCAATTTAAGGGCCTAAAAAGTATGTTTTTACACTTAAGCACAATTCAAAGGAGAATTACAAAACCATGCTATTTCATTGAATAAATGTGGAAACAGGTGGTAAAATTCCCAAAAATAAGCACAAGATAAATCACGAAATCGGGGTTTATCAAATCTCCCCACATTTAAACTAAGCATGTCCTCATGCTAAAATCAAGAAATAAGCAAAGGGTATTAACATTTATTCAATGCAAACTAACTAAATGCAATCTATCTATATGCAACCTATTTACATGAATAAAATGGCTTAGTCAAAATAAATCAATCTCCAAGAATACACATGCAAGTACAAGGGCTAAGGTATTAGCAATCAAAGCAAACCACAACTGGATTGAATCATTGAAAGATTTTACAAACTTGCAAGAAAAGATGATCATGGGCGGAAGCATGTAATTGAGCGATCGAACGCTCGCCGGATGTGTATCCGCTCTAGGCACTCAAGTGTATGGGCTCATGCTTTCCAAGATTTATTTTTCATCTAACAATCAACAATTATTTCATGCATGCATACAAGTATCATGAGGACTTTCCCATAGGTTGTAATGGGGCTACGGTCAAGGTAGGATGCATATGGTCAAGTGAGCTTGAAATTCGAATCTTTGATTAACTTAAACTTTCCACCTAACCTATGACAATCTAAACAATTCTAAACAAACCTAGCTATCCATTCTTCACTTTTTCACACACTCATGCATTCTTTTTTTGATCACCACCCATATGCATTGACTTTTATTGAACCTTGCTTTGGGGCATTTTGTTCGCTTTTTGTTGCAAAATTTTTTTTTAGCTAAAATATATACAAGAACATCAATGAATATGGTTTACACATGATTAATATATATGAGTGTGCACCCAATTCCCAAGAATTTTTCAACAAAAATACAAATACACTTTTATCTCTACTCAATGTTTCTAACTTTTCCAAAATTAATTGATGAACACTCTCACTAGCCTAAGCTAATCAAAGATTCAAACAAGGGACATTTATTGTTTTTCACTTAAGTTTGTAATGTGCTACATTTATGAACAAAAGGGTTAAGCATAGGCTCAAGATCGGTTAACAACGGAAGATAAAAGGTAGGCTATTTGGTTAAGTGAGCTAATTGAACAATGGCCTCAATCATGTAAATGCATGTATACACAAAATAATGGACATAAAGAATCAAACAAATCAAAGATTACACTCATAGGAAAAGAATAATGCACACAAGAATAAAAGTAAGTGGTTATGTATGATGTAACCACACAATTAGGTTCAAATCTCACATGCTTCTGTTCTTAGCTCAAAACATGATCCACAAAGTATATAATTCAAGCAAGTGCTAAAAAATTTTTTTTTTCAATCAATTGGAGTGCCCTATAGATAAAATCCTTGGAAAATATCGTGATTTTAACTAAGCTTAATATATACATATGCAATGCAACCAAAAATCCTAAAAGATATAAAAATGAAATGCAAAAGTATTGGGATTAGAAACTTGTCATCCAAAATGCCGAGCGGTCGGACGACCTCCCCACACTTAAAAGATTGCACTGTCCTCGATGCATCCAAAGAAGAGCAAAGGGGGTACGGCGACTGAAGAGAAAACTTTTGCGTAGTCTAGAAATTCGCAGATAAATCCTCGTTGCAGATATAGTTTCTAAACCAACAAAAGTCCTTTCTTACAAATGTTTTGGTTGTCACAAGTAACAAACCCCTTTAAAATTGATAACCGAGTATTTAAACCTCGGGTCGTCTTCTCAAGGAATTGCAGGGAGGTGTTCTTATCATTGTTTATAAGTCTTGTAAATTGGGGGTTTTGAAAGTAAGGAAGAAGTATGTTAAATGATAAGAAAAATAAAATAGTAATAATAAAATAAACTCTTGGCAAGGTATTAGAACTGCAAATCCTGTCCTTGTTATCCTTATCAGATGTGATGAGAATTGGATTTTAATCCCACTAAGTTAACCTTTACTAAAGCAAAGGAAAGTCAGGTGGACTAATTGGCTTGATCCTCAAGTCCTAGTCAATCTCTGTGGGAAGACTAGCTTTAGAGCAATCCAGATCAATTAGTAATCTGCCAATTTCAATCACTGCTGAGTTTGACAACTCAAGTGTTACCAATTACTTAACCAAAGCCAAAAGGGAAGAAATTCTACTTGAATGAAAATAATTTGGATAAATCGAGAACATTAATAAATTAAAGAGAGCAATTATAAGTCTGAAATACCTCAAATTATATTAAATAATGAAATCAATTCTAACATGGAGTTCATAAACTAAAGAAATAAAATAAATAAAAGGAACATTGAACCTGTGATTGAAGTAATAACCATAAATTAAAAGAAATCCTAAATCCTAATCCTAAGAGAGAGGAGAGAGCCTCTCCCTCTAAAAACTACATCTAATCCTAAAAATTATGAATTATGAGCTGATGATTATGAATGGATACATTCTCCCACTTTATAGCCTCTAATCTGTATTTTTCGGGCCAAAAACTGGGTCAAAAACAGCCCAAAAATCGCCCCTAGCATATTCTAGTACGTACAGGTCGCGGGAAAGTGACGCGAAAGCGTCGTCCACGCGTTTGCATGGATTGCGTTTCTGCCAGGTCATGTGTCTGCGTGATCTACGCGTTCGCGTCGCCTGGCGTCGGGGCAGCTATGGCAAATTATATATCGTTGCGAAGCTCCAGACGTTAGCTTTCCAACGCAACTAAAACCATTTCATTTGGACCTCTGTAGCTCAATTTATGACCGTTTTAGTGCGAAAGGGTCAGGCTGACAGCTTTGCAGTTCCTTCAACTTCTTGTATTCCTTCCACTTTTGCATGCTTCCTTTCCTTCCTCCAAGCCATTCCTGCCCTGTAACCTCTGAAAATACTTAACACACATATTAAGGCATCTAATGGTAAGAAGAAATGATTAATATTAGCAAATATAAGGCCAAGGAAGCATGTTTTCAATCATAGCACAAAATCAGGAAGGAAAAAGTAAAACATGCGAATAGTATGAATAAGTGGGTAAAGAGTGGATAAAAACCACTCAATTGAGCACAAGATAAATCATGAAATAGTGGTTTATCAACCTCTCCACACTTAAACATTAGCATGTCCTCATGCTAAGCTCAAGAGAGGCTATAAGGGTGAATGGGGAAAGTAAGAAAGTATGAAATGCAACCTATCTATATGAATGCAACTACATGCAAAATGTTTCTACCTACTTGGTTAAAAGTAAATAAATCTTTCAAGAACAAATATGAATTGGATTTCACTAATTCAAATCATAAAAATGAAGTACAAATAGACTTGTAGAAGAAAATAGCTCATGAATGCCGGGAACAAAGAATCGAGCATCGAACCCTCACTGGAAGTGTATGCACTCTAATCACTCAAGTGTTTTAGGTTCGATTCTCTCAATTCTCTACTAGCCTTGCTTTCTAAGGCTTGCTCCTCATCTAACAATCAACATAAATTTAATGCACAGATACACATATCAAGAGATCTTTTAAGGGTTGTAATGGGGTTAGGGTCAAGGTAGGATTGTATTTGGCCAAGTGGACTAAAATCTGAATCCTTGATTAACTTAAACTTTCCACCTAACTTTAGACAATCCATGTAATCATAATACCACATCTAACTATCCGTTAACCATGTTTTTCACATATTCATGCATTCTAATTTCAAGTACAGTACATATGCATTGCTTTCACCACTTACTTTGGGGCATTTTGTCCCCTTTTTGCTTAATTGCCCTTTTTTCTCTTCTTTTTCTCACTTCTCTTATATATATATATATATTTTTTTTTTCTTTTCTTTTATTTTTCTCAATGCATATGATTAAATTATTGGATGCATGAATCATGTCCTAAACATTTTTTCACATTTTCAGAAAATTCTAACATGCTCAATTCTCAAACCAAATGTTTCCAAATTCAAATTTCCCCATACTTAATTCATGAGCACTTTCACTAGTCTAAGCTAACCAAGGATTCAAATTAAGGACATTATTGTTTTCCGCTTAGAGTTAATGATGTGCTAAAGTAAAGAACAAAGTGGTATAATAGGCTCAACATTGGTTTGCAAGGAATAATAAAAGGGTAAGGCCATATGGGTATGTAAGCTCAATGAAACAAAGGCCTCAATGATGTAAGTGTATGCATACATCAAATAATGGAAATATAGAATTAAGCAAGACAAAGGTCACAATTTTAGAGAGAAAAATACATACTAAAACAGAATTTTGGTTGATAAAATGCAACCAATCAAATAGGCTCAAAAATCTCACTGGTTTTTGTATGTTCAAGCTCTAAACCATGTTCCAGTATAATATTTCTTCAAACAAGTTTAACATTAAATTTTATTCAAATTAGTGAAATACTATAAACAAGTTTCTTGAAAAAGAAAATATTTCTTCAACCAAGTGGTAAAATATGCACAAAATCAAACAAATATGCAATCAAACATGTAAGTGCAACAACTAACAAGGAAAATAAACCATTGGTGTTGAGA
The DNA here is from genome assembly GCF_059453495.1 of Arachis ipaensis. NCBI lineage: Eukaryota > Viridiplantae > Streptophyta > Magnoliopsida > Fabales > Fabaceae > Arachis > Arachis ipaensis. The sequence goes on along the minus strand of NC_142436.1, from coordinate 101,281,616 downwards.
TAGAAGAGTAACTAACCCATGGAGATTGGTATCGACCTCCCCACACTTAAAGATTGCACCATCCTCGGTGCATGCTGAGATGTACAAGTGGACGGGTTGCTACAACTAACGCTTGTAGATAGAGGCGTCTTAGCTGGAGGTCTCTTGGTTCCTCTCCGTGCCGGTGTCTTGTCAGTGGCCTTCTCTTTTCCTTTTTTGGTACCTATGCCTAAGGAAGAGGAAAAAAAAAGAGTGTGAAATATAGAAAACTCAGACCGGAAGGGAGGAAATTCCAAGTGATAAGGAATGCCAAAAGAAAGATGATAGCCCAACTACATGGTAGCTACAACATGTAGGGAGGACAACAATAAAGATCAAAAAGGGCAATTCAAAATAATTAGACGCAAGAGGGTAAAAACATACAAATAATAGGCATGAGAAGCATAGCTCAAGCATCAAGTAATAAATGTGCCAAATTAAAGAGCATGTGTAATGATGACAATTGTGCATGATAATTCCAAATACATTGGGTGTGCAAGTTAAAATAGGGATGAAAATAATGTAATCCAAATGTATATGAGAGCCATAAGTAAATGTCAATTGTCAAATCTCTCCTCAGAGTAGCCACATGCTCAAATAAAATAAGGTACTATCCAAATAAAACTCCAACACCAACATAAAAATGCATGAAAAAGAATTGAAAAAGAAACCAAAAGAAAAGAACAAATAAATGCATTGAATTAAAGGGATAGATAAGTAGAGGGGGAGAAGAAGAGAAAGAAAGAAGAAAGAAGAAGAAAGAAATTAGGATTTGGGGAAGAAAAGATAAGATAATTTGGCTGATCTGGATATTCTGTGCGCTGCAGGCGACGCGGACGCGTGAGTGATGCGGTTGCGTGGTGCGCGATAAGGTCAGGTGACGCGGACGTGTGGGTTACGCGATCGCGTGACCTGATTATGCGATTGGCGCGAGTGCAGCCTCACGTTCGCGCAACTTTCTGTTCGAAACTCTTTTTGCCAAATTTTTGGGTGAGGCGGTCGCGTGGTTAACGCGATCGCGTGGATGGCCATTTTTGGAAAACGACGCGGCCGCGTGGGGTACGCGTTTGCGTGGTAGGGCTTGTGCTTCTAGCATGGTTCCAGCCCCACTCCAACCTAACATACTGCCATACACCTTTTGACGTCGATTTTACAGGGCCACGTGTTCGCGTGGGTGACGCGGACGCGTGTGAGGCATTTTTCCCACATGACGCGGACGCGTCAGCGACGCGGTCGCGTGGATCAATTTGTGCCAAAGGCACGCCTCCAGCCACGCTCTCGCGTGACTCTCTGTTCACTTTTCTTTTCTTCCTAATGCACTTGTGACGCGGACGCGTTATCGACGCTTACGCGTCGCGTGCATTTTTTTTATTATGCAAAATGCAGAATGCAGTATGCAGATGTTATGAATTATTCCAGGTTCAATGAAGTAAAATAAAACTCAAAAACAAATAAAACTAAATAAAATTATAATTGGAAAAGGGAACGATCATACCATGGTGGGTTGTCTCCCACCTAGCACTTTTAGTTAGAATCCTTAAGTTGGACACTTGGTGAGCTCCTTGTCATGGTAGCTTGTGCTTGAATTCATCCAAAAATCTCGACCAATGTTTGGAATTCTAGTAGCCTCCTGGATCCCCAACTAGGCGCAGAAAGCCTTCAAGTAAGTTAAAGCAAGTGACAAGGCCCCAAGAGTGTTGATTGCCAGAATGAATTCCGGGGTCCCAAATTTTGCTTTTGCACCCGTCTTCTTGTTGATCATCATGATTCCATCTGGGTAGCAAGCAATCTGAATTCTCACTAAAGTGGCCAAACAGCTTCCTAGACCCATTCAATTGAGCTCTACACCAACCTTTGCGTTTAAACTTAAAGCTTCCAACCATAACGAACCTTGCAGGACAATTCTTACCACTGATCATCTTTCTCTTACTCTTAATGCCACAAAGAGCTCTAAGCTGACGAACCGTCTCTAGTAGCCCATATTCAAGTGGGAAAGTAAAGGTTAAGGATAAGGATTTTACCCACTTGAACGTTGTGTTGGACGGTAATGGCCTTGGGAGAGGTGTTTCTAATGAACTTGCAAGCTCCACTCCCTTGTGCTCTTCTCTGACAACTCCCACCTCTTTGCAAGCTTCTTCAATATCAACCTCTTCCTCTTGGTAGATTTCTTCTAATTTGATCTATTCTTCATTGTTCACCAAGGGAATGGGAGGTTGTGCCTCTTCTTCTTTAATTTCCATGTCAAGTCCAATGGGAGAGGATTCAATTGTAGATAAGAATTCATCAATGATTGAATCCATCTCTTGAAAATCCCCTTCAAAGTCTTCCATCATGACATGCCTTGGAGGTTGTACACCCTCCTCAACATCAAATTCAAACTCCTTAGAAGGGGGTTCTATGACTGGGCTTTCCCATGGACGTTCTGCATCTCCTAAGTCTTCAATCACTTCTTCCTCTTTAATGATTACGGCTTCCTCCAATTGTTCCAATACAAAGTCATGCTGCTCACTGTTCATTGGAGTTTCTATCTTCTCCTTCATGCTGCGTTCTTCAGTAGATTCTCCACATGAAGCCATGTGGATTCCTTGAGTATCTGAACGTCGGGAAGGTAATCGATTGATCGCTTGATTAAATTGGTGAAGGGTTTCATGAAATTTATTCACTGTTTCCTTGAGACGCTCCTCTGATTCTTGGGTCTATGGATATGGACATGGTGTATATGAAGGTGGTGGTTCATGAGAGTAATTCTGTTGGAATGGGGGTGGTTCTATGTATGGTTCATTTGGCTCATAAAGTGGTTGGTATGATGGATACGGGTTATGATGCCAGGGCATTTTGACCAGTTTCACTGACCTTTTCTTTACTATTTTTAAGGTAGTTTCATGCATTTTCTTGGAAAATAAGCTAGTTTTGGGTAGATATTCACTTACATCTTGATTCAAGCATACATTGTACACTTTATATGATTTCATGAGAATTTTGCATGAATTATATGATAAATTGGATGATGCATGATCCCATGATTAAGAGCAAGACTTTGATGCACTTTGTTTGATTGATTTCAGGCCAAAAGAAGAAGAGAAGAAGCCACGTTAGTGGCTACGTTAGTTACACTAACGTGGGCACTAACGTGGAAGGAAGGAAAGCCCCAACGTTAGTGAGAAAAGCTAGTGGCATTAACTTTGAAGAAGGAGAGCATGGAACGATGGCAAGGAAGACCCACGTTAAGAGTCACGTTAGCTACACTAACGTGAACTCTAACGTAGAGACAAAAGGCACCAAGCAACGTTAATGGGGAAGGTGAGCCCTAATAACGCTTGCGAAAGCGGTATATGCTAACGTTAGTGGAAAAAGAGAGTGCCACTAACGTTTGCGAAGGCTAGAAGACCCACGTTAGTCTCCACGTTAGTTAGATTAACGTGGGAACTAACGTGGAAGGAAAGAGAAATGCCAACGTTAGTGGAAAAGGTGAGTTCCACTAACGTTGGCGAAGCAAAAAGACCCACGTTAACTTCCACATTAACTAAGTTAACGTGGTAGTTAATGTGGGCAAAAGTCCCACCTGGCAGCCTGACCATGCCTTCTTCAAACACGCATAACTTGAGCCACAAAGCTCCAAATGAAGTGATTCCAGTGGCATTAGAAAGTAGGATTCCAGAGCTTTCCAAGAATATATGGCACTACATGGTGGACACTGAATTTGAGGGAGAAAACCTGCCCCAAAAGTGCAAAGATGAACATGGTATCAACATGTAGTAAGGCCAGCTGACCTCTTCACCTTCCAAGAAGTGTAACTCGAGTTGTAGAGCTCCAAATGATGCGCTTCTAAAGGAATTCGAAAGTAGACATCCAGGGCTTTCCAACAATATATAATAGTATGGGGTGGACAATAAGTTTGAGCTTCAGAAACTGGCAATAATGAAGCCCTGATCGCTAGCGTTATTGGCACTCAAGTTTTCCAGTAACGCTAGCGACTATGCCAGCGACCATGTCCACTTCAAAGGAGCATAACTTGAGCTACAGAGATCCAATTGAGGTGATTCTAGTTGCATTAGAAAGCTGACATTCTGAGCTTTCCAACGATATATAATACTCTATAGTGGGCATGAAATTAGAGTACAAACAAGAGGCATCTTTTAAGCCCCAAAAACACCAACTGGGCAGCAAGTGCAACGTTAGCCACAATAACTTTAGCACTAACGCCACACTTGTAGCGTTAGTGTGGCTAACTTTAGCACTAACTTTAGCACCTGGACCTCAACTTGAATCACTTCTCTCTCAAGTCCACTTCAAAGCTCAAGCAAGCAAGCCCACAATTGTCAACCAATCAAGACCACAAGAAGCATCTAGAATAGGAATTTTTCATTTAATTGTAATTTGCTTTTAAAATTCATTTTGTAATTTAGGAGAGCCTATATAAAGGCCTTAGTCTTTACATTGAAAGCATTCTGGAAATTCTGGAATGGGGGATTGAAGAGGGGTCTTCGGACTCCCTCCCCTCACACACTTTTCCTTCTCTTTCTTTTAGTTGTAATTTTCATTTATGAATGTTGACTTTTCAATTTCAGTTTAAATCTTCATCTTTACTTTTTTGCACTTTCTTTCTTTTCTATTTTTGTAGAGCAATGATCAACTAACTCTTTACATTGGGTTAGAGAACTCTATTGTGATTCAATGGATTAAGTGTAGTTCTTATTCTTCTTCTTCTTTCTTTCCTCTTGATTTTACTAGAGAGCTTTCGATCTTCATCCAATTGGGTAGTTATCTTGGAAAAGAAACTATTTATACTTGGATCTCTTCTGAACCTTGAAAGAGGAATGAAGAGATCATGCTAGAAATGCTTTCTCATGCTGGACCAAATTGGATGTGGATGGATATGTGACTATAATCCTTCAACACTTGATTTGGGAAATGCATGTGGTATAATCAGTGACCATACTTCATCTCTTCTCATGAGCAATTGACCAAGGAATTGGCTATTGATCAAGATTTGAGAGATCGAATTACAAGGAATTGTAATTTGATCACTTAAGATTGCCAAGGAGATCAATGAATGCATTGATTGAGGAAGAGATGAGAATGAACTTGATCCGGAGGATTCCAATATCTCTTGATCCCAATGTTCATTTTATTTTTAGTTCTTACATTTACTTTTCATGCCATTTTACTTTTCTGCACTTTATTGCTTTCTTTACTTTTCTGTCAATTTACAATTCCTTGTTGCTTATTACTCCAATATGATTCGTCTAACTAGGATAATCAATTAACCATTGATTGCTTAATCCGTTAATCTCTGTGGGATTTGACCTCACTCTTTTGTGAGTTATTACTTGACGACAATTCGGTACACTTACCGAAGGAAATTTGTTGCGAGACAAGTTTTCCGTGCATCAGGTTAGGGTCATATGGAGGTGAATGGTGGAAAGGGGCTTGTGAGTATGGTGGTCCAGAGTTGTGTTGAGGAGGTGGGTCATAGGTATATGATGGGGTCCACCATATCTATTGTTTTGGCATGCATTATAGGATTGTCTTTGTCTGTGGTATTGTGGAAGGTGTTGCTACCGGAAGGGTTGATCAGATCCTCGTGGCTCCTTCCATCTCTGATTGTTTTGACCTTGATGCATGTTCCTGTTATAATCTCCATTCCTTGCAACAACATTGGAACTAAACTCAAAGCGACGGGAGTGAGAACTCATAATAGCAAATAAAAATTAAAAATGAAAATAAAAACAAATTTAAATTAAAAGGTTATTGAAATTTTGAATTTGAAAATTAAATTTTAAAATTTGAAATTTGAAATTTTTGAAATTTTAATTTTGAAATTTTAATTTTTGAAATTTGAAATTTGAAACTTGAAAATTTTTAAATTTGAATTTTGAAATTTTATTTTTTGAAATAAGATAAGATAAGATACAAAATTTTAAAATAAAAATCTGAATTTTTTTTAATGCAAATTTGGAAAATTCAATTAAAAATAAAGAGAAAAGATATTTTTGAATTAAATGAGGAAAGAGAAAAACAATAAAATGATACCAAACTTAAAATTTTTAGATCAAAACAAAGAAAACAACTAAGAACAACTTGAAGGTCAAGATGAACACGAAGAAGAAATTTTTGAAAAAAAAATTTTAATAACTAAATAAAAACCAATAACCTCTTAATTTATGAAAAAGCAAAAATAAAAACAAAAATAAAAACAAATAAACAAGCAAAAAGTAAATATTTACAATAACCAATAATAAGGCACACGTTTGCAATTCCCCGGCAACGGTGCCATTTTGAAGAGAGAACTTTTGCATGGTCTAGAAATTCGCAGATAAATCCTCGTTGCAGATATAGTTTCTAAACCAACAAAAGTCCTTTCTTACAAATGTTTTGGTTGTCACAAGTAACAAACCCCTTTAAAATTGATAACCGAGTATTTAAACCTCGGGTCGTCTTCTCAAGGAATTGCAGGGAGGTGTTCTTATTATTGGTTATAAGTCTTGTAAATTGGGGGTTTTGAAATTAAGGAAGAAGTATTTTAAATGATAAGAAAAATAAAATAGTAATAATAAAATAAACTCTTGGCAAGGTATTAGAACTGAAAATCCTGTCCTTGTTATCCTTATCAGATGTGATGAGAATTGGGTTTTAATCCCACTAAGTTAACCTTTACTAAAGTAAATAAAAGTCAAATGGACTAATTAGCTTGATCCTCAAGTCCTAGTCAATCCCTGTGGGAAGACTAGCCTTGGAGCAATCCAGATCAATTAGTAATATGCCAATTTCAATCACTGCTGAGTTTGACAACTCAAGTATTATCAATTACTTAACCAAAGCCAAAAGGGAAGAAATTCTACTTGGATGAAAATAATTTGGATAAATCGAGAACATTAATAAATTAAAGAGAGCAATCATAAGTCTGAAATACCTCAAATTATATTAAATCAAGAAATCAATTCTAACATGGAGTTCATAAACAAAAGTAATAAAATAAATAAAAGAAACATTGAACCTGTGATTGAAGTAATAACCATAAAGTAAAAGAAATCCTAAATCCTAATCCTAAGAGAGAGGAGAGAGCCTCTCCCTATAAAAACTACATCTAATCCTAAAAGTTATGAATTATGAGCTGATGATTATGAATGAATGCATTCCCCCACTTTATAGCCTCTAATCTGTATTTTCCAGGCCGAAAACTGGGTCAAAAACAGCCCAGAAATTGCCCTTAGCGTATTCTTGTACGTACAGGTCGCGGGAAAGTGACGCAGAAGCGTCGTTCACGCGTTTGCGTGGATTGCGTTTCTGCCAGGTCACGCGTCGGCGTGATCCACGCGTTCGCGTCGCCTGGTGTCGGGGCAGCTATGGCAAATTATATATCGTTAGGAAGCCCCGAACGTTAGCTTTCCAACGCAATGGGAACCATCTCATTTGGACCTCTGTAGCTCAAGTTATGACCATTTTAGTGCGAGAGGGTCAGGCTGATAGCTTTGCAGTTCCTTCAACTTCTTGTATTCCTTCCACTTTTGCATACTTCCTTTCCATCCTCCAAGCCGTTCCTGCCCTGTAATCTATGAAAACACTTAACACACATATTAAGGCATCTAATGGTAATTAGAAAGAATTAATATTTGCAGATATAAGGCTAAGGAAGCATGTTTTCAATCATAGCACAAAATCAAGAAGGAAAAAGTAAAACATGTGAATAGTATGAATAAGTGGGTAAAGAGTTGATAAAAACCACTCAATTGAGCACAAGATAAATCATGAAATAGTGGTTTATCAGCGACTTTCCTAGTTGCTACCTTCAGCTGGTAGGTCAACCGATGCTGCGTGTTCTTCTCCTGCTTCCGTTTTTGCTTAGAGTGGGATAATAAAGCTAAGAGTTAGAAGTTTTACCCACTCAAATGAAGGATTAGATGACAACCTAGGTGGAGGAGTTCCCAACGATCATGATAAAGCACGCTCTACTCCCGTCCATCCTTTTTGGAAGGCATCCACCACTTGGCAGGATACCTCATGCTCTACCTCTTGCCAAGCTTCCTCAAGTTTACATTCTTCTTCACCAATGTCATCTAGCTCTTCTCCATCACTCAAATCATAAATAGGAGGTTTAGTGAAATCTACCTCCTCATCAATCCCAAACATGGTGGGAAAGGACTTATCAAGCTCAAAAGGATCATATGTTGATGCGGAATCATCATAGATAGGAGGGCCTATTGCTTGGGATACTTCTTCCAATTCTCCAATCACATTGTGCGTTGGAGGTTGTGCACTCTCCTTCTTAACATCAACTTCAAACTCCATGGAAGAAGGTTCTTCAATTTGTAATCCCTCCATGTATTCAACATATCCTAAAATGCCATCCACTACTTTCTCTTGTTCCATAATATCGACCTCTTCCTCTTGTTTTACTTCATACTTTAAGTCCTCTTCTTCACCTTGGAGCTTCAAGTTTACTCCCTCACTAATCTCTTTGGGTGCTTCTTCACATTCAACAATGGGAGTGCCTTGATCTCACAAGCTTAGGCAGGATGAGTATATGTTGCTAACGGCTTCTACCATGGAAGCCATCTTAGCTCTTAACTCTTCAAACTTCTTTTCATCCTCCTCTTGTTGCCTTATGATATGAGATTTAAGGTCTCTTAGTTCTAGCATGAGGGCTTCATCGGGAGGTAGTGGTAGAAAAGAGGATTCATTGTTTGAGGGAAGGACATTGTAGTTGGAAGGTGGTTCGTATTGGTAAAATTCTTGAGGTGATGTGTATGGACTTTATGGTTCATGGGATTATTGGTGTTGGAATGGTGGTAGTTCTAGATATGGTTGATAAACCACTATTTCATGGCTTATCTTGTGCTTAATTGAGTGGATTTTATCAACTCTTTGCCCACTTATTCATACTATTTGTATGGTTTTACATTTGCCTTCCTAATTATGTGCTATGACTGAAAACATGCTTCTTTGGCCTTTATATTGCTAATATTAATCCTCTCTTATCACCATTAGATGCCTTGATATGTGTGTTAAGTGATTTCAGAGATTACAGGGCAAGAATGGCTCAGAGGATAGAAAGGAAGCATGCAAAAGTGGAAGGAATACAAGAAGTTAGAGAAACTGCTAAGCTGTCCAGCCTGACCTCTTCGCACTCAAACGGCTATAACTTTAGCTACAGAAGTCCAAATGACGCGGTTCCAGTTGCATTGGAAAGCTAACGTCTAGGGTTTCAATTTGATATATAATATGCTACAGTTGCCCTGACGCTAGGTGACACGAACGCGTGATTTACGCGGATGCATCGCATCTGCGAACTTCAATCCGCGCGGCCGCGTGGACGACGCCTCCGTGTCACTTGTCCGCGACCTGAACGTACCAGAATATGCAGAGGGCGATTTCTGGGCTATTTTTGACCCAGTTTTCGGCTCGAAAAACACAGATTAGAGACTATAAAGTGGGGGAATGCATCCATTCAGAGGGGGCTCGCCAATTTTTACTTTCCATGAATTAGATTTAGTTTAGAGAGAGATTCTCTCTCTCTTTAGGATTAGGATTTAGATTTAGGATTTTTCATTCACTTTCAGGATTATCTCTTTTGATCAGGTTCAATATTCCTTTTATTTACTTTTGCAAGCGACTTTATGAATCATTTCATGTTACAGATTACTCTTTTATTAATGTTATTTGAGGTATTTCAGTTTAATATTGATTTCTCTTATTTATGCTATTATTGCTTTTACTCTGAAGACATCTTTATTCCAAGTAGATTTATTTTTCTCCTTTTGGTCTTGGTTAAGAAATCAGCAACTCAGGAGTTATCCAATTCAACAGCATAATTGATAATTGTTATATTTGTTAATTGAATTGAACTTCTATAATCCCAATCTTTTCTTAGGAAATAAATAGGATTCGAAGATCAAACCAATTAACCCCTTGACCTTCCTTTATCCTAGTAAAGGTTAACAAAGTGGAATTAGAATTCAACCATCATCATCATTGCTAAGGATAGCTAGGATAGGACCTCTAATTTCTCATACCTCGCCATAAGTTTGCTTTACAGTATTTATCTATTTTCAATTGCCATTTAATTCACTTGTTATCAAATTACTCGTTCCTCATTCTTGAAACCCCAATTTTACAATCTCCATAACCAATAATAAGAACATACTTCCTTGCAGTTCCTTGAGAAGACGACCCGAGGTTTAAATACTCGGTTATCAATTTTAAAGGGGTTTGTTACTTGTGACAACCAAAATGTTTCTATGAAGGGATTTTTATCAGATTTAGAGACTATATCTATAACACGACTGTTTTTATGAAATTCTTTACTGGCAAAAATCCTAACATCAAAATGGCGCCGTTGCCGAGGAACTGCTAACGTGTGCCTTATTATTGGTTAGTGTAAATATTTTTCGTTTACTTGTTTATTTATTTTTGTTTTTCCTTTTTAATTTTATTTGCTACTATGGACTCTCACCCCTCTCGCTTAGAGTTTGGCTCTATCTTTCTTGAAGGAAATAGAAGTTACAGCAGGAATATGCATCAAAGTCAGACCAATCAAGGATGGATGGAGCCAAGAGGATCTAATCAACCCTTCAGGCAACAACACCCTCCAAGATATCATGGATAACGACCATTTTACACTGCATACCCAGCTGATAGATATGGTGGACAACCTTGTGACTACCAACAAGCCCCACCCCGTGCCTATAGACCATCCTCTCAACATAACCTCTAACAACCACACTCACAAGCTTCTTTTCACCATTCGCCACTGTATAATCCTTCCTTACCCCAGTTCCAATCCAATCACTCCCAAGTACCACCACTTTCCTATGTATCATGTCCAAATCCACCACCCCGAGAATCAGAGGTTCGCCTCAAGGCAACAGTAAATAAACTTCAAGCAACCATTCAACAACTGGAGCAAGCAGTAATTCAATTAGTTTCTAGACGCGCGAACATTCAAGGACCAACCACAGCCCCATATGGACAATCTAATGAAGAGCGTAGCATGAAGGAGACACTAGAGACTCCAGTGGACAAGACAGAGCATGAATTCGTACTAGAACAAGTAGAAGAAGCTGTCATTGTACAAGAAGAAGAGTTGGTTGAAGATCTTGGAGACGCTGAACCTCCATGGGAATTCAGAGAGAACTCCGTCAAAGACGTTACAGTTGATGCTAAAGAGGATATTGCACAATCCCCAAGGCAAGTCGTTTATGAAGAACTAGACGGAATAACCCAAGACACAAATTCCCTTGATGATGATAGTCACAAGTCAAGCTCTCTTAGCAATGAACTTGCATCTGCAAGTGAGTTCTCTGAGATCGACGAATCTTTCCCAAATGAATACGAAGATGATGCAGAGGTAGATTTCTCTCAACCTCCAATCTATGACTCAAGTGATGAGGAAGACATAGAAGACTTTGACCAGGGTGATGATGCATTTGAAGATCCTTGCAAGGAAGTGGAGGAATTCACAGAAGATTATCAGGGAGTAGAACTCACAGAACCATTGGAATCACCTACCCCAAGGCCATTACCACCTAATACAAGCTTCAAGTGGGTACAATCCTTAACTTTTAACTTTACTTTTTCACTTGAATATGGTTTGCTTGAAACAGATGGCCAGCTTAGAGCTCTATGCGGCTTTAAGAGTAAGAGGGAAATGGCTCGCACTCAGAGCTGGTGCACAAGGTTCAATAAGGTTCCACGCTTCGACTCGAAGTGCACGGATTGGTCTCATGCTCAATCGAATGGATCATGGAGAACGTTTGGTTATCCTGGTGAAATCTAATTTCCAAACCTCCTGGATGGAAAAGTATAGATCAAAACGAAGGCGAATTTAGTACCAAAGTTTGGGATCCTTGAAAATACTCTGATATTCATCACCCCGGGAGCCTGAAAATCTATTTGAAGCTGCTCAGAAGCTTCACATGCCTAGTTTGGGACCCCGGAGGCTATTGGCATTCCAAGCATTGGTGGAGAGTTTTAGATGAATTTAAACATAAGCCGCCATAACAGGAAGCTCCTCCCATGTCCAACTTAAGGACTTTAACTAAAAGTGCTAGGTGGGAGACAACCCACCATGGTATGATCGTCCCTTTTCATTTTTATTTAGTTTTATTTGATTTTGAATTTTATTTTATTTTATTATATTGAACCTGGAGTTTTGCATAACATTCATATAAGCATTGCATTCAGCATACTTCATCAAAAAAAAAAAAAGGGAAAACACGCACGCGATGCGGCAGCGTCGCTGACGCGTCTGCGTCACAAGTGCGTTGGGAAGAAAAGAATTGAACAGAGAGTCATGCGAGAGTGTGGCTGGAGGCGTGCCAATGGCAGAAATCGTCCCACACGACCGCATCATATGGGAATAATGGCCTCCTATGCGACCGCGTGCCCCACGCGGCCGCGTGACTAGGATTTCAACGTAATAATGGTGCAGAGCCGAAAGTTGTGCTAGAGTGGTGCTGGACTGGCGCTGGACGCGCAGTCCATCTTACGCGACCGCGTGTCCCACGCGGCCGCGTCACATTCTACTAAGTGCCCACTCACGCGATCGCGTGCTTCACGCGATCACGTCACCCAATATTTGGCAATTAATGATTTTTGAACAGAGAGTTGTGCGAGAGCGAGGCTGCCCTCGCGCCAGTAGCATAAAACGGGTCACGCGGTCGTGACCGCGTCAATCAGTTTAAGTGCATGTCACGCGACCGCGTGCCCCACGCGTCCGCGTCGATTGCGCCGCACAGCTTATCCTAATTTGCCAAATATCTTATCTTTTGTCCCCCAATCCTAATTTTTCCTCCCTCCTTTCTTACTTGCTTCTTCTTCCCTTCTTTCCCTTCTCATTCTTCTTATCTTTTATTTTATTTTACTTAATTTATTTTCATATTTCATTCATTGCATCTTAATTTTGTGCATATTTTTGTTTTCTTTTCTAAATTCATTATTTTCCCTTTGGTGTTAAAATTTTCTTATTTAACTGTTGCATATTTTCTTGAATTATTTTGGGTGCTTAGTGACTTGTTTTATTCTGGAAAGGTAATATTATTTATATCAATGCCAATCTTTTATACCTGTATTACTTTTATATTGACATGAATTTTTATTTTGTCTCCTTACCCACACTCTCTTGCCCATTGTTGTACATTTTGTACCACTGGTATGCCATGGCTTCTATTGTTTTCTCATTTGCATGTTGTAGCTACCATGTAATTGAGACCCTATTCATTTGGCATTAACCCAACCATACTTCATTTATTTTCTTATCTCTATTATTCGGTTACCTTTCTTCCCTTTTTCTTTCAGGATGGCCACCAGAAAGAGAACCAGAAGACGTTTACATGGGGAGACAAACAAGTCCATCAGCACATTCCTCGATGAGAAAAGCATCAGTTGGAACAACCCGTCCACCTGCACATCTTAGCATGCACCGAGGACGGTGCAATCTTTAAGTGTGGAGAGGTCGATAGCGATCTCCATGGGTTAGTATTTTCTTCTCAAACACCAATATTTTATTTTTCTTGTTAGTTATTGTATTTGCATGTGTGATTGCATGATTATTTGATTTTGTGCATATTTTACCACCTGGTTGAAGTAATATTTTCTTTTTCAAGAAACCTTTTAAGAGCATTTCACTAATTTGAAAAAAAAAATTTGTTACACTTGTTTGAAGAGATATTATACTGGAACATGGTTTAGAGCTCGAACACACAAAACCTGTGAGATTTTGAGCCTATTTGAATTGGTTGCATTTTTCAACCAATATTTTATTTTTGATGTGTGTTTTCCTCTCTAAAATTGTGATCTTTGTCTTGCTTAATTCTATATTTCCATGGTTTGATGTATACATGCACTTATATGATTGAGGCCTTTGTTTCACTGAGCTTAAATACCTATATGGCCTTACCTTTCATTATCCTTTGCAAACCAATTTGAGCCTATTTTACCGCTTTTATTCTTTATTTTAGCTCATCACTAACTCTAAGCGGAAAACAATAATATCCTTAATTTGAATCCTTGGTTAGCTTAGACTAGTGAGGGTGCTTATGATTTGAGTGTGGGAAAAGTGGGTTTTGAAACATTTGGTTTGAGAATTGGGTGTTATATATCTTTATGAAAATGTGAAAGAAATGTTTAGGACATGATTCATGCATTCAATAATTTAATCATATGCATTGTGAAAAACAAAGAAAATAAAAATATAATATAAAAAAAAAAAGAAGAAGAAGAGAGAAAAAGAAAAGAAAAAAAAAGAGCAAATAAATAAAAAGGGACAAAATGCCCCAAAGTAAATGGTGAAAGTAATGCATATGTATTGTACTTGAAATTAGAATGCATGAATATGTGGAAAACATGGCTAATGGATAGTTAGATGTTGTATTATGATTACATGAATTGTCTAAAGTTAGGTGGAAAGTTTAAGTTAATTAAGGATTCAAATTTTAGTCCACTTGGCCAAACACAATCCTACCTTGACCCTAACCCCATTACAACCCTTAAAAGACCTCTTCATTTGTGTATTTATGCATTAAATTTATGTTGATTGTTAGATGAAGAGCAAGCCTTAGAAAGCAAGGTTAGTAGAGAATTGAGAGAATCGAACCTAAAACACTTGAGTGATTATAGTGTATACACTACCAGTGAGGGTTCGATGCTCAATCCCTTGTTCCCTGCTTTTATGAGCTATTTTCTTCTTGCAAGTCTATTTGTACTTCATTTTCATGATTTGAATTAGTGAAATCCAGTTCATATTTCCTCTTGAAAGATTTGTTTACTTTTAACTAAGTAGGTGGAAACATTCTGCATGTTGTTACATTCATAGGTTGCATTTCATACATTCTTCATTCTTTATAGTTTCTCTTGAGCTTAGCATGAGGACATGCTATTGTTTAAGTGTGGGGAGGTTGATAAACCACTATTTCATGGCTTATCTTGTGCTTAATTGAGTGGATTTTATCAACTCTTTGCCCACTTATTCATACTATTTGCATGGTTTTACATTTGCCTTCCTAATTATGTGCTATGACTGAAAACATGCTTCTTTGGCCTTTATATTACTAATATTAATCCTCTCTTATCACCATTAGATGCCTTGATATGTGTGTTAAGTGATTTCAGAGATTACCGGGCAAGAATGGCTCAGAGGGAAGCATGCAAAAGTGGAAGGAATACAAGAAGTTGGAGAAACTGCTAAGCTGTCCAGCCTGACCTCTTCGCACTCAAACGACTATAACTTTAGCTATAAAGGTCCAAACGACGCGGTTCCAGCTGCGTTGGAAAGCTAACGTCCGGGGCTTCGATTTGATATATAATATGCCACAGTTTCCCTGACGCTAGATGATGCGAACGCGTGATCCACGCGGACGCGTCGCATCTACGAACTTCAATCCGCGCGGCCGCGTGGACGACGCCTCCGCGTCACTTGTCCGCGACCTGAACGTACCAGAATACGCAGGGGGCAATTTCTGGGCTGTTTTTGACCCAGTTTTTGGCCCGAAAAACACAGATTAGAGGCTATAAAGTGGGGGAATGCATCCATTCAGAGGGGGCTCGCCAATTTTTACTTTCCATGAATTAGATTTAGTTTAGAGAGAGATTCTCTCTCTCTTTAGGATTTGGATTTAGATTTAGGATTTTTCATTCACTTTCAGGATTATCTCTTTTGATCAGGTTCAATATTCCTTTTATTTACTTTTGCAAGCGACTTTATGAATCCTTTCATGTTACAGATTACTCTTTTATTAATGTTATTTGAGGTATTTCAGTTTAATATTGATTTCTCTTATTTATGCTATTGTTACTTTTACTCTGAAGACACCTTTATTCCAAGTAGATTTATTTTTCTCCTTTTGGTCTTGGTTAAGAAATCAGCAACTCAGGAGTTATCCAATTCAACAGCGTAATTGATAATTGTTATCTTTGTTAATTGAATTGAACTTCTATAATCCCGATATTTCCTTTGGAAATAAATAGGATTCGAAGATCAAACCAGTTAACCCCTTGACCTTCCTTTATCTTAGTAAAGGTTAACAAAGTGGAATTAGGATTCAACCATCATCATCATTGCTAAGGATAGCTAGGATATGACCTCTAATTTCTCATACCTCGCCAAAAGTTTGCTTTACAGTATTTATCTATTTTCAATTGCCATTTAATTCACTTGTTATCAAATTACTCGTTCCTCATTCTTGAAACCCCAATTTTACAATCTCCATAACCAATAATAAGAACATACTTCCCTGCAGTTCCTTGAGAAGACAACCTGAGGTTTAAATACTCGGTTATCAATTTTAAAGGGGTTTGTTACTTGTGACAACCAAAACGTTTGTACGAAGGGATTTCTGTCAGATTTAGAGACTATATCTACAACACGACTATTTTTATGAAATTCTTTACTGGCAAAAATTCTAACGTCAATGGTTCATATGTTGGTTGGTATGGTGGATATGGGTTAGGGTTAAATGGAGGTGAATGGTGGTATGAGGCTTGTAATTATGGTGGAGGGCTATATTGAGGAGTAGGATCATAAGCATATGATGATTGTGGTTGACAATCACAATAAAAGTCATCACACACATTGGGTCGATATGCATTAGGATTAGGATTATACCCATAAGAGTTCGGAGGAGGTTGTTGATAAGAAGGTTGTCCATAAACTTGGGGCTCTTCCCATCATTGATTTCCAAATCCTTAATGCACATCCTCATTGAAGCTTCCATTTCCTACAACAGAGATTGAACGATATTCATAGCTAAAAGGATGAGAATTCATAGTGAAAGAGAAAATAAGAACAAAGAGAGCAAAATTCTACACTAGCAAAAACTAACAAACAAACCAAAATTCAAGCTATTCACAATATATACAATAGCCAATAACATAGCACCATTACAATTCCCTGGAAACGGCGCCATTTTGATAACGAGATTTGCTCGATAGTTTAGAATTTCTCTAGTAGAAATAATAACTTCGTTGTAAGCATAGCTCCAAACTAACAAACAATCCTCTCAATAAAAAATTTATAGTTTTGTCACGAATAACAAACTCCAATGAAAATTAACCGAAGTATTTGGACTCCGGGTCATCTCCCTAGGAAGCAATGAAGTGGTCAATTATTGGCTATAAAGGGGTAAAAAGGATGGTTTTGGTTTATAAGAGGGCAAGAAAATTAAATCAAGCAAGTAATTAAAGAAAGCAAGATAAAGAACTATTGGCTAAGACTTAGGTAACTGAGATCACCATCCTTGTCAACAAACCCAATATTGATAATTGTGAGAGGCCAACCTATTAAGTACGTAATATCTACTCCTAAGCTTGAAGTACGTCAAATAGGTTTGATTACATCAACCCTTAAGTCCCAACCTACCTACTAATTAACTTAGTAGTGGGTTAGCGTCAATGGGTATCAAATTGATCACCAAGGGTTCTCGAATCACCAAATCCATTATACATAATGACTCAAGTTTACCCAATTCTCTTAGCTTAGACCAAGAGTCAAGAAAACTACTCAAGAGCTAAAGAGAACATTTCATCAAACACATAGAGTGCAATAGAAGTAAACATCATGAATTGCGAGAAATAGTAAAATCTACCAACTACTAATTGCAAGGAAAGTAAAATCACAGTTCAATTCATCAATAAAAAGAAACATCAACATCAAATTGCATTAAATGTAAACTAAATCCAACATGAGTTCATCATCACAAAAGGGAGAAAAATGAGAAATTAACATCACAAATAAGAGAATTAAGATGTAGAAATGAGGAATTTTAAAAGAAACAAGATGATATCAAGCAATTAAACATGGATCTATGACAATCTAACCTAATTCTAGAGAGAAGAGGGAGCTTCTCTCTCTAGAAAACTAACTAAAGGCTCATGTTGGCTAAACTAATTGCTCCCCCTTTGCTTGGACTTCAATTCTGCATGAAATACACTCAGATACAAGTTGGATTTGGCCCTGTGCAGCTCAGAAATTGCCCCCAGCATTTTGCCTTTAAGTGGGCCACATGAGAGTATCGGCGCATGCAAATCTGTGGATGACAGATAAGCAAAAGAATGATGGAACAGCCTTCCATACTTTTCACACTATGGTCAGAGGGAAGATCATGTACTTTCATCTAGACAGGGTGAAAGAGATCTTCAAACTAGCTCTGTAAAAGGGTTGAAGGGTTGAAGCCAACCAAAATCTGGATCAAGTCCTAGAAGACATATGCCTACCCGGAACTCAACGGATTGAGTACATAAAAGGGGAGACATGCCAGCTAAAAAGGGCAAACCTCAAGCCTATTACTAGAGGATGGCTAGACTTCATTGGGCGTTCTATACTCTCCACAAGTAACCACTTTGAAGTTAATATTCTGAGAGCTGTTATTATTCACTGCATCATGATGGGGAATGAGGTACAAGTCCACCAAATAATCCCCCGTGAGATTTACAAGTTGGCAAATAGGGTGTCTACTAATGCCATGCTGGCTTATCCAAATCTCATCTTTCGCCTATGCCAAGAGGCTAAGGTTCAGGTCCCATCAGACCATTTTATTCTAGTGGAAAAACCAATCACCAAGTAGGTGATGGAGAGTTCCAAGATAGAAGAGGATCAACTCAAAAGGAAGGCACCTGAGCCTCCCCAAGAGATCCCTCTAATGGAGTATTCGGACCAGCTAAAGGCATCTGTAATACACTTGCAGAGTACTTTAGATCAGCTCAGAGAGGAGCAGAAAGATCATACTAGCATGATTTATAAACTGATCAAGGAGCAGGAGAAGCAAGGGTGTAGCTGGAGGAGCTGAAGCACCAGAAGCTCTCCCCTGAAGAGCCATACATCCCTCACCAGAAGAGCCCAGAGCCTCTCAAGCTGAAGGTTGTTGAGTTTCAACTCTATGACTATTCATATTCCTGTCTCACATATTTCCATCCTAATTTAGAGTTGCATGATTACTAGTAGTATTTATGTCTTTATTTTTATTTTTATTTTATGTCTTTTAATTTCTAGTATTACATAAGCATTAGTAGTAATTAATTAATTTTTTTCCAATTAGCTTTAACTTAAAATAGTAGATTTTTTTAGAAGAATTAAATATGCATAAATTTTTGAGTTTTTCAATAAAGAATAGTTAATTATTTTGATGTGGTGTCATTGCTTTAGTTTTCTGAATGTATGAATAAATAGTGCATATTTGAAGTTAAATTTTAGGATGCTAGCTCTTGAAAGAATGAAGAAAAAGAAAAAATATTATTTATAATCTGAAAAATCAATAGAATTGATTCTTGAAGCAAGAAAAAGTAGCAAAAAGAAAAAGAAAAAGCTTGCATACAAAAAAAAAAGTGGCAAAAAAGAAAAGAAAATAGAAAAAAAAGGGCAAGCAGAAAAAGCCAATAGCTCTTTAAACCAAAAGGTAAGAGCAAAAAGCCAGTAACCCTTTAAACTAAAAGGCAAGGGTAAAAAGGATCCAAGGCTTTGAGCATTAATGGATAGGAGGGCCTACAAGGAATAAAATCCTGGCCTAAGCGGCTCAACTAAGCTGTCCCTAACCATGTGCTTGTGGCGTGAAGTTGTCAAGTGAAAAGCTTGAGACTGAGCGGTTAAAGTCATAATCCAAAGCAAAAAGAGTGTGCTCAAGAACTCTGGACACCTCTATCTGGGGACTCAAGCAAAGATGATTCACAATCTGAAAAGGTTCACCCATCTAAAGTGTCTGTGGCATTATTGTATCCGGTGGTAATACTGGAAAACAAGGTGCTTAGGGTCATGGCCAATGCTCTAAAAAGCTGTTTTCAAGAATAAAAAAGAACTGAACTAGGAGAATCAATAATATCATCTGGACTCTAAGTTCCTAAAGATGCTAGCCATCCTGAGTTTCAATGGATAGTGAGATGCCAAAACTATTTAGAAGCAAAAAACTGCTAAGTCCCGCTCATCTAATTGAAACTGAGCTTCATTGGAAACTCTGGAATTTATTGTATCTTACTCTTCTTTTAATCCAATTGGTTTTGGGTTGCTTGGGGACATGCAACAGTTTAAGTTTGGTGATGTGATGAGCGGATATTTTATACGCTTTTTGGCGTAGTTTTCATATAGTTTTTAGTATGTTTTGTTTAGTTTTTATTAAGTTTTTACAGGTTTTATTGTTAAAATCACATTTTTAGATTCTGAGTTTGTGTGTTTTTGTACAATTTCAGGTAATTTTTGGCTGAAATTGAGGAGTTGGAGCAAAAGTCTAATTCAGAGACAGAGAAAGCACTGCAGATGCTATCCAAATATGACCTCCTTACACTCAGAAGAGCTTTTCTAGAGATATAGAAGTCCCCATGGGGCATTCTCAACGGCTATGGAAAGCTAACTTCTAGAGATTTCTAGTAATATTTAATAGTCCATACTTTGCTTCGGATTAGAAGGCCTAAAACTGGCATCCAACTCCAACCTCCTGCCCCTTTCCTGGCATCCAGCGCCCAAGGAGCAGAGCCCAGCATCCAAACACCCAGAGAAGACCCTCTAACTGGCATTTCACGCCCGAAAGACCTCTTAACACGTGGATCTCATCAATGCTCAGCCCAAACACTCACCAAGTAGCCCCAGAAGTGGATTTTAGCACTAAAAAGACTGTTATACCCTTACTAGTCATTAGTTTAGTATTTAAGAGTTATTTTACATAACCATTCAAACAATTACACATTATATTCGAGTTTTACCATTGTATTTCCTTTCAGTATGAGTTTCTAAACCTCATAAGTTGAGGGGAGGAGCCCTACTGAGTCCTATGAATTAATAAAAGTATTACTGTTTCTTCTTCATTCCTGTTTGATTTATTTCTAAGATGTATATTCGATCTTCATCGTGGTGGATAGGATGATCAGTGACAATCAGCTCTGTTCATCACATTAAGACGAACGTGCTTGACAAACACCCGCGTCTACTTGGGTTCGTGTGAATACGTGACTGGAAAGCACGAGCCAACAGCTATGTTTATATATCTCTCAGACGGTTAATCCACGACTTTGTTGGGGACTTCTCGAGACACCAGTTCAGTTAATTTCAAGGGAGATTAGGGTCTCCATGGTATATGCTAGAATCCTAAAAAGTAGCATCCTCTGATTTGGAAGATTCGGCCTTGTTTGTGGCGTTTTGAGTAGGATCGCCAAGAGAATGAGCTGCTAGCGCTTCACCCTTCATCAGATTGGATGACCACGGCCAATGGTGTTCAATCTATAGTAGAGGAGATCAATGACCACGGCCCATGGCTTTGATCACATACAGCCTGCCATAGAAGAGATCACTCCCAAGCAAGGAAGACAGTAATACCAGAGTTAATTCAGAAAGGCTAAGCAACTCCATTCCTTAATTATAACCCTTTTACTGATTTCTTTGATAAAATACCTTATACCCTTCTCTCATATTTCTTTTACTGATTCCATTCAAATTCATAATCAAACTGCATTCAAACATAATGAACCTTCTGATCTACCTGACTAAGACTTACAAGATAACCATAGTTTTCTTCAAGCCAACAATCCTCGTGGGATCGACCCTGACTCGCTCAGGTATTACTTGGACGACCCAGTGCACTTGCTGGTACAACAGTAAAAAAGTGTGGGGATTCATGCTACCATTGCAAGCCCTCTTTAGGTTCAATCTTGGAAAGGTGGTCAGCTACTTGATTTTCGGACCCTTTCCTGTCTTTGATCTCAATATCAAACTCCTGAAGGAGTAGCACTGGTATGCGAAATTGCTACTCAGGTTGTGAATTATTGTTCGAAATTAATTCCCTAGCGATGGCACCAAAAACGGATGCACAGAACCATGGTCTAAACATATCTTCACAACTTCGCATAACTAACCAGCAAGTGCATTGGGTCGTCCAAGTAATACCTTACGTGAGTAAAGGTCGAATCCCACAGAGATTGTTGGTATGAAGCAAGCTATGGTCACCTTGTAAATCTCAGTCAGGCGGATATAAAGTAGTTATGGAGTTTTCGAAATTAATAATAAAAGAAGGATAAAAAAACTTATATAAATCGTTGGTGAGAATTTCAGATAAGCGTATGGAGATGCATTCGTTCCTCTGAACCTCCGCTTTCCTGCTGTCTTCATCCAATCAGTCTTACTCCTTTCCATGGCTGGCTTTATGCAAGGGCATCACCGTTGTCAGTGGCTACATCCCCTCCTCTTGTGAAAATGGTCCAAGATGCCCTGTCACGGCACGGCTAATCATCTGAGGTTCCCGATCATGCTGGAATAGGATTCACCTTCCTTTTGTGTCTGTCACTACACCCAGCACTCGCGAGTTTGAAGCTCGTCACAGTCATTCAATCATTGAATCCTACTCAGAATACCACAGACAAGGTTTAGACTTTCCGGATTCTCTTAAATGCCGCCATCATTCTAGCTTACACCACGAAGATTCCGATTAAGAGATCTAAGAGACACTCATTGAATCTAAGGTAGAACGGAGGTGGTTGTCAGGCACGCGTTCATAGGGAATGATGATGATTGTCACATTCATCACATTCAGGTTGAAGTGCGAATGAATATCTTAGAAGTGAAATAAAATGAATTGAATAGAAAACAGCAGTACTTTGCATTAATCTTTGAGGAACAGCAGAGCTCCACACCTTAATCTATGGAGTGTAGAAACTCTACCGTCGAAAATTCATAAGTGATAATGGAGTTCATTGTTCTCGGCCCCAGAGGGGAACCGGAGTAACCAAGACTCCGAATACAATGATAAAAAGTTCTATTTATAATAAACTAGTCACTAGGGTTTACAGAAGTAAGTAATTGATGCATAAATCCACTTCCGGGGCCCACTTGGTGTGTGCTTGGGCTGAGCTTGAAGTCTACACGTGGAGAGGTCATTCTTGGAGTTGAACGCCAGCTTTTGTGCCAATTTGGGCGTTGAACTCCACTTTGCAACTTGTTTCTGGCGCTGGACGCCAGAATTGGGCAGAGAGCTGGCGTTGAACGCCAGTTTGCGTCCTTTAAACTTGGGCAAAGTATGGACTATTATATATTGCTGAAAAGCCCTGGATGTCTACTTTCCCACGCAATTGGAAGCGCGCCATTTTGAGTTCTGTAGCTCCAGAAAATCCATTTTGAGTGTAGGGAGGTCAGAATCCAACAGCATCAGCAGTCCTTCTTCAACCTCTGAATCTGATTTTTGCTCAACTCCCTCAATTTCAGCCAGAAAATACCTGAAATCACAAAAAAACACACAAACTCATAGTAAAGTCCAGAAATGTGAATTTAACATAAAAACTAATGAAAACATCCCTAAAAGTAACTAGATTCTACTAAAAACATACTAAAAACAATGCCAAAAAGCGTATAAATTATCCGCTCATCACAACACCAAACTTAAATTGTTGCTTGTCCCCAAGAAACTGAAAATCAAATAGGATAAAAAGAAGAGAATATACCATAAATTCCAAACTATCAATGAAACATAGCTCCAATCAAATGAGCGGGACTTATAGCTTTTTGCCTCTTGAATAGTTCTGGCATCTCACTTTATCCATTGAGGTTCAGAATGATTGGCATCTATACGAACTCAGAGTTCAGATAGTGTTATTGATTCTCCTAGTTCAGTATGATGATTCTTGAACACAGCTATTTTATGAGTCTTGGCCGTGGCCCTAAGCACTTTGTTTTCCAGTATTACCACCGGATACATAAATGCCACAGACACATAATTGGGTGAACCTTTTCAGATTGTGACTCAGCTTTGCTAAAGTCCCCAATTAGAGGTGTCCAGGGTTCTTAAGCACACTCTTTTTTTTTTGCTTTGGACCTTGACTTTAACCGCTCAGTCTCAAGTTTTCACTTGATACCTACACGCCACAAGCACATGGTTAGGGACAACTTGGTTTAGCCGCTTAGACCAGGATTTTATTCCTTTAGGCCCTCCTATCCACTGATGCTCAAATCCTTGGGATCCTTTTTATTTGCCCTTGCCTTTTGGTTTTAAGGGTTATTGGCTTTTTGCTCTTGCCTCTTGGTTTTAAGAGCTTTTGGCTTTTTCTGCTTGCTTTTTCTTTGTATTTCTTTTTCGCCTATTCTTTTTTTTCTGCAAGCTTTGTTCTTTGCTGCTTTTTCTTGCTTCAAGAATCATTTTTATAATTTTTCAGATTATCAAATAACATGTCTCCTTGTCATCATTCTTTCAAGAGCCAACATATTTAACATTCTTAAACAACAACTTCAAAAGACATATGCGCTGTTTAAGCATACATTCAGAAAACAAGAAGCATTGTCACCACATCAATATAATTAAACTAAGTTCAAGGATAAATTCAAAACTCATGTACTTCTTGTTCTTTTGAATTAAAACATTTTTCATTTAAGAGAGGTGATGGATTCATAGGACATTCATAACTTTAAGACAAAGTTACTAACTACTAATGATCATGTAATGAAGACACAAACATAGATAAGCACATAACATAGAAAACGAAAAACAGAAGAAATAAGAACAAGGAATGAATACAGCTTAGTGATGGTGGTGTTTCCTTCTTGAGGAACCAATGATGTCCTTGAGCTCTTCTATGTCTCTTCCTTGTCTTTGTTGCTCCTCCCTCATTGCTTTTTGATCTTCTCTAATTTCATGAAGGATGATGGAGTGTTCTTGATGTTCCACCCTTAATTGTCCCATGTTGGAACTTAATTCTCCTAGGGAGGGTTGATTTTCTCCCAAAATTTATGTGGAGGCAAGTGCATCCCTTGATGTATCTCAGGGATTTCTTGATGATGAGCTTCTTCATGTGCCTGTTGAGATTCATGAATGTGCTCTCTTGTTTGCTCCATACTTTTCTTAGTGATGGGATTGTGAGATGAATCTTTCCTTCTCCCATGGCTCAGAGGTGGAAGCATTTGTCTTCCCTTTCCTCTTACTTGAGGTTTCTCTGGCCTTAGGTGCCATTAATGGTAATGGAAAAACAAAAAGCTTATGCTTTTACCACACCAAACTTAGAATATTGCTCGCCCTCGAGCAAGAGAAGAAAGAATAGATGAAGAAGAAGAAGATATAGAGGAGATAGAGGGATGTGTGTATGGATGTGAGTGGTGAATGGAAAACAGAAGGGATGACCATGAATGGAGAGAGAGAGGCTGAGGTGGGTGGGGATCCTGTGAGATTCATAGATCCTGAGAGGATCCTGTGGGGTCCACAGATCCTGAGGTGTTCAAGGAATTACAACCTTGCACCAAATTAGGCATGTAAAATGCCCTTGCACACAACTCTGGGCGTTCAACGCCAGGTTGGTGCCCATTTTGGGCGTTCAACGCCCATTTGTTGCCCATTTCTGGTGTTGAACGCCAGAACCATGCTTGTTCTGGGCGTTCAGCGCCAGCTCTTCTCCAGGGTGCAATTCTGGCATTCAGCGCCCAGATGCTGCCCATTTTGGGTGTTCAGCGCCCAGATACTGCCCATTTTGGGCATTCAGCGCCAGAACCATGCTCTGTTCTGGCGTTGAACGCCAGACAGGTGCTTCCTCCAGGGTGTGATTTTTCTTCCGCTGTTTTTGATTCTGTTTGTAAATTTTTCGTTTATTTTGTGACTCGACATGATCATGAACCTAAGAAAACATGAAAAACAAAAATAAAATTAGATAAGTAAACATTGGGTTGCCTCCCAACAAGCGCTTCTTTAATGTCAATAGCTTGACAGTGGGCTCTCATGGAGCCTCACAGATGTGCAGAGCTTTGTTGAGACCTCCCAACACCAAACTTAGAGTTTGGATATGGGGGTTTGGCACCAAACTTAGAGTTTGGTTGTGGCCTCCCAACACCAAACTTAGAGTTTGACTGTGGGGGCTTTGGTTGACTCTGCTTTGAGAGAAGCTTTTTCTGCTTCCTCTCCATGGATGCAGAGAGAGATCCTTGAGTTGTAAACACAAGGTTGTCCTTATTTAATTGAAGGATCAATTCTCCTCTGTCCACATCAATCACAGCTCTTGCTGTGGCTAGGAAAGGTCTTTCTAGGATGATGGATTCATCCTCTTCCTTTCCAGTATCCAGGACTATGAAATCAGCAGGGATGTAAAGGCCTTCAACCTTTACTAACACGTCTTCTACTTGTCCATAAGCCTGTTTTCTTGAATTGTCTGCCATCTCTAATGAGATTTTAGCAGCTTGCACCCCATAGATTCCCAGTTTCTCTATTACAGAGAGGGGCATAAGGTTTATTCCTGAACCAAGGTCACACAGAGCCTTAAAGATCATGGTGCCTATGGTACAAGGTATTATGAACTTTCCAGGATCCTGTCTCTTCTGAGGCAATGTCAGTTGATCCAGATCACTTAGTTCATTGGTGAACAAGGGAGGTTCATCTTCCCAAGTTTTAAAACCAAATAATTTGGCATTTAGCTTCATGATTGCACCAAGGAACTTGGCAGCTTGCTCTTTAGTAACATCCTCATTCTCTTCAGAAGAGGAATACTCATCAGAGTTCATGAATGGCATAAGGAGGTTCAATGGAATCTCTATGGTCTCTAGATGAGTCTCAGATTCCTTGGTTCCTCAAAGGGAAGCTCCTTATTGATCACTGGACGTCCCAGGAGGTCTTCCTCCTTGGGATTCACGTCCTCTCCTTCCTTCACAGGTTCGGCCATGGTGATTAATTCAATGGCCTTGCACTCTCCTTTTGATTTTCTTCTGTATTGCTTGGGAGAGTACTAGGAGGGATTTCAGTGATCCTTTTACTCAGCTGGCCCACTTGTGCTTCCAAATTTCTAATGGAAGACCTTGTTTCATTCATGAAACTCACAGTGGCCTTAGATAGATCAGAGACTAAATTTGCTAAGCTAGATGGATTCTGCTCAGAATTCTCTGTCTGTTGCTGAGTGGATGATGGAAAAGGCTTGCTATTGCTAAACCTGTTTCTTCCACCATTATTAAAGCCTTGTTGAGGCTTTTGATCCTTCCATGAGAGATTTGGGTGATTTCTCCATGATGGATTGTAGGTGTTTCCATATGGTTCACCCATGTATTTTAACTCTGCTATTGCAGGGTTCTCAGGATCATAAGCTTCTTCCTCAGAAGATGCCTCTTGAGTACTGTTGGATGCTGCTTGCATTCCATTCAGACTCTGAGAAATCATATTGACTTGCTGAGTCAATATTTTGTTCTGAGCCAATATGGCATTCAGAGTATCAATTTTAGGAACTCACTTCTTCATAGGCGTCCCATTACTCACAGGATTCCTCTCAGAAGTGTACATAAACTGGTTATTAGCAACCATGTCAATGAGTTCTTGAGCTTCTGTAGGCATTTTCTTTAGGTGAATGGATCCACCTGTAGAAGTATCCAATGACATCTTTGATAGCTCAGATAAACCATCATAGAATATATCCAGGATGGTCCATTCTGAAAGCATGTCAGAAGGACACTTTTTGGTCAGCTGCTTGTATCTTTCCCAAGCTTCATAGAGGGATTCACTTTCTTTCTGTCTGAAGGTTTGAACATCAGCTCTAAGCTTGCTCAGCTTTTGAGGAGGAAAGAACTTGGCTAAGAAAGCCGTGACCAGCTTATCCCAAGAGTTCAGGCTGTCTTTGGGTTGAGATTCCAACCATATTCTAGCTCTGTCTCTTACAGCAAAAGGGAAAAGCATGAGTGATGAGCGGATAATTTATACGCTTTTTGGCATTGTTTTTAGTATGTTTTTAGTAGGATCTAGTCATTTTTAGGGATGTTTTCATTAGTTTTTATGTTAAATTCACATTTCTGGACTTTACTATGAGTTTGTGTGTTTTTCTGTGATTTCAGGTATTTTCTGGCTGAAATTGAGGGACTTGAGCAAAAATCAGATTCAGAGGTTGAAGAAGGACGGCTGATGCTGTTGGATTCTGACCTCCCTACACTCAAAGTGGATTTTCTGGAGCTACAGAACTTGAAATGGCGCGCTTCCAATTGCGTTGGAAAGTAGACATCTAGGGCTTTCCAGCAATATATAATAGTCCATACTTTGGCCAAGAATTGACGACGTAAACTGGCGTTCAACGCCAGCCATCTGCCCAAATCTGGCGTCCAGCGCCAGAAAAGGATCCAAAACCAGAGTTGAACGCCCAAACTGGCACAGAAACTGGCGTTCAAATCCACAAATGGCCTCTGGACGTGCTACACATAAGCTCAGCCCAAACACACACCAAGTGGGCCCAGGAAGTGGATTTATGCATCAATTACTTACTCATGTAAACCCTAGTAGCTAGTTTATTATAAATAGGACCCTTTACTAGTCTTTTTGACCATCTTTGGATTACCTTATGATCCTTTGATCACGTTTTAGGGGGCTGGCCATCTCGGCCATGCCTGAACCTTCACATATGTATTTTCATACGGTAGAGTTTCTACACTCCATAGATTAAGGTGTGGAGCTCTGCTGTTCCTCAAAGATTAATGCAAAGTACTACTGTTTTCTATTCAATTCATCTTATTTCGCTTCTAAGATATCCATTCGCACCCAAGAATGTGATGAAGGTGATGATTATGTGTGACGCTCATCACCGTCTCCCCTATGAACACGTGCCTGACAAACACTTCCGTTCTACATGAAATAAGCTAGAATGAATATCTCTTAGATCTCCTAAACAGAATCTTCGTGGCGTAAGCTAGAATGATGGCAGCATTCAAGAGAATCCGGAAGGTCTAAACCTTGTTTGTGGTATTCTGAGTAGGATTCAATGATTGAATGACTGTGACGAGCTTCAAACTCGCGATTGTTGGGCGTTAGTGACAGACGCAAAAGGAGGGTGAATCCTATTCCAGCATGATCGGGAACCGACAGATGAATAGCCGTGCCGTGACAGGGTGCGTGAGCATATTATTCACTGAGAGGAGGGGATGTAGCCACTGACAACGGTAATGCCCTTGCATAAAGCCAGCCATGGAAAGGAGTAAGACTGATTGGATGAAGATAGCAGGAAAGCAGAGGTTCAGAGGAACGAAAGCATCTCCATTCGCTTATCTGAAATTCCTACCAATGAATTACATAAGTATCTCTATCCCTATTTTATTAATTAATATTCGAAAACTCCATGATTATTTTATATCCGCCTGACTGAGATTTACAAGGTGACCATAGCTTGCTTCATACCAACAATCTCCGTGGGATTCGACCCTTACTCACGTAAGGTATTACTTGGACGACCCAGTGCACTTGCTGGTTAGTTGTATCGAAGTTGTGACAGACTGTAAAACTAGATCAGAGTATCTGGCCTAAGAAGCCACTACCAGAGATCACAATTTCGTGCACCAAGTTTTTGGCACCGTTGCCGGGGATTGTTTGAGTTTTCGGCAAGCTTTTGGTCCGGTAACATCAGTGCCAGATTCCCTTTTGATCCGGCAACAGCACCAAGTTTTTGGCGCCGTTGCTGGGGATTGTCTGAGTTTGGACAACTGACGGTTCATCTTGTTGCTCAGATTAGGTAATTTTCTTTTCGTTTTGTTTTCAAAAATCTTTCAAAAATATTTTCAAAAATCTCTCATCTGTTTTCGAAAAAAATAAAAATGTTTTCAAAAATAAAATATTTTTCTTCAGAATTTTTAAGAATGAATTCTAGTGTTTCATGAAGCATGTGAAGCCTGGCTGGCTGTAAAGCCATGTCTAAATTCTTTTGGATTGAGGCTTCCAAACTATCAGAGTTAAGTTACATACTTGATAAATGATGAGCAGCAATTTGTTATCAAGATCAATATACTCTGATGTTAAATGCTGAAGCTTGGCTGGCCATTGGCCATGTCTAGTGTTTTGGACTGGAGCTTTCATTGAAAGCTTGGCTGGCTAGTGAGCCATGTCTAATTCCTGGACTGAAGCTTTAGACTAACATGGCAAGATTCCTGGAATTCATATTAAAAATTTTGGAATCCTTATTTTTCTTTTTCATATAATTTTCGAAAAAAATTACCAAAAAAAATTAGAAAATCATAAAAATCAAAAATATTTTTCTATTTCTTGTTTGAGTCTTGAGTCATATCATAAGTTTGGTGTCACTTGCATATGCATCTTGCATTTTTTCGAAAATATCATGCATTAATAGTGTTCTTCATGATCTTCAAGTTGTTCTTGGTAAGTCTTCTTGTTTGATCTTGATGATTTTTTGTTTTGTGTCTTTTCATGTTTATCATATGCATTCTTGAATTCTTAGTGCCTAAGCATTAAAGAACTCTAAGTTTGGTGTCTTGCATGTTTTCTTTGCATTAAAAATTTTTCAAAATTGTGTCTTGATGTTCATCATGATCTTCAAAGTGTTCTTGGTGTTCATCTTGACATTCATAGCATTCTTGCATGCATCACATGTTTTGATCTAAAAAATTTCATGCATTGCATCTTTTGGTGTTTTTCTCTCTTGCATCATAAAAATTCAAAAATCAAAAAAAATATCTTTCCCTTTTTCTCTCATCAAATTCGAAAATTTGGATTGACTTTTTCAAAAATTTTTAAAATCAAATTGTTTCTCATGAGTCAAATCAAATTTTCAATTTGAAAATCTTATCTTTTTCAAAATCTTTTTCAAAAATCAAATCTTTTTCAAAATTCTTAGTTATTTTCGAAAATTCCAAAAATATTTTTCAAAAATCTTTTTCTTATTTTTATATCAAATTTTCGAAAATAACATAATCAATTAATGTTTTGATTCAAAAATTTGAAGTTTGTTACTTACTTGTTAAGAAAGATTCAAACTTTAAGTTCTAGAATCATATCTTGTGATTTCTTATGAATCAAGTCATTAATTGAGATTTTAAAAATCAAATCTTTTTCAAAACTAATTTCAATCATATCTTTTCAAAAATATCTTCTTATCTTATCTTTTTCAAAAATATCTTTCCAAAATATCTTTTCTAACCTCCTAACTTCTTATCTTTTCAAAATTTGTTTCAACTAACTAACTAACTTTTTGTTTGTTTCTTAACTTTTTCAAAACTACCTAACTAACTCTCTCTCTCTAATTTTCGAAAATATCTCCCCTCTTTTTCAAAAATTTCTTGTTAATTAACTAATTATTTTTATTTTTTATTTTTGATTTCAAAAATTTTCGAAAATTACTAACATTTTTCAAAAACCATTTTCAAAAATCACTAACTCTTTTTCAAAATAATTTTCGAAAATTATCCCTCCTCCATCCTATTCTATTTATTCAGTCATATCCTAACATCTCATCTCACATCTCTTCCATTCGTACAGTTGTGTTTCTTCCTTTACATCACATTCTTTGTCTCCCCATCTTCTTCCACTCACACAGGAATCCCTATACTGTGGTATAAAGGATCTCCATTATTATTATTACTTTTCTTTTTCTCTCCTCTTTCTTATGAGCAGGGACAGAGAAAAAGGCATTCTTGTTGAAGCTGATCCAGAACCTGAAAGGACTCTGAAGAGAAAATTAAGAGAAGCTAAATTACAACAATCCAGAGGCAACTTGATTGAAAATTTCGAACAAGTAAAGGAGATGGCAGCCGAACCCAACAACAATGCAAGGAAAATGCTTGGTGACTTTACTGCACCTAATTCCAATTTACATGGAAGAAGCATCTCCATTCCTGCCATTGGAGCAAACAACTTTGAGCTGAAACCTCAGTTAGTTTCTCTGATGCAGCAGAACTGCAAGTTTCATGGACTTCCTTCTGACGATCCTTTTCAGTTCTTAACTGAATTCTTGCAGATATGTGATACTGTTAAGACTAATGGAGTAGATCCTGAAGTCTACAGGCTCATGCTTTTCCCTTTTGCTATAAGAGACAGAGCTAGATTATGGTTGGATTCTCAACCCAAAGACAGCCTGAACTCTTGGGATAAGCTGGTCACGGCTTTCTTAGCCAAGTACTTTCCTCCTCAAAAGCTGAGCAAGCTTAGAGCTGATGTTCAAACCTTCAGACAGAAAGAAGGTGAATCCCTCTATGAAGCTTGGGAAAGATACAAACAGTTGACCAAAAAGTGTCCTTCTGACATGCTTTCAGAATGGACCATCCTGGATATATTCTATGATGGTCTGTCTGAGTTATCTAAGATGTCATTGGATACCTCTGCAGGTGGATCCATTCACCTAAAGAAAATGCCTGCAGAAGCTCAAGAACTCATTGACATGGTTGCTAATAACCAGTTCATGTACACTTCTGAAAGAAATCCTGTGAACAATAGGACGCCTATGAAGAAGGGAGTTCTTGAAGTTGATACTCTGAATGCCATATTGGCTCAGAATAAAATATTGACTCAGCAAGTCAATATGATCTCTCAGAGTCTGCATGGAATGCAAGCTGCATCCAACAGTACTCAAGAGGCTTCTTCTGAAGAAGAAGCTTATGATCCTGAGAACCCTGCATTAGCAGAGGTAAATTACTTAGGTGAACCTTATGGAAACACCTATAACTCATCATGGAGAAATCATCCAAATTTCTCATGGAAGGATCAAAAGCCCAAACAAGGCTTTAATAATGGTGGAAGAAACAGGTTTAGCAATAGCAAGCCTTTTCCATCATCCACTCAGCAACAGACAGAGAACTCTGAACAAAATGCTTCTAATTTAGCAAATCTAGTCTCTGATCTATCTAAGGCCACTGTGAGTTTCATGAATGAAACAAGGTCTTCCATTAGAAATCTGGAAGCACAAGTGGGCCAGCTGAGTAAAAGGATCACTGAAATCCCTCCTAGTATTCTCCCAAGCAATACAGAAGAGAATCCAAAAGGAGAGTGCAAGGCCATTGACATAAGCGCCATGGCCGAACCTGTAAGGAGAGGAGAGGACGTAAATCCCAAGGAGGAAGACCTCCTGGGACGTCCAGTGATCAATAAGGAGCTTCCCTCTGAGGAACCAAAGGACTCTGAGGCTCATCTAGAGACCATAGAGATTCCATTGAACCTCCTTATGCCCTTCATGAGCTCTGATGAGTATTCCTCTTTTGAAGAGAATGAGGATGTCACTGAAGAGCAAACTGCCAAGTTTCTTGGTGCAATCATGAAGCTGAATGCCAAATTGTTTGGCATTGATACTTGGGAAGTTGAACCTCCCTTGTTCATCAATGAACTAAGTGATCTGGATCAACTGACATTGCCTCAGAAGAGACAGGATCCTGGAAAGTTCATAATACCTTGTACCATAGGCACCATGATCTTTAAGGCTCTGTGTGACCTTGGTTCAGGAATAAACCTCATGCCCCTCTCTGTAATAGAAAAACTGGGAATCTATGGGGTGCAAGCTGCTAAAATCTCATTAGAGATGGCAGACAGCTCAAGAAAACAGGCTTATGGACAAGTAGAAGATGTATTAGTAAAGGTTGAGGGCCTTTACATACCTACTGATTTCATAGTCTTGGATACTGGAAAGGAAGAGGATGAATCCATCATCCTAGGAAGACCTTTCCTGGCCACTGCAAGAGCTGTGATTGATGTTGACAGAGGTGAAATAGTCCTTCAATGGAATGAGGACTCCCTTGTGTTTAAAACTCAAGGATCTCCCTCTGCAACCATGAAGAGGAAGCATGAAAAGCTTCTCTCAAAGCAGAGTCAACCAGAGCCCCCACAGTCAAACTCTAAGTTTGGTGTTGGGAGGCCACAACCAAACTCTAAGTTTGGTGTTGAACTCCCATATCCAAACTCTAAGTTTGGTGTTGGAGAGTCTCAACAAAGCTCTGCACATCTGTGAGGCTCCATGAGAGCCCACTGTCAAGCTATTGACATTAAAGAAGCGCTTGTTGGGAGGCAACCCAATGTTTATCTAATTCTTACTTTTATTGTTTTTCATGTTTTCTTAGGTTCATGATCATGCGGAGTCACAAAATAAATATAAAAATTGAAAATGGAATCAAAAACAGCAGAAGAAAAATCACACCCTGGAGGAGCATCTGTCTGGCGTTCAAACGCCAGAACAGAGCATAGTTCTGGCGCTGAACACCCAGAATGGGAGCATCCTGGCGCTGAACACCCAGAACAAGCATGGTTCTGGCGTTCAATGCCAGAAATGGCAGCAAAGGGGCGTTGAACGCCCAAAATGGGCACCAACCTGGCGCTGAACGCCCAGAGTTGTGTGCAAGGGCATTTTACATGCCTAAATTGGTGCAGGGATGTAAATGCCTTGACACCTCAGGATCTATGGACCCCACAGGATCATCTCAGGATCTGTGGACCCCACAGGATCCCTACCTACCTCATCATCTCTCTTCCCATTCATGATCATCCCTTCTACTTTCCATTTACCACTCACATCCATACACCCACTACCTTCAAAATTCAACATCTCTCTCCCACCCAATCCCACCCTTATGGCCGAACACACACTCCCATCCATCTCCTCCATATCTTCTTCTTATTCTTCTATTCTTTCTTCTTTTTCTCGAGGGCGAGCAACATTCTAAGTTTGGTGTGGTAAAAGCATAGCTTTTTTTTGTTTTTTCCATAACCATTGATGGCACCTAAGGCCAGAGAAACCTCTAGAAAGAGGAAAGGGAAGACAAAAGCTTCCATCAAGGGTCTATAGCTCAGTGGTAGAACATTTGACTGCAAATCAAGAGATCCCTGAGATACCTCAAGGGATACATTTTCTTCCACACAATTATTGGAAGCAACTAAGGGTGGAACATCAAGAGCACTCCATCATCCTTCATGAAATCAGAGAAGATCTAAAAGCACTGGAGGAGGAGCAACAAAGGCAAGGAAGAGACATAGAAGAGCTCAAGGACATCATTGATTCCTCAAGAAGGAAGTGCCACCATCACTAAGGTGGATTCATTCCTTGTTCTTAATTCTTCTGCTTTTCGTTTTCTATGTTATGTGCTTATCTATGTTTGTGTCTTCATTACATGATCATTAGTAGTTAGTAACTTTGTCTTAAAGTTATAAATGTCCTATGAATCCATCACCTCTCTTAAATGAAAAATGTTTTAATTCAAAAGAACAAGAAGTACATGAGTTTCGAATTTATCATTGAACTTAGTTTAATTATATTGATGTGGTGACAATGCTTCTTGTTTTCTGAATGTATGCTTGAACAGTGCATATGTCTTTTGAAGTTGTTGTTTAAGAATGTTAAATATGTTGGCTCTTGAAAGAATGATGACTAGGAGACATGTTATTTGATAATCTGAAAAATCATAAAAATGATTCTTGAAGCAAGAAAAAGCAGCAAAGAACAAAGCTTGCAGAAAAAAAAAAGGGGAGAAAAAAAATAGAAAAAAAAAATAAAAAAAAATAAAAATAGAAAGAAAAAGAAAAAGTAAGCAGAAAAAGCCAATAACCCTTAAAACCAAAAGGCAAGGGCAAATAAAAAGGATCCCAAGGCTTTGAGCATCAGTGGATAGGAGGGCCTAAAGGAATAAAATCCTGGTCTAAGCGGCTAAACCAAGCTGTCCCTAACCATGTGCTTGTGGCGTGTAGGTGTCAAGTGAAAACTTGAGACTGAGCGGTTAAAGTCAAGGTCCAAAGCAAAGAAGAGTGTGCTTAAGAACCCTGGACACCTCTAATTGGGGACTCTAGCAAAGCTGAGTCACAATCTGAAAAGGTTCACCCAATTATGTGTCTGTGGCATTTATGTATCCGGTGGTAATACTGGAAAACAAAGTGCTTAGGGCCACGGCCAAGACTCATAAAGAAGCTGTGTTCAAGAATCATCATACTGAACTAGGAGAGTCAATAACACTATTCGAAATCTGAAGTTCCCATAGATGCCAATCATTCTGAACCTCAATGGATAAAGTGAGATGCCAAAACTATTCAAGAGGCAAAAAGCTATAAGTCCCGCTCATATGATTGGAGCTCTGTTTCATTGATAGTTTGGAATTTATAGCATATTCTCTTCTTTTTATCCTATTTGATTTTAAGTTGCTTGGGGACAATCAACAATTTAAGTTTGGTGTTGTGATGAGCGGATAATTTATACGCTTTTTGGCATTGTTTTTAGTATGTTTTTAGTAGGATCTAGTCACTTTTAGGGATGTTTTCATTAGTTTTTATGTTAAATTCACATTTCTGGACTTTACTATGAGTTTGTGTGTTTTTTTGTGATTTCAGGTATTTTCTGGCTGAAATTGAGGGACTTGAGCAAAAATCAGATTCAGAGGTTGAAGAAGGACTGCTGATGCTGTTGGATTCTGACCTCCCTGCACTCAAAGTGGATTTTCTGGAGCTACAGAACTTGAAATGGCGCGCTTCCAATTGCGTTGGAAAGTAGACATCCAGGGCTTTCCAGAAATATATAATAGTCCATACTTTGGCCAAGAATCGACGACGTAAACTGGCGTTCAACGCCAGCCTTCTGCCCAAATCTGGCGTCCAGCGCCAGAAAAGGATCCAAAACCAGAGTTGAACGCCCAAACTGGCACAGAAACTGGCGTTCAACTCCACAAATGGCCTCTGCACGTGCTACACATAAGCTCAGCCCAAACACACACCAAGTGGGCCCAGGAAGTGGATTTATGCATCAATTACTTACTCATGTAAACCCTAGTAGTTAGTTTATTATAAATAGGACCCTTTACTAGTCTTTTTGACCATCTTTGGATTACCTTATGATCCTTTGATCACGTTTTAGGGTGCTGGCCATCTCGGCCATGCCTGAACCTTCACTTATGTATTTTCATACGGTAGAGTTTCTACACTCCATAGATTAAGGTGTGGAGCTCTGCTGTTCCTCAAAGATTAATGCAAAGTACTACTGTTTTCTATTCAATTCATCTTATTTCGCTTCTAAGATATCCATTCGCACCCAAGAATGTGATGAAGGTGATGATTATGTGTGACGCTCATCACCGTCTCCCCTATGAACACGTGCCTGACAAACACTTCCGTTCTACATGAAATAAGCTAGAATGAATATCTCTTAGATCTCCTAAACAGAATCTTCGTGGCGTAAGCTAGAATGATGGCGGCATTCAAGAGAATCCGGAAGGTCTAAACCTTGTCTGTGGTATTCTGAGTAGGATTCAATGATTGAATGACTGTGACGAGCTTCAAACTCGCGATTGTTGGGCGTTAGTGACAGACGCAAAAGGAGGGTGAATCCTATTCCAGCATGATCGAGAACCGACAGATGAATAGCCGTGCCGTGACAGGGTGGTGAGCATATTATTCACTGAGAGGAGGGGATGTAGCCACTGACAACGGTGATGCCCTTGCATAAAGCCAGCCATGGAAAGGAGTAAGACTGATTGGATGAAGATAGCAGGAAAGCAGAGGTTCAGAGGAACGAAAGCATCTCCATTCGCTTATCTGAAATTCCTACCAATGAATTACATAAGTATCTCTATCCCTATTTTATTAATTAATATTCGAAAACTCCATGATTATTTTATATCCGCCTGACTGAGATTTACAAGGTGACCATAGCTTGTTTCATACCAACAATCTCCGTGGGATTCGACCCTTACTCACGTAAGGTATTACTTGGACGACCCAGTGCACTTGCTGGTTAGTTGTATCGAAGTTGTGACAGACTGTAAAACTAGATCAGAGTATCTGGCCTAAGAAGCCACTACCAGAGATCACAATTTTGTGCACCAATGAGCCTGTAGACTTCAGGATCTACTCCATTAGTCTTAACAGTATCACAGATCTGTAAGAATTCAGTTAAGAACTGAAAAGGATCTTCAGATGGAAGTCCATGAAACTTGCAGTTCTGCTGCATCAGAGAAACTAGCTGAGGTTTCAGCTCAAAATTATTTGCTCCAATGGTAGGAATGGAGATGCATCTTCCATGTAAATTGGAATTAGGTGCAGTAAAGTCACCAAGCATCCTCCTTGCATTATTATTATTTTCGGCTGCCATCTCCTCTTCCTGTTCGAAAATTTCTGACAGGTGCTTGCTGGATAGTTGTAATTTAGCTTCTCTTAGTTTCTTCTTCAGAGTCCTTTCAAGTTCTGGATCTGCTTCAACAAGGATGTTCTTGTCCTTGCTCCTGCTCATATGACAAAGAAGAGGGTACAGAAAAATAATAATAATAGGGATCCTTTTTACCCAAGTATAGAGGTTCCCTTTAGGTGAGTGGAAGAAAAGAAGAAGAAAAAAAATTCGAACACAGATGGAAGAGGGGGTTCGAATTTGGTGAGTGATGTGAGGAAGAGATGTTAGTAGATGAATAAATAATTAGAATGAGATGAGAGAGGGAGAATTTTGAAAATAATTTTTGAAAAAGAGTTAGTGATTTTCGAAAATAGTTTTTTGAAAAAGGTTAGTAATTTTTGAAAATAAAAAATCAAAAATTAAAATAATTAGTTAATTAAAAAGAATTTTTGAAAAAGAGGAAAGATATTTTCGAAAATTAGAGAGAGAGAGAGTTAGTTAGGTAGTTTTGAAAACAAACAAAAAGTTAGTTAGTTAGTTGAAACAAATTTTGAAAAGATAAGAAGTTAGGAAGTTAGAAAAGATATTTTGCAATCACTTTTTTGAAAAAGGTAAGATAAGAAGATATTTTTGAAAAGATATGATAGAAATTAGTTTTTGAAAAAGATTTGATTTTTAAAATCTCAATTAATGACTTGATTCACAAGAAATCACAAGATATGATTCTAGAACTTAAAGTTTGAATCTTTCTTAACAAGTAAGTAACAAACTTGAAATTTTTGAATCAAAACATTAATTGATGATGTTATTTTCGAAAATATGATGTAAAATTAAGAAAAAGATTTTTGAAAAATATTTTTGAAATTTTCGAAAATAACTAAAAAAAATAAAAAAAAGATCTGATTTTTGAAAAAGATTTTGAAAAAAGATAAGATTTTTTTAAATTGAAAATTTGATTTGACTCATAAAAATAACTAGATTTTAAAAAAAAAATTTGAAAAAGTCAAATCTAATTTTTGAAATTTTAAGAGAGAAAAAGGGAAAGATATTTTTTTGATTTTTGAATTTTTATGATGAGAGAGAAAAACAAGAAAAATGATGCAATGTATGAAAGTTATGGATCAAAACAATGAATGCATGCAAGAATGCTATGAATGTCAAGATGAACACCAAGAACACTATGAAGATCATGATGAACATCAAGAACACATTTTTGAAAAAAATTTTTAATGCAAAGAAAACATGCAAGACACCAAACTTAGAATTCTTTAATGCTTAGACATAAAGAATTCAGGAATGCATATGAAAAACAAGAAAAGACACAAAACATGCAAATGCAAAGATCAAACAAGAAGACTTACCAAGAACAACTTGAAGATCATGAAGAACACTCTGAATGCATGAATTTTTCGAAAAATGCAAGATGATTATGCAATTGACACCAAACTTTTAACTTGACTCAAGACTCAAACAAGAAACATGAAATATTTTTTATTTTTATGATTTTTTTTATTTTTTTATATTTTCTTTTAATTTTTTCGAAAATCATTTGAAAAAGAAAAATAAGGATTCCAAAACTTTTAATATGAATTCCAGGAATCTTATGCTCTTTAGTCTAAAGCTCCAATCAAAGGGTCAGGCATGGCTTTATAGCCAGCCAAGCTTTAGTATGTAACTCAGACATGACAAGCCTAACATGCCCTACAGAGGAATTAGATATGGCTTTACAGCCAGCCAGGCTTCAACATGCTTCATGAAACACTAGAATTCATTCTTAAAAATTCTGAAGAAAAATATATTTTTGAAAACATTTTTGTTTTAAAATTTTTTCGAAAACAAATGAGAAATTTTTGAAAGATTTTTGAAGAATTTTTGAAAATAAAACAAAAAGAAAATTACCTAATCTGAGCAACAAGATGAACCGTCAGTTGTCCAAACTCGAACAATCCCCGGCAACGGCGCCAAAAACTTGGTATGCAAAATTGCTACTCAGGTTGTGAATTATTGTTCGAAAATGATTCCCTGGCGATGGCACCAAAAACGGATGCACAGAACCATGGTCTAAACATATTTTCACAACTTCGCATAACTAACCAGCAAGTGCACTGGGTCGTCCAAGTAATACCTTACGTGAGTAAGGGTCGAATCCCACGGAGATTGTTGGTATGAAGCAAGCTATGGTCACCTTGTAAATCGTTGGTGAGAATTTTAGATAAGTGTATGGAGATGCATTCATTCCTCTGAACCTCCGCTTTCCTGCTGTCTTCATCCAATCAGTCTTACTCCTTTCCATGGCTGGCTTTATGCAAGGGCATCACCGTTGTCAGTGGCTACATCCCCTCCTCTTGTGAAAATGGTCCAAGATGCCCTGTCACGGCACGGCTAATCATCTGAGGTTCCCGATCATGCTGGAATAGGATTCACCCTCCTTTTGCATCTGTCACTACGCCCAGCACTCGCGAGTTTGAAGCTTGTCACAGTCATTCAATCATTGAATCCTACTCGGAATACCACAGACAAGGTTTAGACTTTCCGGATTCTCTTGAATGCCGCCATCATTCTAACTTACACCACGAAGATTCCGATTAAGAGATCTAAGAGACACTCATTGAATCTAAGGTAGAACGGAGGTGGTTGTCAGGCACGCGTTCATAGGGAATGATGATGATTGTCACGTTCATCACATTCAGGTTGAAGTGCGAATGAATATCTTAGAAGCGAAATAAGATGAATTGAATAGAAAACAGTAGTACTTTGCATTAATCTTTGAGGAACAGCAAAGCTCCACACCTTAATCTATGGAGTGTAGAAACTCTACCGTTAAAAATGCATAAATCCACTTTCGGGGCCTACTTGGTGTGTGCTTGGGCTGAGCTTGAAGTCTACATGTGGAGAGGTCATTCTTGGAGTTGAACGCCAGCTTTTGTGCCAGTTTGGGCGTTGAACTCCACTTTGCAACTTGTTTCTGGCGCTGGACGCCAGAATTGGGCAGAGAGCTGGCGTTGAACGCCAGTATGCGTCATTTAAACTTGGGCAAAGTATGGACTATTATATATTTCTGGAAAGCCCTGGATGTCTACTTTCCAACGCAATTGGAAGCGCGCCATTTTGAGTTCTGTAGCTCCAGAAAATCCATTTTGAGTGCAGGGAGGTCAGAATCCAACAGCATCAGCAGTCCTTCTTCAACCTCTGAATCTGATTTTTGCTCAAGTCCCTCAATTTCAGCCAGAAAATACCTGAAATCATAGAAAAACACACAAACTCATAGTAAAGTCCAGAAATGTGAATTTAACGTAAAAACTAATGAAAACATCCCTAAAAGTAACTAGATTCTACTAAAAACATACTAAAAACAATGCCAAAAAGCGTATAAATTATCTGCTCATCAAGCACCCATCTGATTAATCTTGGTTTAGAATCCTGTTTGGTTAGAAGGTACTTCAAAGCAGCATGATAAGTATAAACAATAACCTTAGAACCAATTAAATAGGACCTAAACTTATCAATAGCATACACAATAGCTAATAATTCTTTTTCTGTAGTTGTCTAATTCTTTTGAGCATCATTTAACACACGACTAGCATAGTAAAGAGATGCATAAGCTTGCCATGCCTCTGTCCTAAAACAGCTCCTATAGCATAATCACTAGCATCACACATTAATTCAAATGGCAAATCCCAATCAGGGGGAGCTATGATGGGAGCATAGGTAAGGTTTGCTTTTAGAGTTTCAAAAGCATGCAGACAGTTAGTATCAAATACAAAAGGAACATTAGCAACTAGTACGTTGCTTAATGATTTAGCAATCTTAGAAAAATCCTTTATAAATCTTCTGTAAAATCCTACATGACCCAAGAAACTCTGGACTCCCTTAACATTAGTTGGTAGTGGTAATTTTTCAATTTCCTCCACCTTGGCTCTATCAACCTCAATCCCCTTGCTTGAAATCCACTGTCCAAGAACAATACCTTTTGTAACCATAAAATG
This sequence comes from Arachis ipaensis, assembly GCF_059453495.1. NCBI lineage: Eukaryota > Viridiplantae > Streptophyta > Magnoliopsida > Fabales > Fabaceae > Arachis > Arachis ipaensis. Next base: position 101,239,869 of record NC_142436.1, on the reverse strand, counting down.
GCATTTTTCCCAATTTAAAACAAGGTTTGATTCTTGACACCATTTCAAAACCAGAGATAAATGCTTAAGGTAGGATTTAAAAGAATTACCAAAAATAGAAAAGTCATCCATAAATACCTCAATAAACCTTTCAACTATATCAAAAAAAATTGAAAGCATACACCTCTGAAAAGTTGTTGGGGCATTACAGAGTCCAAATGGCATCCTCCTGTAAGCAAATACTCCAAAAGGGCATGTGAATGCCATCTTCTCTTGAACTTGAAGGTCCACTGCAATTTGGTTATATCCAGAATATCCATCAAGAAAACAATAAAAAGCATGAATAGCTAACCTCTAAAGCATCTTATTAATGAAAGGCTATTAGTGATCCTTCCTTGTAGCAGTGTTGAGCCTCCTGTAGTCTATGCACATTCTCTAGCATGTGACGGTCCTTGTATGAATTAGCTCATTCTTTTCATTCTTGATCACTGTCATCCCTCCTTTCTTAGGAACTAGCTGCACAGGACTTACCCAAGGGCTATTAGAAATAGGGTATATAATGCCGGCTTCCCATAGTTTTATTACCTCCTTTTGGACCACCTCTTTCATAGTTGGATTGAGCCTGCTTTGTGGTTGCACAACCGGTTTAGCATCATCTTCAAGAAGAATCTTGTGCATACACTTGGTTGGACTAATCCCTTTTAAATCACCAATGGTCCACCCAAGAGATATTTTATGGCTCTTGAGCACTGTAATCAGTGCCTCTTTCTCACCAGGTTTCAAGAAAGAGCTAATAATCACTGGATATGAATCATTTTCACCCAGGAATGTATATTTCAGAGAAGGAGGCAAAAGCTTGAGCTCAAGCCTGGGGACTTCTTCCTCCACCGTAGGCGTGCTCAATATGTTCTTCTGGGGTAGTGAATCATCATTCTCAAGTAATTCATACTCAGAGAGGGGATCCAAAATATCATCAAGTACCTCAGCTTCTAGTACCTCTTGAATAAGTGGCTCAACAACATCAACTCTCATACACCCCTTAGAATCATTAGGGTGTTTGATGGCTTCAAATACATTAAGGACAACCTGTTCTTCATTGACCCCCAGGGTTAATTCACCCTATTGCACATCAATCAGAGCTCTACCTGTAGCTAAAAAGGGTCTTCCAAGAATAATAAAGGACTTTTTATCCTCTTCCATATCCAATATAATAAAATCAGCAGGAAAAATAAATGGTCCCACTTTCAAAAGTAAATCCTCAACAACCCCATAGGAAATTTCATAGAAAGATCAGAAAGTTGAAGAGAGATACGAGTGGGTCTTACCTCCTCAATTTAGAGCTTTTTCATCACTGATGTGGCATGAGGTTGATGCTAGCTCCAACGTCACACAAAGCTCTCTGAATGGTGACATCTCCGATGGTTCAAGGAATTACAAAGCTTCTTGGATCCTACATCTTCTAAGGAAGGTTATGTTGAATAATAGCACTGCATTCCTTAGTTAACACCACTGTCTCTTTTTCCTTCCAATTCCTCTTGTTAGTCAACTGTTCTTTCATGAATTTAGTAGGGAGAGGCATTTTCTCAAGAGCCTCAGCTAAAGGAATGTTGATCTAAAGCTTCTTGAAGACTTCTAAAAATCTAGAAAATTGCTTGTCTTTAGAAGCCTTCTGAAGTCTCTGAGGATATGGCATTTTAGGCTTGTACTTAGGAGCCTTTGGCAATGTAGGATGAGTATCAAGAGAGACTGGGAATGGATTATCTGGAGCTTCTTTTTTCAACTAGCTCCTCATTGACCTAAGTCTCAAAACCAGCTACTTTACCACTTCTCAATTGAATGGCCTTGTAGTCTTCTATTGGGTTCACACTGTATCACCAGGAAATGTACTTGGAGGCCTTTCAGGTATTTGCTTGCTCAAATAGCCTACTTGTACCTCCAAGTTTCTGATGGAAGCTCTAGTTTCCTGCATAAAACTATTTAGTACTACTTCCAAATCAGTGTTCTTCTGGGGCTGAGAATTTTCCTGCTGAGGTGGTTGTTGTTTATGAGACTAAAACTGGCAGTTATTATGATTATTATGCTAAAAACCGCCCTGAGAATTGTTTTTAAAATTCTGTGGTCTCTGAGGTTGCTCTCTCCACCCCAAATTTGGGTGATTTCTCCACCCCTAATTATAGGTCTTAGAGTATGGATCATTATTGGGGTTTTTAGGAGCATTCCCCATGTAATTGACCTTTTCAGAAGAAGATTGAGCATAATCATAATTCTCACCTTACATAGAGCTACTAGTAATGTCATAAGGGGCTTCTTAAGGTACATTCTGAGTGTTGACAGCTGAAACCTGCATCCCACTCAATTGTTGAGTAATCAAATTTATTTGTTGAGACAAAATTTTGTTCTGAGCAAGAAGAGCATAAAAGCTTCTACTTCCAAAACGCATTTCTTCTGAGGAGTCCCAGATTTCACAGGATTTCTGTTAGATGAGTATAAATATTGGTTGTTAGCAACCAACTCAATAAGCTCATTAGTTTCCTCTAGTGTCTTCTTCATGTACAACGAACCACGTACAGAATTATCTAAACACATTTTGGACATTTCACATAATCCCTCATAAAAGATATCCAGTTGAGTCCATTTAGAAAACATGTCTGGAGGACATTGCCTGGTTAGCAGCTTGAATCTCTTCCAGGCTTCATAGAGGGTTTCACTATCTTTTTGTCTGAAGGTCTGAACCTCCACCTTTAGCTTAGTTAGCTTTTGTGGTGGGAAATATTTAGTCAGAAATCTAGTGACCACTTTATCCCAAGTATCCAGACTCTCCTTGGGTTGAGAATCTGGCTGATGAGTGGATAATTTATACGCTTTTTGGCATTGTTTTTACATAGTTTTCAGTATGATTTTATTAGTTTTTAGTATATTTTTATTAGTTTTTAAATAAAAATTACAATTCTGGACTTTACTATGAGTTTGTGTGTTTTTCTGTGATTTCAGGTAATTTCTGGCTGAAATTGAGGGACTTGAGCAAAAACCAGATTCAGAGGTTGAAGAAGGACTGCAAATGCTGTTGGATTCTGGCCTCCCTGTACTTAAAGTGGATTTTCTGGAGCTACAGGGCTTTCCAGAAATATATAATAGTCCATACTTTACCCGAGTTTAGATGACGCAAACTGGCGTTCAACGCCAGCTCTCTGCCTTATTCTGGAGTTAAACGCCAGAAACAGGTTGCAAAGCAGAGTTAAACGCCAGAAACTGGTTACAAACTGGCGTTTAACTCCAAGGAAGACCTCTACATGTGAAAGCTTCAATGCTCAGCCCAAGCACACACCAAGTTGGCCCGGAAGTGAATTTCTGCATCATTTACTGATTTTTGTAAACTTAGTAACTAGTTTAGTATAAATAGAACTTTTTACTATCATGTTAGTGAGTTCTTTTGATTAGTTTTATGCTATCTTAGACTTTTAGGGGGGTTGGCCATTCAGCCATGCCTGGACCTTCATCACTTATGTATTTTCTACAGTAGAGTTTCTACACACCATAGATTATGGTGTGGAGCTCTACTGTTCCTCATGAGTTAATGCAAAGTACTACTATTTTTCTATTCAATTCAAGCCTATTTCTTCTCTAAGATATTCATTCGCACACAAGAACATGATGAATGTGATGATTATGTGACGCTCATCATCATTCTCACTTATGAACGCGTGCCTGACAAACACTTCCGTTCTACATGCAAACAAGCTTGAATGTGTATCCCTTAGCCTTCTGATCGTGAGATCAGAGTCTTCGTGGTATAGGCTAGAACTATTGGCAGCCATTCTTGAGGTCTGGAAAGTCTAAACCTTGTATGTGGTATTCCGAGTAGGATCTGGGAAGGGATGGCTGTGACGAGCTTCAGACTCGCGAGTGCTGGGCATAGTGACAGACGCAAAAGGATTACTGAATCCTATTTCAGTATGATCGAGAACTGACAGATGAATAGCCATGCGGTGACAGCGCATCTTGGACCATTTTCACTGAGAGGATGGGAAGTAGCCATTGACAACGATGATGCCCTACATAAAGCTTGCCATAGAAAGGAGTGGGAATGATTGGATGAAGACAGCAGGAAAGCAGAGGTTCAGGAGGAACGAAAGCATCTCTATACGCTTATCTGAAATTATCACCAATAAATTACATAAGTATCTCTATCTTTATTTTATATTTTATTTATCTTTTAATTATCAAATCTCCAACACCAATTGAATCCGCCTGACTGAGATTTACAAGGTGACCATAGCTTGCTTCAATCCGACAATCTCCGTGGGATCGACCCTTACTCACGTAAGGTTTATTACTTGGACGACCCAGTACACTTGCTGGTTAGTTGTGCGAAGTTGTGACAAAGTGTGTGAATTACGTTCCGAGCACCAAGTTTTTGGCGCCGTTGTTAAGGATCACAATTTCGTGCATGTCTAGTGTTTTGGACCGGAGCTTTCACTGAAAGCTTGGCTGGCTAGTAAGCCATGTCTAATTCCTGGACTGGAGCTTTAGACTAACATTGCAAGATTCTTGGAATTCCTATTAAAAATTTTGAAATCCTTATTTTGCTTTTTCCAAATAATTTTCGAAAAATACCAAAAATTTTAATAAAATCATAAAATCAAAAATAATTTGATGTTTCTTGTTTAAGTCTTGTGTCAGTTTGTAAGTTTGGTGTCAATTGCATATTTTTAGTTTTCACTAAAAATTTTTGAAAAACTCATGCATGGTGTTCTTCATGATCTTCAAGTTGTTCTTGATAAATCCTCTTGTTTTTCATATGCATTTTCAATTTGTTAGTGTCTAAAAATTAAAAATTTCTAAGTTTGGTGTCTTGCATGTTTTTCTTTTCTTAAAAAATTTTCAAAAATATGTTCTTGGTATTCATCTTGACATTCAAAGTGTTCTTGGTGTTCATCTTGACATTCAAAATGTTCTTGCATGTATCATGTGTTTGGAGAAAGGAAGCAAAGAAGAACCACGTTAGCAGTCAAGTTAGTCCCACTAACGTGACCTCTAATGTGGAATGGGTGCTAACTCGCAAAGTTAATGAGAAAGGTAATCGCCAATAACGCCCTCGAAGCCATCATAAGCCCATGTTAAGAGTCACGTTAACAAAGTTAACGTGAACTCTAACGTGGAAGAAGACAACAAGGCCAACGTTAGTAACACTCTCCTTTGTCACTAACGTTGGCCAAGCTCATAAGTGGCCACGTTAAGAGCCACGTTAACTTAGTTAACGTGGACTCTAACGTTAAGAAGCAAAAGAGAAGCCAACGTTAGTGACATTCACCTTTGTCACTAACGTTGGCCAAGCCTCCATAAGCCACGTTAACTCCCACGTTAACTTAGTTAACGTAGAAGCTAACGTGGAGAGAGCAATTGATAGCCAACGTTAGTGCCACTTACCTTTGTCACTAACGTTGGGGTGAACCACCAAGAGCCACCATGAGCAACGTTAACTCCCACGTTAACTTAGTTAACATGGGAGCTAACGTGGATAAAGAGATGATGAGCCAACGTTAGTGACACTTGTAACGACCCAACTTCCAGTATGCCATGGTCATACAAGAAGCTAAGTGTTACTAACTTATCCTTCCTAATTATTATTATTTATTTAATATATGAGCCTGTTCCTTGTTAGAATGATGCCAATTTTACGAGTAATTTTTTTTTTAATTTTTGCGGATGGTCCGGTAAAATAAACAAGCATACATTGGGAGTAATAGAAAAGCGGCATAAAGAAACATAGAAATACAACTGATAATATACATCATGTACACTATAACAAAACATGCAGCGTTTACACAAGATCAAGTCAGTTTACATCCTCGTCATCCTACGTAGCTAATATATACACGACACTCCCAGGGCCTGGCCCATACAAAAAGCCACTAAACTGGCGCCCAGGCTAGCCTAACCACTATATAGCTCCTAGCTCTCAGGTGTACTAACACAAGTGAGAGACTAACTATCAGATAATGTCAGACTAGAGTGTCATCAAAAGAATGCCCCTTCCGCAGTCAAACTATATCTACACGTGGCCGTTCGGAGAATCGCCGTGAGGCTCGTCTATCTCCTCATCCTGCTCTATCTCTATCTCGGGATCCTCCTCATCATCATCATCCACAGCTACAGCTATACCCTCAGATCCACCAGAAATACTGCTGTCACTATGTACAAAACCATTCGCGAGCACAGGTCCGTTCGCGTATATAGGAGCTACCCCACCATCTGGTAGTGCCGGCTCATCAGGCTGTGGAAAGTCGGGGATCGGCTCAGGGGGAAAATCCCACTCTGGTGGTATCACAGGTACGTAGTCACCAGCTAACTCAGGCTCATCAGGAATGATAGGCTCAGGTACCGCCTCATTCAAAGGTTGAGCTGGTATAGGGTGCTCAGGATCATCAGGAAAAGGATGTCCAGGTGCGTCAGGGTGTAACCAGGATAAGGGAAAGTCGTAAGGAGCATCAGGGTCAAAATGCGGGCTAGACAGAGGATGTTGAAAAGCTTGATTAGGTAACGCATATCGTCTAATACGAGGCTCCAATCCCATGATGAAGTAACTGTGATGTACCGCATCCTCGTAGACGTAAGGGTCCTCGAACTCATAGAAGATCACGCCCGTCTCCATCTGAGGGGGGAGGAAGGGAGTGAAGGGGTAAGAACTGGGGAGTTCTTAGTAGGGTCGGGGTTGTTAGTTACGTTCATCTATTTGTATTCGATTAGCAGATGGATAATAGAATACAGTAAACTAGTGAAGAGTAATTTTAAATAGATAAAAAAAATAGATAACAGAACACAAACGGAAGAACACAAGGAAATAAAGCACAGACATAACACTCAAGCAGACAAACATAAAGAAATAGTTCACTCACAAGAAAGAATGCAACAGAGAGTGATGCGCAGACAAGAATGATGCATGTCTAGCCCTAGCGCAGGCCATGAGCTCATGTGTCGGTTGGCTGCCCGCAATCCCGACATTTATCCGGTCACGAGTAATCCCGATTTCCCGAATACGATTTTCCGTTCCTAAATAAATGCGCATACAATAATAGCCGCTCATTTGAGACAGCCTCTGCTTACTGCAGGAAAATATATATACTCTGCTCTGCTCTGGGGAAGCGGAAAATAGCTGTAGGTAACTTAGTTTCCCTACAGAAGCTCTGGGTTGCATTAAGCAACTAATATATATTAAATATAGCTCTGGGTTGCATCAAGCAACTAATATATATAAATATCTCTTTATTATATTACTCTTCTCTTTATATCTCTTTACTCTGTTCTGGTTTCTCTTTTCTCTGTATCTCTTTTCTCTTCTCTGATTACTCTATTCATCTGTATCTATATTACTCTTTTTCTCTTTATCTCTTTACCTTACTCTGGTTACTCTGTTTTCTGTGTTTCTCTACTCTGTTCTGATTTCTCAGTTTAACGTATGTATTTAAAGCTTATATAAATTTCGGTATGAACAGTTAGCCTATCCCAAGTATAGGTTCATTAAGTCTATACTGAAACAGTTTAACTTTTCATATAATACCTAACCCTATTCGCAATTCCAGGACTAACTATGTTGCCCTAATTCGTTCACTAGTCTCTGTCTGTTTTTCTGTCATTAAAACTTTACAGACTTTTTCTTCGATTTTTATCTTTTCTTCAACTTTTTATCTTTTATTTATCTTTGCCTCACTAATATGTTTTTTTACCACTCCCTAGGTGTTTTATGAAGATAATTATGAGATTCTGCACTTAAAGTTGTCTTTCTAAAGCTTTTACAGAAAACTGCCTTTTTCGCATTATTTTATTATTTTTATTAAAATATTATTTTTAATTAAATATTATTATTTAATATTTTATTATTATTTATTATTTTATTAATATATTTTCGAAAATTAACTTTACTTTAACCTTTAACCTTTAAAATTCACTTTTTACCACCCGTAACTTTTAATATTTCTACTTTTACCACCCTAACTTCCAGAAATTACCATATAACCCCTTAAACACCAAAAATTTTACTTCCTTGCCCTTTTATGAATCAAAAAGGTGTTCTTCATTGTTCTTCACCACACTCAAAGTGTTCTTCATGTTCTTCATAAATTCTTCAGATTCTTTCTCTGTTTTTACCCGTTTTTCAGTCTTTTCAGCAACCGATTTTTACTATAATTCATAATAAATTAGCAGCCACTAAAACCCCATCTTTTCTACATGATTTCAACACAAATTGAACCTCAATTTAAGCTTAGGGTTTCGTTTTTCCTGCTGCCCAAGAACATGAACTTTAAAGCTTGAATTTCATCAAATTTCCTCAAAATTTCACCAAATTTTCACCAAGAATCAATCATATATGCAACCAATTTTTAGCACAGCCAAATTATACAACATTCACACATCTCAAACACAAATAATCAAGATTAATTTCGTGGCACCCTACCTGGTCTTGCTGCTCCTAATTCAATCAAACTTTCAGGTGGTCCTTAAGCACTTTTTCCTCCTAAATCACATCAAGAAAAGACATATTTAAGCATGTTTCCTTGAAACTGAATCAAAAGAGAGATGGTGCAGCCAACTCACCTTGATCTCAACCTTGATAAGTCATACAATCATGTAGAGAAAGAAGAGAGGATCATTTTGGTCGGATTGGAATTTTGATTTGAGTTTTAGTTCAGCAGAAATCAAGCTTTGAAGATTTGGAACTAAGAACTTTTCTCTCTTTTTCTCTCTACCTATTTTCGGCCACAAAGTGAAAATGAGCCAGCCTTGGGGGTTTTGGGGGTGTAGGGTGAGTTGTGATTGGTTGGCTTGGAGGTGGATTAAAATAATATTAAAATATCTCAGATGTATATCTACTAAAACTAGGTGTATCGGAACACTTGTGAAAACATCTCTAAAAATTATTTTCTGAGCTACTAGCATAAATGACACTAGTAACATATTTATTATGAGAATAAAACATGTATAATGAGGCCTTAGCATTGCTAAAGTCATCAGAGAGTGCTGGTGCTAAGCTGCAACAGTAAATTGTGAACCCGGTTAAACCGGTTTTCTATTTTTAACTAAAACTGACCAGGTAACCTTATAATATTATTCAAGAAGCTTCTAATACTAATATAATGATAATATCATCCTATTATCTCTCTTCTCTCATAAATCGAGTCTGGTTTGTCAAACTGAGACTATTTACGAAAAACCGAATTAAAACTCCTAACCGATACGGTTCAAAAACCAGGTTCTTCGCGACCGCGTTATCGAGCTTGTCTCGGAAAAGGTTCTAACTTAAATATGACATAATGACAATGAGGATTGAGATACTTGATGATATATCAAAGGTTTTCCCCTTACTGATCTTTCGAAGAAATTCGTACTTTCAGAAAAGAACTCGCATACTCGAAAATCGGGGTTGTTACAACACTCACCTTTGTCACTAACGTTGGAGACGGCTAGCATGACTACGTTAGAAGCCACGTTAACTTAGTTAACGTGGACTCTAACGTGGGAAATAGGGGCACATTGGAAGGTTAGTGACAAAGGTAAGTGTCACTAACGTTCTCGAAGGATTGGCATTACTACGTTAGAAGCCACGTTAACCTAGTTAACGTGGACTCTAACGTAGGGACAAGGGCGGACTCTCCACGTTATTGGGAAAGGTAAGTCCCAATAACGTGATCATATTTGGGTTAGGAACGTTAGTGAAAAAGGTGATTGTCACTAACGTTCTCAAACCCACACTTTCACATAACGTTGACACCACTAACATCCTGAGCCAAAGTCCCTGCCTACTTCACCTTTTCTCTCTGCAAGAAAAGCTAAGCCCAAGGAAAAGGGATAACTGCTTCAAACTCAAGATTCAGAGGCCCATACCCAAGACTTGAAGAGCCAACTAGAAGATTAGAAGAGTAGTATATATAGGAGTAGGTTTGAATTAGTTTAGGGAGTTGAAAACTTTAGGGAGCTTTTGGCATAGAACTACTCTCTGTATTTTACTTTCTCTGCACTTCTAGTTTTACTTTCATCATGTATTCTCCATCTTGGTTTTTATTTTCCAGAGCTATGAACAACTAAACCCCTTTCATTCGGTTAGGGAGCTCTGTTGTAATTTGATGGATCAATATTACTTTTCATTCTCCTTCTTCTATCTTTTCTCTTGATTTTACTTGAAAGCTTTCGATCTTCATCGAATTGGGTAGTTATCTTGGAAAAGAAGCTATTCATACTTGGATCTCTTCTGAACCTTGAAAGAGGAATGAAGAGATCATGCTAGAAATGCTTTCTCATGCTGGACCAAATTGGGTTTGGATGGATATGTGACTATAATCCTACCAACACTTGATTTGGGAAATGCATGTGGTATAATCAATGACCATACTTCATCTCTTCTCATGAGCAATTGACCAAGGAATTGGCTATTGATCAAGATTTGAGAGATTGAATTACCAAGAAATTGGAATTCGATCACTTAAGATTGCCAAGGAGATCAATGAATGCATTGATTGAGGAAGAGATGAAAATGAACTTGATCCGGAGAATGCAACATCTATTGAGCCTAATGAACTCCCCATTTCTGATCTTACCCATTCTCTTTAATTTTTGCCATTTACTTTTATGAGCAATTACCCCATTCCCGTTTAAGATTCTGCAATTTACTTTCCGCCATTTACATTCAGCTCTTCATTTTTAGCATTTACTGTTTCTGCTATTTACTTTCCCGCCATTTAATTTTCTGTAAATCTCAAATCAAATTCTGGTTCGCTCAACTAGAACATTCCTCTAATTAAAGTTGCTTGATCAATCAATCTCTGTGGGATTCGACCTCACTCTATTGTGAGTTTTTACTTGACGATAAATTCGGTACACTTGCCGAAGAAAATTTGTTGAGAGACAGGTTTTGTGCGTATCAAGTTTGTGGCGCCGTTGCCGGGGATTGATTTTGTATCAACAATTATTAAGTTGGAGGATCACTAGATTGAGCATTTTTCTTTTGTTTGTTTTAAATTTCTGTTGAGTTAATTCACTTTCAGTTTTAGTTAATTTCTTCCCTTCCCCTTACTTTTTCGTTTATTATATTTTTTTTTAGTTATTTACAATTCAGTTCACTAACCCACTAACTGTTTGATATATTGCATCACTCACACTAATAGTAATTCTAACAGAATTTTTTCTGGATCTGTTTCCTTACTTGTACCTTGTTGGTTGTATGACAGGGAGGAGAAGCGGGGCTTCAACTTCCTTTGATTCTGAACCAGAGAGGACCTTCCTTAGATTAAGGAGGGAAGCAAGAGGAAAAAGAGTAGTTGGTGCTGAGGAAGAGGAGGAATACTTTGAACCAAACATGGAAGAAAATATGAAAAACCATCATGAAGAAGAGGCTCACAACCATGGCAGAGAAGGTCTAGCAAATCATGCTGGGCAAGAGAGAAGAGTTCTGGGTTCTTACATCAACCCAAACCCAGGAAACTGTGGGAGTAGCATACAAAGGCCAACCATACATGCCAACAACTTTGAACTAAAGCCACAGCTCATCACCCTTGTTCAGAACAACTGTTCATTCGGAGGGAGTGTCCAAGAAGACCCCAATCAACATCTAACCACCTTCCTGAGGATATGTGACACTGTGAAGTCTAATGGTGTTCATCCTGACACCTATAGACTATTTCTGTTCCCCTTCTCACTCAAGGACAAAGCATCTAAATGGCTAGAGTCCTTCCCAAAGGAGAGTTTGGCAACCTGGGAAGATGTGGTGAACAAATTCTTGGCAAGATTCTATCCTCCTCAATGGATTAACAGGCTGAGAGCTAAGGAGCAAACATTCAGGCAGCAGGATGGTGAGACTCTATATGAAGCATGGGAGAGGTTTAAGGACCTAACAAGGAGGTGTCCACCAGACATGTTCAATGAATGGGTGCAGCTACACATTTTTTATGAAGGCCTTTCTTATGAATCCAAGAAGGCAGTCGACCACTCATCCGGGGGATCTCTGAACAAGAAGAAGACCATTGAGGAGGCCATAGATGTCATTGAAACTGTAGCAGAGAATGACTACTTCTATGCCTCCAACAGAGGGAACACTAGAGGAGTGATAGAGCTAAACAATGTAGATGCTCTGCTGGCCCAAAACAAGCTCATTACCAAGTAATTAGCTGACCTCACCAAGAAGAGGGAGAGGAACCAAGTAGCAGCAATCACCACCTCATCAACAACCCAAGAGGGAGTGAATGCAGAGGCAGAGAGTGAGCAGGAGCAAGCCAACTACATTGGGAATTCACCTAGGTAAAACCATGATCCATACTCCAAAACCTACAACCCTGGATGGAGGAACCACCCAAACTTTGTGTGGGAGAATCAACAAGATCAAGGCCAAGATCAGAGACGTCACAACCCCAACACCAATGCAGCTCACCAACAATTCACACAGAGAACATATCAACACCACCATAACAACACCTCTCCACATCCATATCAAAACCAAAATAACACTCCTCATCCTTCTACCTCCAATCCCAACCTACCATCATCTGATGATAGACTCTCAAGGATTGAGAACCTGCTTGAAGGCATATGCAAAGAGATTCAAGACAACAAGGTGTTCAAGGAGGAAGTGCGAGCAAATTTTAAGAACCAGGGAGACACCATCAAGAGGTTGAAATCTCAAGTAGGGTATCTCTCTGAGCAGATTCCCAAACCTACAGAGGGATTCCCAAGTGACACAGAGAAAAATCTCAGAGGGGAAACAAAGAAAGTAAGATGGGAAGATTGTAAGATGGTCACTACAAGTGATAAGGAGACTGAGGACAAGCCAAACAGGCCGCCAGAACAACCTGGAGAGACCTCAGCAGAGAAGAAGGAAAAAGATCACCAAGAACCAAAAATCTCACAACAGGAGCTGCTGAGACTCTATGCACCCTTTCCCCAACTACTCAATGGTGCTGTGGAGAAGAGAATATATTCAAGATTTCTTGACTTGTTTGCATCTCTGCATGTAAACATACCATTCATCAAGATCATCCAACAAATGCCTGCATATATCAAGTTTATGAAGGAACTGCTTCCTAGGAAAAGCTCACTCAAGGGAGGCCAAACTATAGTGATGAACAAGGAGTGCAGCGCCCTCATTCAACCAGAGTTGCCTACAAAAAGAAAGGACCCAGGGAGTTTCTACATTCCTTGTGCCATCAGAGAAACCATGTTTGATAAGGGACTCTGTGATTTAGGAGCAAGCATCAACTTAATGCCCTTATCCCTTATGAAGAGGCTGCAGATCAATGAGATAATGCCCACAGATGTAGTCATCAGGCTTGCTGATAAAACTCAAAAACAAGCAATAGGAGTGGTGGAAAATGTGTTGGTAAAGGTTGGGAAATACTTCCTCCCAACAGACTTTGTCATATTGGACATGGAAGAGAGTCACACTCACCCAATCATATTGGGAAGACCATTCCTAGCTACAGCCAGAGTACTCATAGATGTGGAGTGAGGGGAGCTAATTTTGAGGATCCATGATGAACAACTCAGCTTTAATGTCTTCAAACTCTCACAAGAAACAGATCAAGAGAACAAGGAACTAAGGAAGGATCACAGTGAGACACTGAAGGAATAGACAAGTACTAAAGAACAACAAGTACATCTGGAGATCCCCTTGGTTGATGAACAAGTAAATAAGCAGTTGTCACAGCTCAAGGAAAAACTGGAGGAACATAAACCACCAGAGGCATATGAGGGCAGCAACAAAATTTCCTTAGAAGAAGAGGCCACAAAAAGCAAGGCACCAGACAAAGGAACAAAGAAGAGGGTACCAAGGAGGTGGAGGAACAAGAAGATCCCTACCGAAGACTTCTCTCCAGGGGATAAAGTGATCTCAGCTTACTTCCCAGATATCCCCCTGATCTCCCCACTGTACCATCTCAATTACCTAAGGTCTTCACTATCAACAGAGTTCTCTCCTTGGAACATGTAGAGATCATTGATACAACCAATGGATATAGGTCCACAGCAAGAGGGGAGGACTTGAAGCATTATCAACCTCCCTGATGAAGGAGAAACGTCAAGCTAGTGACGCTAAAGAAGTGTTTCATGGGAGGCAACCCATGTTTTATATGCTTTTAGAAAATATTGAATAAGTCAATATTCATGAATTCTAACCCAAACTTGACAAACACATGGTGAAATCCTTATTATGCAGTATATAGTGAAGAATAAGTTTGGTGTTCAGAGCATGCCAAGGGAGCATGAATGCAACTCAGAGCATGCTAGTCTTGGAGCCTTGAACAAAACTTTTTCATCACAGTGCTAAAAACTAAGTTTGGTGTCACCCAAGGTGCCACCAATGTGCATATAAGGATACACAGTTAGTTAGTTAGTTGGTGTTCATGAATAAACAATCTAGTTATTTTTCTTTATTATTCTAGACATAAGATTTCTCAATTATATTAATTTTTCTTATTTTATTTTATAGGAAAAGGGAAAGGAGAATTGAAGGGGATTGATTGGACAATTAAATGAGGGAGGTTCGGACACCACAAAAGGAGGGTACTACGCACGTGCCTCAAGGAGGGACGCATTGGAAAATGTTGCCATGCAACATTGAAAAGGATGAGACCCTTGAAGACCGAACAACACCCTTCATAAAGTTGATGATCCTTGTCCTTTCTCCGTGCTGAACCCCATCCGTCCATCTCACACTCAAATCATCTATCCAAACCCTTCATTTGCCCATCAATTCCATATATAAGTAGCTCTCCCTCCATACCCCCTTCACATTCCAAACGCCCAGCTTAACATCCCCCTCTCAGAACCAAACCATTCTTACCACATTAAAAACATTCCCCCTCACTCCCTTCATTACACTCAATCCCAAATAACCAAAAGTCTCCACACCCTTACCACCTTCGCACATTTTCATGGCATCTTCGAGCTCTAAAAGAAGGAAGGGAAAGGAACCTATGGAGCAACACCCGTATGATGAAAAGAAATTTAGAAGCTTGTACCATGCATTGCAGTACGGGTGGATGGTTGATAAGAAAATAATTTATGAACTTGGATTTCAAGTCAGAAAGAATGAGTGCCCGGAAATCACGACGAAGGTAGAAAAGAGGCGATGGGAGCTCCTCACTGATCCGGTGGTTAAGGTAAATGCAAATCTTATAAGAGAATTCTATGCAAATGCGGTCCGATACGATAAGGCAGATAAGTCATATACAAGCTTTGTGAGAGGAAAGATTGTGGATTTCAGTCCCATGAGTGTCATGAGAGCATTAAAGCTATGGTCCATACCATTTGAAAAAGAGAGTTATCATTCACGAATGGACAACAGCTCCAATTATGACCAGATTGTGCAAGATATTTGTGTACCCAGAGCTGACTGAGAAAGATATGCGGATAGGAGACCAAGGTTCATCAAGAGAACAGACCTCACTCCGGAAGCAAAGGGGTGGTTTGAAATTGTAAGGAGGTCCATCCTCCCAGCAGGGAACAACTCGGAGGTGAATCTCAAGAGAGCCACAATAGTGCACTGTATACTCAAAGGAGGAGAGATCAAGGTACATGAACTCATAGCCGCAGGCATTAGAAAGATGGCAGAGAAAAGCGACTCAATAGGAAAGTTAGGTTATCCCAGCACTATTTACCGACTATGCAAGAAAGCTGGGGTGGTGTTTGAAGATGAGGATCCCGTGTGGATAAAAGAGGACATTCCAATAACCGTTCGACGGATGCATGCTGCCGCATCCCCCCTGCCTCAACGGATGCAAAGGAAGAGGCCCGCCCCTCAAGTAGTAGAAGGACAAATCTTAGAGGGGCAAGCACCAGCCACTTTGGATATGCACCAACTACAGGAAGTCATTGATGGCCTATCTAGACAATATTTGGAAAGCCAAGGAGCACAGAAAGAGCTTCAACTACAGATGATAGGGCAGCAAGAGGAATCACTCTCAAGATGGATGACTCAACAAGGGGAGTGGCAAAAGCAAATGATGGAGCAGCAACTGAGTCAAGGACAATAATGGAGTGAAACATTCCACAGGATAGAACAAAGGCAAAATGAACAACAAGAATCCATCTAGAAGCTAATCAACATCCAAACACATCAATGTGCACACATACATGAGATGCATCGAAGACAAATAGAACATGCAGAACTATTGGACGAGCAAATGGAATTCGCAGAAGGAGTTTACATGAGCGAGACTGGGCATCATATAAACACTCAAGCCAGGCTCGGATACTTAGTAGGACAGCTGTCTATATTGCATTCGAGAATCGCAAGGTGTGAAGAAATGAAGGATGAATTAGCACGAGAAGAAAGACAAAGGGTGGAAGAGAGTCATGAATCAGTGAGGAAGGCACTTGAGGATTGGAAGCAAGCAAGACTAGCACGGATGCGAGGAAATGCAAGAGGACACAAGGAAGACAAACAAGGAGGGGAGCATGGGCAACCATATGAGTAAAAGGTGGTGGAGTTCCTTCTTTGGTCCATCTTTTTCTATGCTTTAAATAAGGAAGATCTTGTATGAAATAGAACATGCTTCCATGTTAGTTTGAACCTTTTTCAATTCTGTCTTTTAAACTTTTTGTTGATTAGGTCTATGCTTGCTAGTCTAAATGTTACTGCATCATTTCCTTACTTACTTGTATGCTTGTCCTTTTGAATCAAATGAAAAGAGAATGAGTGTTTTATAAAAGACCATAGTGGAGTTCATACTATGGAGTAAGTTCCTGAGTTTGTGGTGTGGTCATAAGTTAGCTAAGTTGGTTCAACCACAAGGTGGGAAGACAACTATCTGTCATGAATCATATGATTGAACACACCCCATGAGATTAGCTAAATAACAAGATCCTAATAAGAAAAAGGGAAAGAACAATCAAACTTGAAGAATAAAAGAAAAATAGCAAGAAAAGAGGCTAGGCACCAAGGGTTTGAGTCTTGAGGGATGTGTCTATGGTGTTCCTGTACCAAGGATCTGCTTGGATTACTAAGCTCTCAGGGGTGCTTTATCACCTGGTAACTTGGGTTAACTAACCCGGGATTATCAGCTGAAAGTCCACTATCAAGAGCAATCTTTGCTACAGAACATTTAGTAGCCCAAAGAGGTGCTGGACACCAAGACCTCAAGGAAAGAAAATAAACAAACCACGTGCCTGTGGTGTGTATGTATGGGGGAGAGACTTGAGGAAGTAAGTCCTTAGGGGTGCTTCAACACCTAGCACCTTGAACCAACTGGTTCGGGAGTGTTGGCTGAAAGCTTATTCTAAAGAGTTGCCCCTTTAGAGAGCACTTAGCCTAAGAACACAAATAAGCCCTGAAATGACAACAAAAGGATCAATGAATAAAAGTTTCATGGGATGCAATCAAGTGAGTATTCTAGAACATGATAATGGTCTGAAAGCCAGTGAAGGAATGAACCTAACTTGCTATTCATGAAACCACCATAAAACCAGGAACATGACTTCCACAAGAATGACTCATTTCTCTTGGCATTCTATTCGTCATTCTCTTGTTCCAGTACTTGCTTAGGGACAAGCAAGCTTTAAGTTTGGTGTTGTGATGCCAGGGCATTTTGGCCAGATTCACTGACCTTTTCTTTACTGTTTTTAAGGTAGTTTCATGCATTTTCTTAGAAAATAAGCTAGTTTTGGGTAGATATTCACTTACATCTTGATTCAAGCATACATTGTGCACTTTACATGATTTCATGAGAATTTTTGCATGAATTATATGACAAATTAAATGACGCATGACTCATGAATTGGACTAGAACTTTGATGCACTTTGTTGCTTTATTTCAGGACAAAGGAAGCAAAGAAGAACCATGTTAGTAGTCACGTTAGTCCCACTAACGTGACCTCTAACGTGGAATGGGTGCTAACTTGCAAAGTTAATGAGAAAGGTAATCGCCAATAATGCCCTCGAAGCCATCATAAGCCCACGTTAAGAGTCACGTTAACTAAGTTAACGTGAACTCTAACGTGGAAGAAGACAACAAGGGCAACGTTAGTGACACTCTCCTTTGTCACTAACGTTGGCCAATCTCATAAGTGGCCACGTTAAGAGCCACGTTAACTTAGTTAACGTGGACTCTAACGTTAAGAAGCAAAAGAGAAGCCAACGTTAGTGACATTCACCTTTGTCACTAACGTTGGCCAAGCCTCCATAAGCCACGTTAACTCCCACGTTAACTTAGTTAACGTGGAAGCTAACATGGAGAGAGCAATTGATAGCCAACGTTAGTGACACTTACCTTTGTCACTAACGTTGGGGTGAACCACCAAGAGCCACCATGAGTAACGTTAGCTCCCACGTTAACTAACGTGGGAGCTAACGTGGATAAAGAGATGATGAGCCAACGTTAGTGACACTCACCTTTGTCACTAACGTTGGAGATGGCTAGCATGACTACGTTAGAAGCCATGTTAACTTAGTTAACGTGGATTCTAACGTGGGAAATCGGGGCACATTGGAACGTTAGTGACAAAGGTAACTATCACTAACGTTCTCGAAGGATTGGCATTACTACGTTAGAAGCCACGTTAACCTAGTTAACGTGGACTCTAACGTAGGGACAAGGGAGGACTCTCCACATTATTGGGAAAGGTAAGTCCCAATAACGTGTACGAAGGACCAAGAGGCAAAGTTAGTGGTCACGTTAGTGCCACTAACGTTGAAGTCAACGTGATCATATTTGGGTTAGGAACGTTAGTGAAAAAGGTGATTGTCACTAACGTTCTCGAACCCACACTTTCACTTAACGTTGACACCACTAACGTCTTGAGCCAAAGTCCCTGCCTACTTCACCTTTTCTCTCTGCAAGCAAAGCTAAGCCCAAGGAAAAGGGATAACTACTTGAAACTCAAGATTCAGAGGCACATACCCAAGACTTGAAGAGCCAACTAGAAGATAAGAAGAGTAGTATATATAGGAGTAGCTTTGAATTAGTTTGGGGAGTTAGAAACTTTAGGGAGCTTTCGGCATAGAACTACTCTCTGTATTTTACTTTCTCTACACTTCTTAGTTTTACTTTCATCATGTATTCTCCATCTTGGTTTTCATTTTCCAGAGCTATGAACAACTAAACCCCTTTCATTGGGTTAGGGAGCTCTGTTGTAATTTGATGGATCAATATTAGTTTTCATTCTCCTTCTTCTATCTTTTCTCTTGATTTTACTTGAAAGCTTTCGATCTTTATCCAATTGGGTAGTTATCTTGGAAAAAAAGCTATTCATACTTGGATCTCTTCTGAACCTTGAAAGAAGAATGAAGAGATCATGCTAGAAATGCTTTCTCATGCTGGACCAAATTGGGTTTGGATGGATATGTGACTATAATCCTACCAACACTTGATTTGGGAAATGCATGTGGTATAATCAGTGACCATACTTTATCTCTTCTCATGAGCAATTGACCAAGAAATTGGCTATTGATCAAGATTTGAGAGATTGAATTACCAAGAAATTGGAATTCGATCACTTAAGATTGCCAAGGAGATCAATGAATGCATTGATTGAGGAAGAGATGAAAATGAACTTGATCCGGAGAATGCAACATCTCCTTAGCCTAATGAACTCCCCATTTCTGATCTTACCCATTCTCTTTAATTTCTGCCATTTACTTTTATGAGCAATTACCCCATTCCCGTTTAAGATTCTGCAATTTACTTTCCGTCATTTACATTCAGCTCTTCATTTCTAGCATTTACTGTTTCTGCTATTTACTTTCCCGCCATTTAATTTTCTGCAAATCTCAAATCAAATTCTGGTTCGCTTAACTAGAACATTCCTCTAATTAAAGTTGCTTGCTTAATCAATCTCTGTGGGATTCGACCTCACTCTATTGTGAGTTTTTACTTGACGACAAATTCGGTACACTTGCCGAAGAAAATTTGTTGAGAGACAAGTTTTGTGTGTATCACCACAGCAAGAGCTGTGATTGATGTGGACAGAGGAGAGTTGGTCCTCCAACTGAATAAGGACAACCTTGTGTTTAAAATTCAAGGATATCCTTCTGTAACCATGGAGAGGAAGCATGAAAAGCTTCTCTCACTGCAGAGTCAACCAAAGCCCCCACAGTCAAACTCTAAGTTTGGTGTTGGGAGGCCACAACTAAACTCTAAGTTTGGTGTTGAACCCCCACATTCAAACTCTAAGTTTGGTGTTGGGAGGTTCCAACAATGCTCTGAATATATGTGAGGCTCCATGAGAGCTTGCTGTCAAGCTATTGACAAAAAAGAAGCACTCGTTGGGAGGCAACCCAATGTTATGTAATTATATCTATTTTATTTTATTTTATTTTTTAGGTTGATGATCATGTGGAGTCACAAAAACTATTGAAAAATCAAAAATAGAATGAAAAACAGTTTTAAAAACAGCTCCCCTTCGAGGAAGAACTTACTGGCGTTTAAACGCCAGTAAGAAGCATCAAACTGGCATTTAACGCTAGAAAGAAGCATTAAGCTGGTGTTAAACGCCAGAAACAAGCACCAGACTGGCGTTTAACATCAGAATAAAGCATGGAAGTGGCGTTAAACGCCAGAAACAGGCTACTTTTGGGCGTTTAATGCCAAGAACAAGCAGCAAGCTGGCGTTTAACGCCAGACATGCATGCTAAGGGTGTTTTAGACGCCTAATTGGAGCAGGGATGTTAAGTCCTTGACCCCCCACAGGATCCCCACATTTTCTTCTCTCTTCTTCACACCTTTTCATAACTCTCTTCCACAAATACCCTTCACTAATCACCTCAATCACTATTCCCCATCACCTCTTCACCACTCACATCCATCCTCTCTTCCCCAAAAACCCCACCTACCTCCAAAATTCAAACTCTTTTCCCTCCCAAACCCAACCCTAATGGCCGAACCCTAAACCTCTCCCCACTCCTATATAAACCCCTCATTCTTTCTTTATTTTCACACAACACAACCCTCTCTTCTTCCCCTTGGCCAAATACACCTTCTCCCTCCATCTCCTCCATTTTTCTTCTTTTTCTACTTCTTTCTTTCTTTTTTTGCTCGAGGACGAGCAAACATTTTAAGTTTGGTGTGTTAAAAGCATTGCTTTTTGTTTTTCCATAACCATTAATGGCACCTAAGACCAGAGAAACCTCAAGAAAGAGGAAAGAGAAGGCAATTGCTTCCACCTCTGAGTCATGGGAGATGGAGAGATTCATTTCAAAGGTCCATCAAGACCACTTCTATGAAGTTGTGGCCAAGAAGAAAGTGATCCCTGAGGTTCCTTTCAAGCTAAAAAAAATGAGTATCCAGAGATCCAACATGAGATCCGAAGAAGCGGTTGGGAAGTTCTCACCAACCCCATTCAACAAGTCGGGATCTTAATGGTTCAAGAGTTCTATGCAAACGCATGGATCACTAGGAACCATGATCAAAGTGTGAATCCGAATCCAAAGCATTGGCTTACCATGGTTCGGGGAAAATACTTAGATTTCAGTCCAGAAAATGTAAGGCTGGCGTTCAACTTGCCAATGATGGAAGAAAATGCACGCCCCTACACTAGAAGGGTCAACTTTGATCCAAGGTTGGACCAAGTCTTCATGGACATATGTGTGGAAGGAGCTCAATGGAAAGTTGACTCAAGAGGCAAGCCGGTTCAATTGAGAAGACTGGACCTTAAGCCTGTAGCTAGAGGATGGTTGGAGTTTATTCAACGCTCAATCATTCATACTAGCAACCGGTCTGAAGTTACTATAGACCGGGCCATCATGATCCATAGTATCATGATTGGGGAGGAAGTGGAAGTTCATGAGATTATACCTCAAGAACTCTTCAAGGTGGCTGACAAGTCCTCTACTTTGGCAAGGTTAGCCTTTCCTCACCTCATTTGTCACCTCTGCAACTCAGCTGGAATTGACATAGAGGGAGACATCCTTATTGAAGAGGACAAGCCTATCACTAAGAAGAGGATGGAGCAAACAAGAGATCATGGACCTCAACAAGAGCATGAGGAAATTCCTCACCATGAAATCCCTGAGATACCTCAGGGGATGCACTTTCCTCCACAAAATTATTGGGAGCAAATCAACACTTCCCTAGGAGAATTAAGTTCCAACATGGGACAACTAAGGGTGGAGCACCAAGAGCACTCCATCATCCTCCATGAGATTAGAGAAGATCAAAGAGCTTTGAGGGAGGAGCAACAAAGGCAAGGAAGAGACATAGAGGAGCTCAAGAGCATCATTGGTTCTTCAAGAAGAGGAAGACGCCACCCTCACTAAGGTGGACCCGTTCCTTAATCTCCTTATTCTTATTTTTCTGTTTTTCGTTTACTATGCTTTATGTTTTATTTATGTTTGTGTCTTATTACATGATCACTAGTGTTTAAGTGTCTATGGCTTAAAGTTATGAATGTCCTATGAATCCATCACCTCTTTTAAATGAAAAATGTTTTAATTACAAAAGAACAAGAAGTACATGGTTTCGAATTCATCCTTTAAACTAGTTTAATTATTTTGATGTGGTGACAATACTTTTTGTTTTCTGAATGAATGCTTGAATAGTGCATATGTATTTTGAATTTGTTGTTTATGAATGTTAAATATGTTGGCTTTTGAAGGAATAAGGAAAAAGGAGAAATTTTATTTGATGATCTGAAAAATCATAAAATTGATTCTTGAAGAAAGAAAAAGCAGTGAATACAAAGGCTTGCGAAAAAAAAAGAGAAAAAAAAATGGCAAAAAAAAAAGAAAAAGAAAAAGTAAGCAGAAAAAGCCAAAAGCTCTTTAAACCAAGAGGCAAGAGCAAAAAGCCAATAGCCCTTAAAACCAAAAGGCAAGGGTAATAAAAAGGATCCAAGGCTTTGAGCATCAGTGGATAGGAGGGCCTAAAGGAATAAAATCCTGGCCTAAGCGGCTAAACCAAGCTGTCCCTAACCATGTGCTTGTGGCGTGAAGGTGTCAAGTGAAAACTTGAGACTGAGCGGTTAAAGTCGAGGTCCAAAGCAAAAAAGGAGTGTACTTAAGAACCCTAGACACCTCTAATTGGGGACTTTAGCAAAGCTGAGTCACAATCTGAAAAGGTTCACCCAGTTATGTGTCTGTGGCATTTATGTATCCGGTGGTAATACTGGAAAACAAAGTGCTTAGGGCCACGGCCAAGACTCATAAAGTAGCTGTGTTCAAGAATCAACATACTGAACTAGGAGAATCAATAACACTATCCGAATTCCGAGTTCCTATAGATGCCAATCATTCTGAACTTCAATAGATAAAGTGAGATGCCAAAACTATTCAAGAGGTAAAAAGCTACTAGTCCTGCTCATCTGATTGGAGCTAAGTTTCATTGATATTTTGGAATTTATAGTATATTCTCTTCTTTTTATCCTATTTGATTTACATTTGCTTGGGGACAAGCAACAATTTAAGTTTGGTGTTGTGATGAGCGGATAATTTATATGCTTTTTGGCATTATTTTTACATAGTCTTCAGTATGATTTGATTAGTTTTTAGTATATTTTTATTAGTTTTTAAATAAAAATTACAATTCTGGACTTTACTATGAGTTTATGTGTTTTTCTGTGATTTCAGGTAATTTCTGGCTGAAATTGAGGGACTTGAGCAAAAACCAGATTCAGAGGTTGAAGAAGGACTGCAGATGCTGTTGGATTCTAACCTCCCTGCACTCAAAGTGTATTTTTTGGAGCTACGGGAGTCCAAATGGCACGCTCTCAATTGCGTTGGAAAGTAGACATCCAGGGCTTTCCAGCAATATATAATAGTCCATACTTTTCCCGAGTTTAGATGACACAAACTGGCGTTCAACGCTAGCTCTCTGCCCTATTCTAGAGTTAAACGCCAGAAACAGGTTACAAAGCAAAGTTAAACGCCAGAAACAGGTTACAAACTGGCATTTAACTCCAAGGAAGACCTCTACACGTGAAAGCTTCAATGCTCCGCCCAAGCACACACCAAGTGAGCCCAGAAGTGAATTTTTGCATCATTTACTGATTTCTATAAACCTAGTAACTAGTTTAGTATAAATAGAACTTTTTACTATCATGTTAGGGAGTTCTTTGGATTAGTTTTATGCTATCTTAGACCTTTAGGGGGGATGGCCATTCGGCCATGCCTGGACCTTCATCACTTATGTATTTTCTATGGTAGAGTTTCTACACACCATAGATTAAGGTGTGGAGCTCTGCTGTTCCTCATGAGTTACTGCAAAGTACTACTATTTTTCTATTCAATTCAAGCCTGTTTCTTCTCTAAGATATTCATTCGCACACAAGAACATGATGAATGAGATGATTATGTGACGCTCATCATCATTCTCACTTATGAACGCGTGCCTAACAAACACTTCCATTCTACATGCAAACAAGCTTGAATGTGTATCTCTTAGCCTTCTGATCCTGAGATCAGAGTCTTCGTGGTACAGGCTAGAACTATTGGCGGCCATTCCTGAGGTCCGAAAAGTCTAAACCTTATCTGTGGTATTCCGAGTAGGATCCGGGAAGGGATGGCTGTGACGAGCTTCAGGCTCGCAAGTGCTGGGCGTAGTGACAGACGCAAAAGGATTACTGAATCCTATTCCAGTATGATCGAGAACTGACAGATGAATAACTGTGCGGTGACAGCGCATCTTGGACCATTTTCACTAAGAGGATGGGAAGTAGCCATTGACAACGGTGATTCCCTACATAAAGCTTGCCATAGAAAGGAGTGGGAATGATTGGATGAAGATAGCAGGAAAGCAGAGGTTCAAGAGGAACGAAAGCATCTCTATACGCTTATCTGAAATTCTCACTAATGAATTACATAAGTATCTCTATCTTTATTTTATATTTTATTTATCTTTTAATTTTCAAATCTCCAACACCAATTGAATCCGCCTGACTGAGATTTATAAGGTGACTATAGCTTGCTTCAAGCTGACAATCTCCGTGGGATCGACCCTTACTCACGTAAGGTTTATTACTTGGACGACCCAGTGCACTTGCTAGTTAGTTGTGCGAAGTTGTGACAAAGTGTGTGAATTACGTTCCGAGCACCAAGTTTTTGGCGCTGTTGTTAAGGTCACAATTTCGTGCACCACTAGCCATAGCTTTGCTCTATCCCTCATAGCAAATGGGAAGAGCATGAGTTTGTAAACCTCAAGATTCACTCCATTAGTCTTTACAGTATCACAAATCTGCAGAAAATTAGAAATAAATTGATTTGGGTCTTCCTGAGGAAGTCCATGATACTGACAATTTTGCTACACAAGAGCGACTAACTGAGGCTTCAGTTCAAAGTTGTTTGCAGCTATAGGAGGCACCATAATACTTTTCCCATAAAGATCTGCATTGGGGGCAGTGTATGAGCCAAGCACTCTTCTAGGTTGTTCACTCTCATTCAGATTTGCCACATTGGCATTAACAGCATGATTGTGATGCGTATTGGTCTCTGCAGCTTCCTTTTCAAAGGTCTCACTAAGATTTTCACGAGCCTTGTAAAGTCTAGCTTGTTGGAAACACCGTCTGAAGGACCTCTCAGGTTCAGGATCAGAATCAAGAACGGGATAATTATCCCTGTTCTTGCTCATAAACAAACAGAAAATAAAGAAAAGTGGGAATTTCTATGTCAGAGTGCAGAGAATTACCAGTGAGGTAACCTGTGTAAAAGAAATAAAATAAAATAACTAAATAATTAAAGTAGTAAAATTTTGAAAATTATAAGCAAAATGGGAATAAAAATTTCGAAATTTATATAAAAAAATTAAACGAAAAAATTAAAATAAAAATAACTAGGTGACACCAAACTTAATTTCAAGAATTATGAAAAAATAAATATATGATGCAATATATATATATATATATATATATATATATATATATATATGTTTTTTTGAAAATTAAAGAAAAAAATAAAATAAAAATAATAAAATATAAAAAGATAAAAATTAATAGAAAGAAACAAAATGAAAATAAAAGAAAATAGAAATAAAAAAGGAAAAAATAAATAAAGAACGGACGAAATTTTGAAGGGACAGGGGAATGGGAAACGAAAAACAAGAAAAAATAAAGGAAAAGAAAAAATGAGAAATAAGAATTAATAATACTAAAATAAAACTAATTAAAAGAAAAATTATCTAATCTAAACAATCAAACAACGAGTAGTTGTCAATCTCCGGCAACGGTGCCAAAAACTTGGTGCGGAATTTATAACCCACAAACTAACCGGCACGTACACCGGATCGTACCAAGTAGTACCTCAAGTGAATGAGGGTCGATCCCACGAGGATTGATGGATCAAGCAAAAATGATTGATTGATTGGCTTAGTCAGACAAACAGAAGATGGTGTTTGAGAGTTCAAAAGCATTAACAGTAAATTCAGAATATTAGAAAGCAAGTAGTAAATAGGTGTGACTAATATGGAAGAAAACAGTTAAGGTTTCAGAGATATTTATTTTTCGGATTAACTTTTCTTACCAACTATTTTAATCATGAAAGATTCAATTCATGGAAAACTATATGTGACTAAACCCTAATTCCTTAGACCTTTTTAGTCTCCTCTAACCTTTGTCAACCACTAATTCCTTAGTTACTTGATTCCAATTAGAGGGTTAAGTTCAATTCTAGTTTATATGCCACAGAAATCCTAATTACCCAAATATAAGAGGATTATATGTCACATATCCCGTTAAGTCTAGATAATTAGAAACATAGGAGAAATTGTTTTCAAGCTGCTGTTCAAGCAAAGAGCTTTTCCAAGTTTTACAAGAACTCAATTAGAACAAGGGTCATACTTCCGTTCCACCCAGGTTCATAAGATAAAGAACGAAAATAATTCTTTAAATTGAAATCAATACATGAATTAAAATAGAATAGTAATAGTATTAATCCATAGAATAAACAGAGCTCCTAACCTTAACAGTGGAGGTTTAGTTGCTCATGATTCAGAGAGAAAACAAGGATTCTATAAAACTGTAAAGTGTGGAATGAGGTAGAAGAGAAGAGAAGAGCCCGAAGGGCTGATTCTTTTCTTTTTTATATCTAATCCTAATTAATGTAAAATATGTTTTCTAAAAACTAAATAATATCTTTTCCTATTTTTAAATAAAATAAAGTTTAATAAACAAATCAATAGAGATCTTCGTTCAGGCGTTGGTGGATGAAAGGGGGACCACTTTGATTCTTATTGTTGGTGCCTAACTTGGAGGTCTTGGCACCTAACTTGGAGGTGGCCGAATCCAAGTGAGTGAGTTTGCTGTACCTGGCGCCTAACTTGGCATTCTTGGCACCTAACTTGGAGGTGGCCGAATCCAAGTGAGTGTTGTTGTTGGGTCTAGCGCCTAACTTGAGAAACCTCAAGTTAGGCACCACCTTAGCAGAATCCCTTTGAAGCTTTTCCTTGTCCTGGTGCCTCACTTGGGAAAAGCCAAATTAGGCACCACTCATACAGCATGCATTTACAAGTGGAGTTTGTCTTGGTGCCTAACTTGGAGAATCCCAAGTTAGGCGCCAACCTTTCAGAATTTCTGGAGAAGATGTATGGACTATTATACATTGTTGGAAAGTTCTGGAAGTTAGCTTTCCGATGCCACTGAAATCATGTCAATTAGACCTAAGGAGCAAAGTTATTCATGTTAGAGTGTAGGGAGGTCAGGGTTGACAGCATCATTTGCTTTCTTCTCTTTTTCTACAGAAACTCCATCCAATCCATCCGAATGCTACCTGATATAAAAATAATTGCACACAACTCAAAGTAGCATCCATAATGGCTAAAAGATAATTAATTCTTGATTAAACTTAACAATTTGAATACAAATTCACTAGGAAAAGATAGGAGAGATGCTCACGCATCAATAAGGCAAGTATGGATTGAAGAAGTGAAGAAAAAGCATGTAAAAGTGGAGAATTCATGAAGAAATGAAGTTTGAAAATCTGTCAAGTGACGTGTACGCGTGTCCCATACGTACGCGTGACACTAAGCACGTGACTTCATTTATTGCAATACGCTGGGGCGAATTCTGGGCTTCCAGAGCCCAATCCAACTCATTTCTAAAGCTATTTGAAGTCTAATTCAAGAGAGAACAATGGGAGAGCAATTAAGTTTCGTTTTAGTAATATGCTTTAGGTTATTCTAGAGAGAGAAGTTCTCTCTTCTCTCTAGAATTATGTTAGATTTAGGTAATTTCATCTTAGATTTAGGTTTTAATTCTTGTCTTGATTTAGTTTCTTTACTATTTCTTGTTCTAACATCTTACTTCTTTTAGTTTTACATGATATTTCTTTTATTTGGTTATTTTATTATTGATGAACTCTTGTTAATTTTAATTTCTATTAATGCAATTTAATGTTTCTTTCTATCTTGTATATGGTAGCTTTAGATTTTATTATTATTGCAATTTAATATGTTTTTATTTTCATGCACACCAAGTGTTTGATAAAATGCTTGGCATAGTTTTAGTGTAGTTTTTTTATACTCTTGGCTTGGAATTGAGGACCTAGGTGATCTTGAGTCATTGATGTCCAATCTTGATTGATATATTAGGGTAATTATTGATTTAGTTTCCACTAACGCTAGTCTTTCACTAAGCTAATTAGTGAGTTGGCTAGGACTTGTGGATTGAGGTCAATTATGCCTATTTGACTTATCTTCGATGTTAGGGTTGACTAAGTAGGATCAACTCTTCATAATCATCTACGTTTGTGGTCAATGGCTAGGAAAGGTAACTTTAACTCTCAATCCTTGCCAAGAGGTTTCTTAGCACTTGAATTTTCCTTTCTTTTGATTAATTTCCTAGAGTTTGATTACTATTGATATTTAGTTATTGTTTGTTTCTTTCATTTCTTGTTATTTAATTTCTTGCTTCTTGACGATTCGGATTTTCTGTCGGTAAAGAATTTTTGCAGAACCACGCGTGCGCATGGATTCACGCGTGCACGTCACTTATCTTCAGAGTAACTATTGCAAATTATATATCATTTCGAAGCACCGGATGATAGCTTTCCAATGCAACTGAAACTGCCTCATTTGGACCTCTGTAGCTCAAGTTATGACCATTTGAGTACGAAGAGGTCAGGGCTAATAGCTTTGTAGTTCTTTCAATTTCTTTTATTCCTTCCACTTTTGCATGCTTCCTTTCCATCCTCTAAGTCATTCCTGCCCTATAAACCCTAAAATCACTTAACACACAAATCATGGTATCAAATGGTATAAAGGAGAATTAAAATACACAAATCAAAGGCTTAGGAAGCAAGTTTTCAATCATAGAACAAAACTAGGAAGGAATTGTAAAACCATGCAAATCATATGAATAAGTGAGTAAAGACTTGATAAAAGCCACTCAAATCAGCACAAGATAAACCATAAAATAGTGGTTTCTCAAAGTCCCCACACTTAAACATTAGCATGTCCTCATGCTTAGCTCAAGGAGATCAAAGGATGAATGGGGGAAAGTAAGACTCATGTAATGCAATGCAATGCAACCTATGTATGAATGCAACTATATGCGAAGATGCTTTTGTCCACTTGGTTAAAAGTAAACAAGTTCTTCAAGACAAATATAAATCAAATTCCACTAATTCAAATCATACAATAAAAACAAGTAAACTTGTAAGAAGATAGCTCATGAAAGCAGGGAACATAGAATCAAGCATTGAACCCTCACTGATGGTGTATGTACACTCTAATCACTCAAGTGTATAGGGTAATCCTCTCTAGTCTTCTCTAGTCATGCTTTCTAAACTTTGTTCTTCACCTAACCAATCAACAAATATTTAATGTACCAATGCAAACATCATGAGGTCTTTTCATAGTTGTAATGGGGCTAAGGTAAAGGTGAGGGTATATATATGGCTAAGTGAGCTATAAATTGAATCCTTGACTAACCTAAGCTTTCACCTATACATACTCTATATTCATCTTAAATCATGCCTAGCTACCCAAAATTCCCATTTTTGCATCTCATACTCATGCATCAACTTTTCTTTAATTTTATCACATATGCATTGATTTTTCATTAACTTAACATTGGGGTAATTTTGTCCCCTTATTTATTTATTTATTGAATATTTTATTTCTTTGTTTTTTATAAAAGTAAACATAATTTATCAATGCACATGGATTTTTAATTTTTCTGGTCTCACATGAGTAGGTATCCAAATTCTCAATATTTTATTATTTAAACATTGTACACTTTCATTAACCTAAGTTCCCGCAGTTTCCCTACACTTAGTTAACATACTATCTTAAGCTAACCAAAGATTCAATTGGGGTTTTTAATTTGTTTTTCTACTTAAGGCTAGTAACGTGATAAAATATAGAACAATTAGGGATTAAAAGGCTCAAGGTGGCTAACAAAGGTGATTGAAAGGGTAGGCTAACAAAAGTGAGCTAATAAAATAAAGGCCTCAATCATATGCAAGCATGTGAATACACTAAACATTAGACATATAGAGTGGAACAAAGTAAAGATTACAATTATAGAGAAGAAAACACACAAGAATAAAATATTTGTGGTTAAATAATGTAACCATACAATTAGGCTCAAAAATCTCACTGGGTTGTGTGTTCTTACCTATTATTCATGTTCCAATTTACAGTCTTCAAACAAATTTAACACAAAATTTTAATTTGAATTAGTAAAATTTTTTTCTTTTCAAAAATAGGGTCTTAAAAAGAAACTTATTATTTTTCAACCAAGTAGAACATACATGCAAACACTTATTACTATGCAATCTATCCTCTCCTAACAAAAGAAAAATAACCTATTGGTGTTGAGAAAAACAATTACCTCCGGAAATAAGGTATTGACCGACCTCCCCACACTTAAAGCTTGGCACCGTCCTCGGTGCCATCAGTAAGGAACAAAGGGGGTTGGTAACAACATCTCCACAGTCGTGGTCGTCATGGCTCCCGGTGCTGGTAGGTAAGGTAGAGTCCGAAGTGTCTGGTTCTTCTTCAGGTGGGTGGTTGCCAACAATCAGCTCCTTCAGGTATGTAATCGGCGCTTGTTACGGTGCTCCATTTGCTTTGCCTGCCAGTCAAGCCGGTCCATCCTCTGAAGTATCTAAAGGAGCAGCTGATTTGTTGAAGATGCTTGTGCTTTTCGTTCCTCTCCTCGCTGGTGGTTTGATAGAGGCTCTTTCTGCACCCTTCCTGGTGGCCATCCTAAAAAGGGAGAAGAGAAAGGGACATGAATTCAAAGGGATAGAACAAGAAAGAGGGCAGTAAGAGTGATAATCATGCCAAGGTAAAGAAGAATGTCGTTAACACATGGTCGCGACTCCTTGCAATTAGGACATCAATGGAAATATAGCATGATAAATTGTGTAGCGTAGATCAAGCATTAAAAGCCAAAATGTATTATCACCCGTAACAAACTAATAATAACGTTTGTATTGACAATTATATTTAATTAATAAAATATTGGAATGGTTTTGTGAAAAACAGGCATTAGAGTAGAAGGATAGAATAATTAAGAATTCACAATGCCATACGGGCTTTTCACAAACACTTGGTATGCATGTAAAATATGTTAAGGAAAGTAAGAACTCTAACATGCATGCAATCTAAAAATTAATATTAATTGTCAAATCACTCTTGATGATATCCACAATTTCAAGTATAGTAATATAAGACCCAAATAAAGCTCCAACACCAACATAAAATGCATGAAGAAAAAAAAGAATGAAAAAGAAACCAAAAATAACTAAGCATGAAAGAGAATAGTTTTTGAAGAAACAAATGTAATTAAATGCAATAAGAAGAATGAAGGAACAAAGGAGAAGGGAATGAAAAGTCGGTATGCGAAGCGCGCGCGCAAGGCACGCGTGCGCGTGAGAACTGTATTCGCCATGTGACGCGTACGCGTCGCCCACGCGTATGCGTGGGTGGTCTTGGAAGCAAAAGCACGCGCACACGTCAAGGACGCGTACGCGTGGATGACCTTGTGCCTCTAGCACAGTTCCAGCGTGGGGGCAGCACAACTTTCAGTCCAAAATGCTATTTACGCCGATTTCCCTATCCACGCGTGCACGTGCTTGACGCGTACGCGTGGATTTCCCTTGAGGCAGATTATGCGCACGCGTCATAGACGCGTACGCGTGGGTCGAATTATCCGCAAAGCACACCAGCCGCACGATTCCATCACAACTTTATATTCGTTGGATGGGGGAGCGAGATTGCTATCGACGCCCACGTGTGGCCTGCGCGAAGGCGGGTTTGCCCCATTTTTTTCATAATTTTTTTTATGTGTATGAAGAATGCAAAACGCAGAATGCAGGTGAATATGCAGAAATTATGAATGAACATTAGTAAAAATAAAATAAAATAAGAGTAAGAGTAAAAAGGAGCGATTATACCATGGTGGGTTGTCTCCCACCTAGCACTTTTAGTTTTAGTCCTTAAGTTGGACATTCGGTGAACCCCTTGTTATGGTGGCTTGTGCTTGAACTCATCCAGAAATCCCCACCAATGTTTGTAATTGCAATGGCCTCCGGGATCCCAAACAAGGTGCAAAGAGCCTTCAAGCAAGATTAAGCAAGTGACATGGCCCCAAGAGTGTTGATTACTAGACTGAATTCCGAGGTCCGAAACCTTGCTTTTGCACCCGTCTTCTTGTTGACCATCTTTGTTCCAACCGGGTGGTAAGCAATCCGAATTCTCACTGAGGCATCCAAACAGCTTCCTAGACCCATACAATTTAGTATTCTTCCAACCATGATAATTCAGCCGTGAGCTTCCTACCACAATGAACCTAGGATTGTGTTGCCAACCACTGACCATCTCCCTCTTACTCTTATAGCCACAAAGAGCTCTAAGTTGCCCATCCGTCTCAAGCAAAGCATATTCAAGTGGGCTAATTAAGCTTAGAGATGGGAGATTTACCCACTTGAATGAAGGGATGGATGGTGATGGCTTTGGGAGAGAGGTCTCCAACAACCTTGGCAAGGTGATCTCCAGCTCTATTCCCTTGGGCTCTTCTTTGACAACTTCTACCTCTTTGCAAGCTTCTTCAATATCAACCTCTTCTTCTTGGTAGCTTTCTTCCAATTCGATCTCTTCTTTATTGTTCACCAAGGGCATGGGAGGTTGTGTTTCTTCTTCTTTAATCTCCATGTCAAGTCCAATGAAAGAGGATTCAAATGTAGATAAGAATTCATCAATGATTTAATCTATCTCTTGATCATCCCTTCAAAGTCTTCAACCATGATAGGCCTTGGAGGTTGTACACCCTTCTCAACATCAAATTCAAACTCCTTAGAAGAGGGCTCTATGACTGGGCTTTCCTATGGACGTTCCGTATCTCCTAAGTC
This sequence comes from Arachis ipaensis, assembly GCF_059453495.1. Taxonomy (NCBI): domain Eukaryota; kingdom Viridiplantae; phylum Streptophyta; class Magnoliopsida; order Fabales; family Fabaceae; genus Arachis; species Arachis ipaensis. The sequence continues at coordinate 101,206,634 of NC_142436.1, read as the reverse complement.
TTCGACCAATTCTTCTTTTTCTTTGATAATTCTGGCTTCCTCTACTTGTTCCAATACAACGACATGCTCCTTGCTGTCCACTAGAGTTTCTAGTGTCTCCTTCATGCTACGTTCTTCATTAGATTCTCCACATGAGGCCATGGGAATTCCTTGAGTGTCCGAACGTCGGGAAGCTAATTGATTATTGCTTGCTCCAGTTGATGAAGGGTTGCATGAAATTGATCCATTGTTTCCTTGAGATGATCCTGTGATTCTTGTTACGCTCGGCTATTAATGGGATATTTTAGCGGAAAAACGAATTTCTCCAAAACACCCAAAACTAACCGGCAAGTGCACCGGGTCGCATCAAGTAATAATAACTCACGGGAGTGAGGTCGATCCCACAGGGATTGAAGGATTGAGCAATTTTAGTTTAGTGGTTGATTTAGTCAAGCGAATCAAGATTTGGTTGAGTGATTTGTGATTTGCAGAATTTAAATTACATGGAAAGTAAAGGGAATGGGTAATTGACATGAAATTAAAGAGAACAGGAATTTAAATGCTGAATCTTAAAGAACAAGAAATTAAATGGTAGAAACTTAGAACGCAAGAAATGTAAATTGCAGAATCTTAAAGTGCAAGAAATGTAAATAGCTTGAATTGTAAAGGGAATTGGGAGTTGGATTTGCAGAAATTAAACGAGGGAAAGTAAATTGCAACCAACAGAGAAGTAAAAGAACACTTGGATTGAACCGGATCTAAAAACAGAATTGTAAATAAGCATGAAAACAGTAAACAGGGAATGGGAAATGGGGAATCCGGATCTCAGGACCCAAGAGACTAGATAACCAAGTCTAGATCTCAATGCCTTCCTAGATCCAACAAGAACAATTGCAAAGGAATTGTAAAATGCAAAGAAAGTAGATGAAGAACAATTAACAGAAATTAAATTCAATAAGCAGTAGAAGAAACAGAGAGATCTTCGGATGAGATTGAAACAGAATTCCTTCAATTCTCCAACCCAAGATCCAAGACAATTGCAATTGAAATTGAAAGCAATAAAACTAAGAGGAAGAGAGTGGAATTCTCCTTCCCCGAAACTAAGAAATTAAAGATCACTCAATATCCAAAGCTCTCCGAAAACTATTATGAAAACTCAAAAGGAAAGCTCCCTTAAGAACTTGAATTCTATCCTATTTATACACTTTCTTCAAATGATCTTCAAGCCTTGAGTTGGGCCTTTGCTCTTGGTGGAGCTGGGTTGAGAGAGGCCTTGGTTGATTGCTCTTGGAGTTTGGAGAGGAACCAAAGTGAACCAAGTGAACCGGGTTGGAGTTTTGCAAAAGTTTGAGTAAAAGTTTGAGTAAAAGTTTGAGGCAAACTTTTGGTCCAACTTTTCATATCAGCCCCCATGTTTTGCTGATACCCACGTTGGTGCAAAAGTTAAGGGTCTAACTTTTGCTCCAATGTTGGCCTTCCTTAGTGCACTTATGGCGCCAACGTTAGCCCAAAAGTTAGGGGCTAACGTTGGCGCAAACTTTTGCTCCCCCTTTGTGTTTTTCATGTGCCAACGTTAGCCCAAAAGTTAGAGGCTAACGTTGGCGCAAACTTTTGGTGGCCAGGGGGTGTTTTTCTCATGCCAACGTTAGCCACAAAGTTAGGGGCTAACGTTGGTGCAAACTTTTGGTGCCCAGGGAGTGTTTTTCTCATGCCAACGTTAGCCACAAAGTTAGGGGCTAACGTTGGCGCAAACTTTTGGTGCCCAGGGAGTGTTTTTCTCATGCCAACGTTAGCCACAAAGTTAGGGGCTAACGTTGGCGCGAACTTTTGGTGCCCACGGAGTAACTTTCATGTGCCAACGTTAGCCCAAAAGTTAGGGGCTAACGTTGGGGCTAACTTTTCACCCAAAAGTTTGTGCAAAAGTTTGAGGCTAACTTTTGGTCCAGCTTTTTGCTTCCTGGTTCATTTTCACTTATTCCATTGTCCTCTCTTTACTCCTAGCCATTCCTTCTTGCTTCAACCTTTCTCCAAGCTTTCTTCACCTATCATTAATCAACCAAACACATCAAAGCTATGCATAAAATCATGATATATTCATTTTATCATAATATGTGACAATTATAGCCTAAAACCTCATGAAATAGCATGAATTCATACATGGTTGATTCAATCAAAGGAAGCATGAAAATCTACCCAAATTTGCTTACTTGTAGCTCAAGAAAGTGCACAATTCAAGTGAAAACAAAAGAAAAAGACTAGTGAAACTAGGCTAAGATGACTTGTCATCACAACACCAAATTAGGTGTTAAAGCACCCCTAAGGATTTACTTGCTCAAGCCTCTTTCTTTGACACAACTCAACCACAAGCATTTTACTAGGCTAACAACTCTTTGAGTCATTGTTTCTTCTTTCTTTTCTGCCTAGTAATTGATGCTCAGAGCCTTGGGCCATATTCTTTTTGTCTTTGTATTTTCTTTTCTTTCTTTTGTTTTGTTTGCTGCTTCTTGGATCAATAAATTTTTGAGAATCTCCACAATACTTCTTTGAACTTCATGTCCTGCCTAAGAGCTCCCATGCAAGTTTTCACAAGCATGCAACCTCAATACATAATCATACAACTAGAACCACCACTTCTTCTAATCTTTTGCTTTCCTCAAAATTGTTTGATTCCTCAATCCTTCTTTTCAAAGAACTTTCATGTGATGCATTTTTTAACATTGAGTGCAAACAAGTTTTGAAGAGAAAAATGTTGTGAATGATCAAGCATCTTGCTTATTGAATTTCAGAAAAGAAAAAAAAAACTATACTGAACAGACAGATAATCAGGGAAACAAAACCACTCTCAATTATAGCAGTGTTCAATGCAAGATAATCACTTAACAATACAACCTTTTGGAGTTCGCTTGCTTTACTCCTCATCGTCATCATCACTGATCCACACATTCCTCTTTCATCTCTTTGGTTGATGATGTTTAATCCTTCCAAAAGTTTGTATGGTATCCTACAGTGATATTGAAAGTTGCTTGTTCCCCAAGCACTTGAAAAATGGTTAGCATGCATGATTTATTTGTGGGCTTTTGTACTTACTTTGGTGTGGGAACACCAAACTTAGTACCCTGCCAATGGTTCTTGTTCATCAGACTAACCAGATGTGAAACTCTTTTTCTTTTTCAAAAGTAACAAAACTGAAAACTAAAGAATAGCAAAATAATTAACTAGTTTATATAACTGCTTGAAACTAGCATTATGCAGAAGGTGAGAATATGTTTTTAAATGAGATTTTGGTGGAACACCAAACTTAGAATCCTTCATTCTCCTTTATATTGTTTTGGTGTGCAACACTAAACTTAACTTCTTGCAATATAGAAAAAACTAATTAACCTTTTTATTAAAATTGCTATGAAAAGAAAACTACCTCAGGTTGGGTTGCCTCCCAACAAGCGCTCTTTTATTGTCACTAGCTTGACATCCTTCATCCTCTGATCAGGGAAGTTAAGGCTTCTGTTGCCTTTGGGTTCCTCCTTTCACCGTAGCCTTCTCACTTCTTTCCATGACTCCCTTCTCTTTTAACCCAGCATCCTTTTCATGGCTCTTTGGGTTCAGAGTCCCCTTCTTCTCACCCAATTCAGCAAGGCTTTGAACCAGTTGTTCCATCTGCCTTTCAATTCTTTTGAGATAGGCCTCTTGGTTTTTCCTTATATCCTCCTGCTCTATTATTGTCATTTCTTGAACTTTCATAAACCTTTCCATCATCATTTCTAGAACATAGAGTTTTTGGAAGTTTAGGATTGGTTGTGGCTGTGTCAGCTGTGGTGGTTGATGTAAGTCATTTTGGGTGGGTGGTGAGGTAGGACGGGGTTGGAGGTGTGTATATTGGGGTGGTGTGTAGTGATTTTTGTTGGTATGGTGGTGTTTTTGTAGGTTTGGGAAGTTGGGGTTGTTATAGTTGAAGTCCCTTTGTTCCTGATGCTGAGATTCCCTCATTCTTAGATAAGAATGTGGTTTCCATGGTGGAAATTGTGCATTCACTGTGGCAGAATGTAGAGAATCAATTTGTCTAGCTATTGATTCCAATTGCTGCTGAGTTTGCTGGTATAGCTGTTTATTTTGATTCATGATTGCTCTCACTCCTTCAAGATTCATTACTTCCTTTTCTGAAATTGCATTCCGTGGTGTCTCAAATGAGTGTTGGTTATTGGCTCTTTTGTCATTGAACTCTGCAGTTCCTTGGATGGTTGCTGTTGCCTTGAGTAGGCCATCTGAGAAGTAATCTACTGCTCTTATTGTTTCTGAGGTTAATCCTTCATAGGACACTTGAAACTCCACTTTGTCACTTGCTTTCTTGTATCTTTCCCATGCTTTGAACAATGGTTCTTCCCCTCCTTGGGTGAATGGGTGTACTCCCTCTTTCATCTTGATGTTTTGTTGGGACGAGGAGAATTTGGCTAGAAACTTGGCAACCAAATCATCCCAACTAGTGATACTTCCTTGGGGAAATATTTCAAGCCATTGTGCCGCTTCATCCTTCAGTGAGAAGGGAAATAACAAGAGCTTATAGGTATCATGATTTACACTATCGAGATTGACAGCACCACAAGTTCTCAGGAAATTGGATAAGTGCTGTTTAGGATTCTCCAATGAAGTTCCACCATAGGAACAATTGTTCTCGATTAGTGTAATGAGTTGCGGCTTCATGTTGTGGTGTTCTTCTTTTTCAGAAACTCCTTCTTCAATGATATCCTTCCCTTTGGCCGCTCTTCTTTCCTGTGACATATAAATCAACAACGGAACACACAGTGATTCTCTTGAAAATTAAGTGTAGTCAGTTGAGACAAAACTTCAAACAGTTAGTGGGTTAGTCAAAAATTAAAGAAACAGGAAATAAAAATGCTAGATCTAGATCACCACCTCACTTAATCATTGTCAATCTAATCAATCCCCGGCAACGGCGCCAAAAACTTGATGGGATATTTTCGCGGAGAAACAAATTTCTCCAAAACACCCAAAACTAACCGGCAAGTGCACCGGGTTGCATCAAGTAATAATAACTCACGGGAGTGAGGTCGATCCCACAGGGATTGAAGGATTGAGCAATTTTAGTTTAGTGGTTGATTTAGTCAAGCGAATCAAGATTTGGTTGAGTGATTTGTGATTTGCAGAATTTAAATTGCATGGAAAGTAAAGGGAATGGGTAATTGACATGAAATTAAAGAGAACAGGAATTTAAATGCTGAATCTTAAAGAACAAGAAATTAAATGACAGAAACTTAGAACGCAAGAAATGTAAATTGCAGAATCTTAAAGTGCAAGAAATGTAAATAGCTTGAATTGTAAAGGGAATTGGGAGTTGGATTTGCAGAAATTAAACGAGGAAAAGTAAATTGCAACCAACAGAGAAGTAAAAGAACACTTGGATTGAACCGGATCTAAAAACAGAATTGTAAATAAGCATGAAAACAGTAAACAGGGAATGGGAAATGGGGAATCTGGATCTCAGGACCCAAGAGACTAGATAACCAAGTCTAGATCTCAATGCCTTCCTAGATCCAACAAGAACAATTGCAAAGAAAGTAGATGAAGAACAATTAACAGAAATTAAATTCAATAAGCAGTAGAAGAAACAGAGAGATCTTCGGATGAGATTGAAACAGAATTCCTTCAATTCTCCAACCCAAGATCCAAGACAATTGCAATTGAAATTGAAAGCAATAAAACTAAGAGGAAGAGAGTGGAATTCTCCTTCCCCGAAACTAAGAAATTAAAGATCACTCAATATCCAAAGCTCTCCGAAAACTATTATGAAAACTCAAAAGGAAAGCTCCCTTAAGAACTTGAATTCTATCCTATTTATACACTTTCTTCAAATGATCTTCAAGCCTTAAGTTGGGCCTTTGCTCTTGGTGGAGTTGGGTTGAGAGAGGCCTTGGTTGATTGCTCTTGGAGTTTGGAGAGGAACCAAAGTGAACCAAGTGAACCCGGTTGGAGTTTTGCAAAAGTTTGAGTAAAAGTTTGAGTAAAAGTTTGAGGCAAACTTTTGGTCCAACTTTTCATATCAGCCCCCATGTTTTGCTGATACCCACGTTGGTGCAAAAGTTAGGGGTCTAACTTTTGCTCCAACGTTGGCCTTCCTTAGTGCACTTATGGCGCCAACGTTAGCCCAAAAGTTAGGGGCTAACGTTGGCGCAAACTTTTGCTCCCCCTTTGTGTTTTTCATGTGCCAACGTTAGCCCAAAAGTTAGAGGCTAACGTTGGCGCAAACTTTTGGTGGCCAGGGGGTGTTTTTCTCATGCCAACGTTAGCCACAAAGTTAGGGGCTAACGTTGGTGCAAACTTTTGGTGCCCAGGGAGGGTTTTTCTCATGCCAACGTTAGCCACAAAGTTAGGGGCTAACGTTGGCGCAAACTTTTGGTGCCCAGGGAGTGTTTTTCTCATGCCAACGTTAGCCACAAAGTTAGGGGCTAACGTTGGCGCAAACTTTTGGTGCCCAGGGAGTAACTTTCATGTGCCAACGTTAGCCCAAAAGTTAGGGGCTAACGTTGGGGCTAACTTTTCACCCAAAAGTTTGTGCAAAAGTTTGAGGCTAACTTTTGGTCCAGCTTTTTGCTTCCTGGTTCATTTTCACTTATTCCATTGTCCTCTCTTTACTCCTAGCCATTCCTTCTTGCTTCAACCTTTCTCCAAGCTTTCTTCACCTATCATTAATCAACCAAACACATCAAAGCTATGCTTAAAATCATGAGATATTCATTTTATCATAATATGTGACAATTATAGCCTAAAACCTCATGAAATAGCATGAATTCATACATGGTTGATTCAATCAAAGGAAGCATGAAAATCTACCCAAATTAGTTTACTTGTAGCTCAAGAAAGTGCACAATTCAAGTGAAAACAAAAGAAAAAGACTAGTGAAACTAGGCTAAGATGACTTGTCATCAGCTATCATAAGTAGGATCATAGTGCTCTTGGATTGATGGATATGGTCATAGTGTATATGAAGGTGGTGGTTCTTGGGAGTAATTGGGTTGGAATTGGGGTGGCTCTATGTATGGTTCATACGGTTCATAGGGTGGTTGGTATGGTGGATATGGATTAGGGTTATATGGAGGTGAATGGTGTAAAGGGGCTTGTGAGTATGGTAGTTCAAAGGTATGTTGGGGAGGTGGTTCAAAGGTATGTTGGGGAGGTGGTTCAAAAGCATATGGTGGGGCTTGTTGGTAACTACAAGGGGGTCCACCATATGCATCATCTTGGTACGCTCCCTGGAATGGCTCTTGACCATAGTAATTTGGTGGAGGTGGTTTGTCACGAAAGGGTCCACCATAACTATTGTCTTGGTATGCATCACAGAATGGTTGTTGGTTATAGCGCATTGGAGGGGGTTGTTGCCAAGAGGGTTAATCAAATCTTTGTGGCTCCTCCCATCTTTGATTCTTCCAACCTTGATGCCTGTTCTCATTATAGCTTCCATTCCTTACAACAACATTCGAATCAGACTTAAAGCCAGAGGGGTGAGAATTCATAGTAACAAAAGAAATAAAAACTAATAAAAATTAATGAAAATAAAATCCTAAAACTAGAAACACTAACAAAGAAATGAAAAGGCAAATATTTACAATAACCAATAATAAGGCACACGTTTGCAATTCCCCGGCAACGGCGCCATTTTTTGACGATCCGGATTTTCTATCGGTAAAGAATTTCTGCAGAACCACGCATGCACGTCACTTATCTTTAGGGAAACTATAGAAATTTATATATCATTTCAAAGCCCCGGATGTTAGCTTTCCAACACAACTGGAACTGCCTCATTTGGACCTTTGTAGCTCAAGTTATGACCGTTTAAGTACGAAGAGGTCAGGGCTGAAAGCTTTGCATGCAGTTTCTTCAATTTCTTTTATTCCTTCCACTTTTGCATGTTTCCTTTCCATCCTCTAAGCCATTCCTGCCCTATGATAAGCGGATAATTTATACACTTTTTGGCATTATTTTTACATAGTTTTTAGTATGATTTAGCTACTTTTAAGTCTATTTTTATTAGTTTTTAAATAAAAATCACATTTCTGGACTTTACTATGAGTTTGTGTTTCTCAATCCCTGCCATTGGAGCAAACAATTTTGAGCTAAAGCCTTAATTAGTTTCTCTGATGCAACAGAATTGCAAGTTTCATGGACTTCCATCAGAAGATCCTTTTCAGTTCTTAACTGAATTCTTGCAAATCTGTAATACTATTAAGACCAATGGGGTTGATCCTGAGGTCTATAGGCTTATGCTTTTCCCGTTTGCTGTAAGAGACAGAGCTAGAATATGGTTGGACTCTCAACCTAAAGATAGCCTGAACTCTTGGGATAAGCTGGTCACGGCTTTCTTAGCCAAGTTCTTTTCACCTCAAAAGCTTAGCAAGCTTAGAGTGGATGTTCAAACCTTCAAACATAAAGAAGGTGAATCCCTCTATGAAGCTTGGGAGAGATACAAGCAGCTGACCAAAAAGTGTCCTTCTGACATGCTTTCAGAATGGACCATCCTGGATATATTCTATGATGGTCTGTCTGAATTATCAAAGATGTCATTGGACCATTCTGCAGGTGGATCCATTCATCTAAAGAAAATGGCTGCAGAAGCTCAGGAACTCATTGACATGGTTGCAAATAACTATTTCATGTACACTTCTGAAAGGAATCCTGTGAGTAATGGGATGCCTTAGAGGAAGGGAGTTCTTGAAATTGATACTCTGAATGCCATATTGGCTCAGAACAAAATATTGACTCAGCAAGTCAATATGATTTCTCAGAGTCTGAATGGATTGCATACTGCATCCAACAGTACTAAAGAGGCATTTTCTGAAGAAGAAGCTTATGATCCTGAGAACCCTGCAATAGCAGAGGTGAATTACATGGGGGAACCCTATGGAAACACCTATAATCCCTCATGGAGAAATCATCCAAATTTCTCATGGAAGGATCAACAAAAGCCTCAACAAGGCTTTAATAATGGTGGAGGAAACAGGTTTAGTAATAGCAAGCCTTTTCCATCATCCACTCAGCAACAGACAGAGAATTCTGAGCAAAATCCATCTAACTTAGCAAATATAGTCTCTGATCTATCTAAGGCCACTCTAAGTTTCATAAATGAAACAAGGTCCTCCATTAGAAATTTGGAGGCATAAGTGGGCCAGCTAAGTAAAAGAATCACTGAAACTCCTCCTAGTACTCTCCAAAGCAATACAGAAGAGAATCCAAAAAGAGAGTGCAAGGCCATAACCTTACTTGGTGTGGCCGAACCCATAAAGGAGGAGAAAGACGTGAATCTTAGTGAGGAAGACCTCATGGGACGTTCACTGACCAATAAGGAGTTCCTCAATGAGGACCTGAAGGAATCTGAGGCTCATACAGAGACCATAGAGATTCTATTCAACCTGCTTCTGCCCTTCATGAGCTCTGATGAGTATTCTTCCTCTGAAGAGGATGAAGACATTACTGAAGAGCAAGTTGCTAAGTACCTTGGTGCAATCATGAAACTGAATGCCAAATTATTTGGTAATGAGACTTGGGAAGATGAACTTCCCTTGCTCACCAATGAACTGAATGTATTGGATAGGCAGAAATTACCTCAAAAGAAACAAGATCCTGGTAAATTCTTAATACCCTGTACCATAGGCACCATGACCTTTGAGAAGGCTCTGTGTGACCTAGGGTCAGGCATTAACCTTATGCCACTCTCTGTAATGGAGAAACTTGGGATCTCTGAGGTTCAAGCTGCCAAAATCTCATTAGAGATGGTAGACAACTCAAGAAAACAGGCTTATGGACTAGTAGAGGATGCGTTAGTAAAGGTTGAAGGTCTTTACATCCCTGCTGATTTCATAATCCTAGATGCTGGGAAGGATGAGAATGAATCCATCATCCTTGGAAGACCCTTCCTAGCCACAGCAAGAGTTGTGATTGATGTGGACAGAGGAGAGTTGTTCCTTCAACCGAATGAGGACTACCCTGTATTTAATACTCAAGGTTCTCCTTCTGTAACCATGGAGAGAAAGCATGAAAAGCTTCTCTCACTGCAGAGTCAACCAAATCCCCCACAGTCAAACTCTAAGTTTGGTGTTGGGAGGCCACAACCAAACTCTAAGTTTGGTGTTGAACCCCCACATTCAAACTCTAAGTTTGGTGTTGGGAGGTCCCAACAATGCTCTGAATATCTGTGAGGCTCCATGAGAGCTCACTGTGAAGCTATTGACATTAAAGAAGCACTTGTTGGGAGGCAATCCAATGTTATTTAACTATATTTAATTATTTTCCATTTTTATTTAATATTTTCTTTAGGTTGATGATCATGTGAAGTCACAAAAACTACTGAAGAATCGAAAACAGAATGAAAAACAGCATTAAAAATAGCTCACCCTGGAGGAAGAGCTTACAGGCATTTAAACGCTAGTAAGAAGCATCAAACTGGCGTTTAACGCCAAAAAGAAGCATCAAGCTGGCGTTAAACGCCAGAAACAAGCACCAGACTGGCGTTTAATGCCAGAACAGATCATGGAATTGGCGTTAAATGCCAGAAACAAGAAGCAAGATGGCGTTTAACGCCAGACATGCATTCTAAGGGCGTTTTACACGCCTAATTGGAGCAGGGATGCTAAGTCCTTGACTCCACAGGATATGTGGACCCCACAGGATCCCCATCTACCCCACCTTTTCTTCTCTCCTCTTCACACCTTTTCATAACTCTCTTCCCCAAATACCCTTCACCAATCACCTCCATACCTCTTCCCCAAATACCCTTAACCACTCACATCCATCCACTCTTCCCCAAAAATCCCACCTACCTCCAAAATTCAAATTCTTTTTCCTCCCGAACCCAACCCTAATGGCTGAAACCTACCCTTCCCTCCACCCTTATATAAACCCCTCAACACTACTCTATTTTCACACATTACAACCACGACTTCTCCCCCTTGGCCGAATACACTCTCTCCCTCCATCTCCTCCATTTTCTTCTTCTTCTACTACTTTCTTTCTTCTTTTGCTTGGGGATGAGCAAACCTTTTAAGTTTGGTGTGGTAAAAGCATTGCTATTTGTTTTTCCATAACCATCAATGGCACCTAAGGCCAGAGAAACCTCAAGAAAGAGGAAAGAGAAGGCAATTGCTTCCACCTCTGAGTCATGAGAGATGGAGAGATTCATCTCAAAGGTCCATCAAGATCACTTCTATGAAGTTGTGGCCAAGAGACATCCTCATTGAAGAGGACAAGCCCATCACTAAGAAAAAGATGGAGCAAATAAGAGATCATGGACCTCAATAAGAGCATGAGGAAATTCCTCACCATGAAATCCCTGAGATGCCTCAAGGGATGCACTTCCCTCCACAAAACTATTGGGAGCAAATCAACACCTCTCTAGGAGAATTAAGTTCCAACATGGGACAACTAAGGATGGAACACCAAGAGCACTCCATCATTCTCCATGAGATTAGGGAAGATCAAAGAGCTATGAGGGAGGAGCAACAAAGACAAGTAAGAGACATAGAGGAGCTCAAGAGCACCATTGGTTCTTCAAGAAGAGGAAGACGCCACCCTCACTAAGATGGACCCGTTCCTTAATCTCTTTGTCTATTTATTTTTCTCTATTTTTTGTTTACTATGCTTTATGTTGATGTTTGTGTCTTATTACATGATCATTAGTATTTAAGTGTCTATGTCTTAAAGCTATGAATGTCCTATGAATCCATCACCTTTCTTAAATGAAAAATGCTTTAATTACAAAAGAACAAGAAGTAAATGATTTCGAATTCATCCTTGAAATTAGTTTAATTATTTTGATGTGGTGACAATACTTTTTGTTTTCTGAATGAATGCTTGAACAGTGCATATATCTTTTGAATTTGTTGTTTATGAATGTTAAAATTGTTGGCTCTTGAAGAATGATGAAAAAGGAGAAATATTATTTGATAATCTGAAAAATCATAAAATTAATTCTTGAAGCAAGAAAAAGCAGTGAATACAAAAGCTTGCAAAAAAAAAAAGAAAAGAAAATTGGCGAAAAAAAAAGAAAGAAAAAGAAAAAGCAAGCAGAAAAAGCCAAAAGCTCTTTAAACCAAAAGGCAAGAGCAAAAAGCCAGTAACCCTTGATAAACCACTATTTCATGGTTTATCTTGTGCTCAATTGAGTGGTTTTTATCAACACTTTACCCACTTATTCATACTATTTGCATGGTTTTATATTTCCTTCCTAATTATGTGCTTTGATTGAAAACATGCTTCTTTGATCTTATATTTGCTTATTATTAATCCTCTCTTATTACCATTAGATGCCTTGATATGTGTGTTAAGTGTTTTCAGATATTATAAGGCAAGGATGGCTTGGAGGATGGGAAGAAAGCATGCAAAAGTGGAAGGAATGCAAGAAGTTAGAGAAATTTCTAAGCTGTCCAGCCTGACCTCTCTGCACTCAAATGGCTATAACTTTAGCTAAAAAGGTCCAAATGACGCGGTTCTAGTTGCATTGGAAAGCTAACATCCGGAGCTTCGATTTGATATATAATATGATATAGTTCCCCTGACGCTAGGCGACGCGACCGCGTGATCCATGCGGCCGCGTCGCAGTGACAGAAATCAGCGCATTAAATTTCGAAACCAGCGAATTCTGGACTGTTTCTGACCCAGTTTGCGGCCCAGAAAACACAGCTTAGAGGCTATAAAGTGGGGAAATGTATCCATTCATAGAGAGGCTCTCACATTCACAATTTTAGGAGTAGATGTAGTTTTTAGAGAGAGAGGTTCTCTCCTCTCTCTTAGGATTAGGATTTAGGATTTCTCTTACTTTTAGGAGTGACTCTCAATCCCAGGTTCTTTATTTTATTTATTTTTCCATGCATGTCTATGCCAGATTTAAGTTCTTTGTTAATGCAATTTGAGGTATTTCAGTTATTATTGCTCTCTTTTATTTACATGATTATTGCTTCCCATCTGAAGACATTTTTATTCCAGTAGATTTACTCTTTTCCTTTTGGTTTTGGTTAAGAAATCAGTAACTCAGGAGTTATCCAATTCAACAGCATAATTGTTAATTGTTATCTTGCCAATTGAATTGAACTTCAATAATCCCAACCTTTTCTTAGGAAATAAATAGGATTCGAAGATCAAACTAATTAGTCCCTTGACTTTCCTTTATTTTAGTAAAGGCTGACCAAGTGGAATTAAGATTCGACTTTCATTGTTATTGATAAGGATAACTAAGTCTGGACTTCCAATTTCTTATACCTTGCCAAGAGATTTTATTATTATTGTTTTATTTTACTTGTCATATAACATATTCCCACCTTACTTCCAAAACCCCCAATTTACAATCTTCATAACCAATAATAAGAACATACTTCCCTGCAATTCCTTGAGAAGATGACCCAAGGTTTAAATACTCGGTTATCAATTTTAAAGGGGTTTGTTACTTGTGACAACCAAAACGTTTGTAAGAAAGGTTGATTGCTTGGTTTAGTAACTATACTTGCAACGAGAGTTTACTATAACCTCTAAACCATCAATCTTCAGTTCTTCAAAATGGCGCCGTTGCCGAGGAATTGCAAACGTGTACCTTATTATTGGTTATTGTAAATATTTTATTTTTGCTTGTTTATTTGTTTTTATTTTTGTTTTTTTTATTAAATTAAGAGGTTATTGATTTTTATTTTTAAAATTTTTTATCTTATCTTATTTCAAAAATCAAATTTCAAAATTCAAATTTAAAAAACTTTCAAAATTTAAATTTAAAAATTTTCAAATTTTAAATTTCAAATTTCAAAATTTAATTCAAAATTTAGATAAACTTTTAATTTAAATTTATTTTTATTTTCATTTTTAATTTCTATTTTCTACTATGAACTCTCACCCCTTTGGCTATGAGTCTGGTTACAATTATGTTGCAGGAAGAAGAAATTACAATGAGAACAGGCATCAAGGTTGGAAAAATCAAAGATGGGAGGAGCTACAAGGATTTAATCAACCCTCATGGCAGCAACCACCTCCAATGGACTATCAACAACCACCATCATATGCCTATGAACCTCCTCAACACAACTTGGGACCACCATACTCACAAGCCCCTTTCCACCATTCACCTCCATATGACCCTAACCCTCAACCACCATACCAACCACCTTATGAGCCATATGAACCATATATAGAACCACCCCAATTCCAACCCAATTACTCACAAGAACCACCACTTCAATATTCACCATCTCCATATCCATCAATCCAAGAGCACTATGATCCTATTCATGAAAGCTGAGTGCATCAAGAGGCAAAGGATCGTCTCAAGGAAACAGTGGATCGATGTCAGGCAACCCTTCATCAATTGGGGCAACTCCTAATGAGTCAATTAGCTTCCCGATGTTCGGACACTCAAGGACCCACATGGCTTCATGTGGACAATCTAATGAAGAACGTAGTATGAAGGAGATACTAGAAACTCCAGTGAACAGTACGGAGCATGAATTTGTACTGGAACAAGTAGAGGAAGCCGGAATTATTGAAGAAGAAGAAGTGGTTGAAGACTTAGGAGATGCAGAACCCCCATGGAAAAGTCAAGACATAGAGCCTTTTTCCGAGACGGTTGAATTCGATGCTGAGGAGGGTGTACAACCTCCAAATCATATCATATTTGAAGACTTGGAAGAGGTTGATCAAGAGATGGAGATTCAAGAAGAAGAAGCACAACCTCCCATGCCCTTGGAAAGCAATGAAGAGGAGATTGAATTGAAAGAGAGCTACCAAGAGGAAGAGGTTGAATTTGAAGAAGTTTTCAAAGAGGTAGTAATTATCAGAGAAGAGCACAAGGGAGTGGAGCTTGAAATTTCATTAAAAACACCTCCCCCTAAGTTGCCATCATCCTTCACAACATTCAAGTGGGTAAAATTCATATCCCATAGCTTTCTAATTCCACTTGAATATGGGCTACTGGAGACGGATGGTCAACTCAGAGCTCTTTGTGACATTAAGAGTAAGAGGAAGATGGTCAGTGGTAAGAATTGTTCTGCAAGGTTCATTATAGTTGGAAGCTTTAAGTTTAAACGCAAAGGTTGGTATAAAGCTCAACTGAATGGGTCTAGGTAGTTGTTTGGACACTTCAGTGAGAATTCAGATTGCTTGCCACCCAGATGGAATCATAATGATCAACACAAAGACGGGTATAAAAGCAAGATTTGGGATCCTGGAATCTGCTATGACATTTGTCACTCTGGGAGCCTAAGAATCTGTTTGAAGCTTCTTAAGGGCTTTACATGCTTAGTTTGGGATCCTGGAGGTTACTGGAGATACAAACATTGGTGAAGATTCCTGGATGAATACAAGCATAAGCCACCATAACAGGAAGCTCATCAAATGTCCAACTTAAGGACTTTAACTAAAAGTGCTAGGTGGGAGACAACCCACCATGGTATGATCGTTCCCTTTTCATTACTTAGTTTTATTTATTTTTGAATTTTATTTTATTTTGTTATATTGAACCTCGAGTTTTGCATCACATTCATATTAACACTGCATTCTGCATTTTTCAGATTATAAAAAAAAAAGGAGAGCACGCGAAGCGACCGCATCCGCGACGCGTCCGCGTCGCAAGGAGATGAGAGAATAATAAATCGAACAGAGAGTTACGCAGGAGCAGTGCTGGAAGTGTGCCCGTGGCACAAATCATCCCACGTTACCGCGTCGCTGACGCGTCCGCGTCGAATGGGAATATTGGCCTCCCACGCGACCGCGTGCCCCACGCGGCCGCGTGGCCCTGGATTTCGACGTATCAAGGTGTATGGCCGAAAGTTGAGCTGGAGTTGGGCTGGACTCGTGCTGGTAGCCCAAGCCTCACCACGCGAACACGTGCCCCAAGCGTCCGCGTCATATCCCCATGATGGCCACTCACGCGATTGCATGCCCCACGCGATCGTGTCGCCCAAAATTTTGGCAAAAAGAGTTTCGAACAGAGAGTTGCGCGACCACGAGGCTGCACTTGCGCCAATCGCCCAAAACAGGCCACACGATCGCGTGACCCACGCGTCCGCGTCACCTGACCTTACCACGCACCACGCGACCACGTCACTCACGCGTTCGCGTCACAAGCGGCGCACAGATTATCCAGATCAGCCAAATTTCTTATCTTTTCTTCTCTAATCCTATTTTTCTTATCTTTTCTTATTTCTTTCTTCTTCCTTTCTTATCTTCTTTCCCTTCTCATCTTTCTTATTTTTCTTTTTGTTTTATTTTAATTTATTTACATACTTTCATTCATTGCATTATTTTCATTGGTGTTAGAAATTTATTTGGGTCATTATTTCTATATTTTACTTGTGGATTATTAGAGGAATTATTTGACAATTGTATATATTTATTTTTAAAGGGTTGCTTGCATGTTCAATTTATTATTTTCATTAGATTATTTAACATGCATGCTATGTGTTTGTGAAAACGCCCGTATGGCATTGTGCACTGCTTTTCAGTATCTTTTATCCTACTACTCTGAATGCTTGCTTTTCATAAACTTCCTTTACTATTGTATTAATTGAAATTAATTGTCAATACAAACATGATGGTTTGTTACAAAGTATTGCATGGTCTATGCTACTCATGCCCTTTGCCGGCATGCCAATAAACACCTTGCATTCACTTGTCTTTACATGCACTAGCTATTTTCCATTGTTGGCTTTTCACATGTACTCGCGAGCATGTGATAATGTCAGTTATATCTTAATGTGCATCCATCACCACCTTTTCCGTTGTCTTCCTTGCTATATATATCTCTTTGAATTTAATTTACTTTCTCTTCCCTTTTTCAGGATGGCCACCAAGAAAGGAAAAGAGAAAGCCATTCCCAAATCAACATCAAGGAAAGGAACAAAAAGAGCCCCAGCTAAGGAACCACAACCCCCATCCACTTGCACATCTTAGCATGCACCGAGGACGGTGCAATCTTTAAGTGTGGGGAGGTCGATGCCGATCTCCATGGGTTAGTATTTTCCTGTCTCAAACACCAATATTTTATTTTCTTTGTTAATTGTTGCATTTGCATATTTAATTGCATGTTTATTTGATTTTTGTATTTAGTTACTGCTTGGTTAAAATAATAAGTTTCTTCTTAAGATCCTATTTTTTGAAAATTTTCACTAATTTAAAACCAAAATTTTTATGTTAAAACTTGTTTGAAGTTGTATTTGGAACATGGTTTTTGAGCCAAAGAACACACAACCTGTGAGACTTTGAGCTTATTTACATGGTTACATTATTTAACCATAAATTTTTATTCCTGTGTGTTTTCTTCTCTATAATTGTAATCTATACTTTGTTTCAGTCTATATGTCCAATATTTAGTATATTTACATGCTTGCATATGATTGAGGCCATTGTTTGATTTTAGCTCACTTATCCCAAATGAGCCTACCCTTTAAATCACCCTTGTCAGCCACTTTGAGCCTTTTAATCCCCATTTGTTCTGTATTTTTCCACATCACTAACCTTTAGCAGAAAAATAATTAAATATCCCAATTGAATCTTTGATTAGCTTAAGATAGAGATTGTGCATCAAACTAAGTGTGGGAAAACCGTGGGAACATGGGTTAATAAGGGAATGTAACATGTTTCTAATTTATTTGAATATTGGGAATTTGGGAACCTACTCATGAAAAACCAAAATAGAAAAATAATGGAAAATCCATGTGCATTGATAAGTTATGTTTGCTTTTATGATTGAGTTTAAAATATATATATATATATATATATATATATATATATATATATATATATATATATATATATATATATAAAATAAAATAAATAAGGGGACAAAATTACCCCAAATATTAAGTTTAATAAAAGATCAATGCACATGTGATAAATTAAAAAGAAAAATTTGGTACGTGAGTATGGGAATTATACAAAAGTGGGAATTATGGGTAGCTAGGCATGAATTTAAAAGTATATAGAGTATATGTATATTAGGTGAGAGCTTAGGTTAATTAAAGATTCAATTTATAAAGCTCACTTAGCCATATATATACCTTTACCCTTACCTTAGCCCATTACAACCTTGAAAAAGACCTCATGACGTTTGCATTGGTATATTAAATATTGTTGATTGGTTAGATGAAGAAAAAGGTTTAGAAAGTATGAATAGAGAAGAGTAGAGTGAATAACTCTATACACTTGAGAGATTAGAGTGATACACACTACCAGTGAGGGTTCAATGCTTGATTCTATGTTCCCTACTTTCATGAGCTGTCTTCTTACAAGTTTACTTGCTTTTTATTGTATGATTTGGATTAGTGAAATCTGGTTTATGTTTGTCTTGGAGAATTTATTTACTTTTAACCAAGTAGGTAGAAACATTTTTTTGCATATAGTTGCATTCATATAGATAGGTTGCATTTCATACATCCTACCATTCCTCTTCATCTTTATAGTTTCTCTTGAGCTTAGCATGAGGACATGCTAATGTTTAAGTGTGGGGAGGTTGATAAACCACTATTTCATGGTTTATCTTGTGCTCAATTGAGTGGTTTTTATCAGCACTTTACCCACTTATTCATACTATTTGCATGGTTTTATATTTCCTTCCTAATTATGTGCTTTGATTAAAAACATGCTTCTTTGATCTTATATTTGCTTATTATTAATCCTCTCTTATTACCAATAGATGCCTTGATATGTGTGTTAAGTATTTTCAGATATTATAAGGCAAGGATGGCTTGGAGGATGGGAAGAAAGCATGCAAAAGTGGAAGGAATGCAAGAAGTTGGAGAAATTGCTAAGCTGTCCAGCCTGACCTCTCTGCACTCAAACGGCTATAACTTTAGCTATAGAGGTCCAAACGATGCAGTTCTAGTTGCGTTGGAAAGCTAATGTCCGGGGCTTCGATTTGATATATAATATGATATAGTTCCCCTGACGCTAGGTGACACGACCGCGTGATACATGCGGCCGCGTCGTAGTGACGGAAATCAGCGCATTAAAATTCGAAACCAGCGAATTCTGGACTGTTTCTGACCCAGTTTGCGGCCCAGAAAACACATATTAGAGGCTATAAAGTGGGGGAATGTATCCATTCATAGAGAGGCTCTCACATTCACAATTTTAGGAGTAGATGTAGTTTTTAGAGAGAGAGGTTCTCTCCTCTCTCTTAGGATTAGGATTTAGGATTTCTCTTACTTTTAGGAGTGACTCTCAATCCCAGGTTCTTTATTTTATTTATTTTTCCATGCATGTCTATGCCAGATTTAAGTTCTTTGTTAATGCAATTTGAGGTATTTCAGTTATTATTGCTCTCTTTTATTTACATGATTATTGCTTCCCATCTGAAGACATTTTTATTCCAGTTGATTTACTCTTTTCCTTTTGGTTTTGGTTAAGAAATCAATAACTCAGGAGTTATCCAATTCAACAGCATAATTGTTAACTGCTATCTTGCCAATTGAATTAAACTTCAATAATCCTAACCTTTTCTTAGGAAATAAATAGGATTCGAAGATCAAACTAATTAGTCCCTTGACTTTCCTTTATTTTAGTAAAGGCTGACCAAGTGGAATTAAGATTCGAATTTCATTGTTATTGATAAGGATAACTAAGTCTGGACTTCCAATTTCTTATACCTTGCCAAGAGATTTTATTATTATTGTTTTATTTTACTTGTCATATAACATATTCCCACCTTACTTCCAAAACCCCCAATTTACAATCTTCATAACCAATAATAAGAACATACTTCCCTGCAATTCCTTGAGAAGACGACCCGAGGTTTAAATACTCGGTTATCAATTTTAAAGGGGTTTGTTACTTGTGATAACCAAAACGTTTGTAAGAAAGGTTGATTGCTTGGTTTAGTAACTATAATTGCAACGAGAGTTTACTATAACCTCTAAACCATCAATCTTCAGTTCTTCAACCATTTAAACCAAAAGGCAAGGGTAATAAAAAGGATCCAAGGCTTTGAGCATCAGTGGATAGGAGGGCCCAAAGGAATAAAATCCTGGCCTAAGCGGCTAAACCAAGCTGTCCCTAACCATGTGCTTGTGGCGTGAAGGTGTCAAGTGAAAACTTGAAACTGAGCGGTTAAAGTCGAGGTCCAAAGCAAAAAGAAGAGTGTGCTTAAGAACCCTGGACACCTCTAATTGGGGACTCTAGCAAAGCTGAGTCACAATCTGAAAAGGTTCACCCAGTTATGTGTCTGTGGCATTTATGTATCCGGTGGTAATACTGGAAAACAAAGTGCTTAGGGGCAAGGCCAAGACTCATAAAGTAGCTGTGTTCAAGAATCAACATACTGAACCAGGAGAATCAATAACACTATCTGAATTATGAGTTCCTATAGATGCCGATCATTATGGACTTCAAGGGATAAAGCGAGATGCCAAAACTGTTCAGAGGCAAAAAGCTACTAGTCCCACTCATTTAATTGGAGCTAAGTTTCATTGATATTTTGGGATTTATAGTATATTCTCTTCTTTTTATCCTATTTGATTTTTAGTAGCTTGGGGACAAGCAACAATTTAAGTTTGGTGTTGTGATGAGCAGATAATTTATACGCTTTTTGGCATTGTTTTTACATAGTTTTTAGTATGATTTAGCTACTTTTTAGTATATTTTTATTAGTTTTTAAATAAAAATCACGTTTCTGGACTTTACTATGAGTTTGTGTGTTTTTCTGTGATTTCAGATTCAGAGGCTGAAGAAGGACTGCAGATGTTGTTGGATTCTGACCTCCCTGCACTCAAAGTGGATTTTCTGGAGCTATAGGAGTCCAAATGGTGCGCTCTTGATTGCATTGGAAATTAGACATCCAGGGCTTTCCAGCAATATATAATAGTCCATACTTTGCCCAAGTTTAAATGACGCAAACTGGCGTTTAACGCCTGCTTCATGCCCTATTTTGGAGTTAAACGCCAGAAACAGGTTGCAAATCAGAGTTAAATGCCAGAAACAGGCTACAACCTGGCGTTTAACTCCAAAAAGAGTCTCTACACATGAAAGCTCAATGCTCAGCCCAAGCACACACCAAGTGGGCCCGGAAGTGGATTTCTAAATTATTTACTTATCTCTGTAAACCCTAGTAACTAGTTTAGTATAAATAGGACTTTTTACTATTGTATTTCCATCTTTTGATCATTTTTAGATCTCTAGACCTCTACGAGAGGCTGGCCACTTGGCCATGTCTACCCTATTTTCACTTATGTATTTTCAACGGTGGAGTTTCTACACCCCATAGATTAAGGTGTGGAGCTTTGTTGTCCCTCATGAATTAATGCAAAGTACTATTATTTTTCTATTCAATTCAAGCCTATTTCTTCTCTAAGATATTCATTCACACACAAGAACATGATGAATGTGATGATTATATGACGCTCATCACCATTCTCACCTATGAACGCGTGCCTGACAACCACTTCCGTTCTACATGCAAACAAGCTTGAATGTATATCTCTTAGCCTCCTGATCATGAGATTAGAGTCTTCGTGGTATAGGCTTGAATTATTGGCGGCCATTCTTGAGATCCGGAAAGTCTAAACCTTGTCTGTGGTATTCCGAGTAGGATCTGGGAAGGGATGGCTATGACGACCTTCAAACTCGCGAGTGCTGGGCGTAGTGACAGACACAAAAGGATTACTGAATCCTATTCCAGTATGATCGAGAACCGACAGATGATTAGCCATGCAGTGACAGTGCATTTTGAACCATTTTCACTGAGAGGACGGGATATAGCCATTTACAACGGTGATGCCCAACATACAGTTTGCCATAGAAAGGAGTATGAAGGATTGGATGAAAGCAGTAGGAAAGCAGATATTCAGAAAGAACTAAGCATCTCCATACGCTTATCTAAAATTCTCACCAATGAATTACATAAGTTTCTCTATCTTTATTTTATGTTTTATTTATCTTTTAATTATCAAATCTCTATAACGAATTGAATCCGCCTGACTGAGATTTATAAGGTGACCATAGCTTGCTTCAAGCCGACAAACCCCGTGGGATCGACCCTTACTCACATAAGGTTTATTACTTGGACGACCCAGTGCACTTGCTAGTTAGTTGTGCGAAGTTGTGACAAAGAACTAAGACTATGAACGTGCGTATTAAGTCTTTCGCGCCGTTACCAAGGAATGAACGATCACGATTTCGTGCACCACCCTATAAACCCCAAGATCACTTAACACACAGATCACGACATCGAATGGTATAAAGGAAAATTAAAATACACAAATTAAAGGTTTAGGAAGCAAGTTTTCAATCATAGAACAAAACTAGGAAGGAATTGTAAAACAATGCAAATCATATGAATAAGTGAGTAAAGACTTGATAAAAGCCACTCAAATCAACACAAGATAAACCATAAAATAGTAGTTTATCACTTCTCTATCATCAACCCCCATTGACCTCATAGCCAATAATAGGACACTTCATTACAATTCCTAAGGAGAACGACCCGGGACTTAAACTCCCAGTTAAATTTGTTTTGGATTGTGACAATTCTTGATTTAAACTTTGATGTGAGGATCCATTGCTGGTTTGGACTATGCTTACAACGAAATACTTAATTTCTATTGAGAAATTCCAAATCGGCATAAATTCTCTTCATCAAGTTTTGGTGCCATTGCCGGAGAGTTGCGATTGGTGTTATGTTATTGGCTATTTGGCGGAGGGAAATCGTTCGTTAGGAATTTTCACAAAATAATTCCGTTGAAGTATATATCCAAACCAACAATCAAACCTCAATCAAAGTCTAATTTGTTTGTCACTTAAGTCAAACCAACAAAAATCGAGAGTATTTAAACGTCGGGTCGTCTCTCAAGGAATTGTAGGGAAGTTTACATATTATTGGTTACAAGGTATTTTGGGGGGGTTTTTGTAATAACAGACAAGAAATGTAAATGACAAAAAAATAAAGCTAACAAGTAAGAAAAGTCTTGGCATGGAATGAGAATTACAATTCCTATCCTCATTATCATCCTCAATTATGATGGTAATTGTCTCTTACTCTCACTTAGTCGTCCACTAACAATTGAAGGAAAGTCAAGTGAGCAAAGTCAGCTCTAATCCACAAGTCCTAATCAAAGATTAGTTTTAGTGGAATTCAAGCCAACTAGCAATCCTCAATCACTAATTAACAAAAGAGTTTGATAACTCAAGAGTCTCCAATCACTCAACCCAAGCCAAGAGCACAAAATTATACACTAAAATCCAACCAAGCATTTTATCAAACACTTGGAAGGCATAAAAGGAAAGCATGGTAAATAGCAAGAATTAATAAAATCTAAGACTACCAAAGCAAAATAACAATAATAACAACTCAATTAAACATCAATAGACATAATAACATCAAATTGTATTAAAGAAACTCAAAATCCAATAAGAGTGTTTATGAACTAAAATAGCAACATAAAGAAATAAACAAGAGAAACTAAAACTATTAAGATAATAGAATAATAAAATATAAAGAGAGTTGAACTAAAAACAAGAATTATAACTTGGATCTAAGAAAATTTGACCTAAACTATCCTAAATTATAGAGAAAAGTTAGAGCTTCTCTCTCTAGAATTCTAACCTAAAATATAATGAAAACTATTCTATGACTACTTAGTTCATTCCCCCTTCAATCCCTGGTTCAATAGTATTACACATGGGTTGGTTTGGGCCCAAAATGCTTCAGAAATCACTGGTTGTTCTCATTAATGAGGCACGTTTTCCTTCGTATGCGTACGCATACTATATGCTTGCGTACACATAGACGTGGAATTCAGGCTGCATACGCAGATAAGGCATATTTGGCACTTTGGCTGCATACGCTGACATCTTAATAGATGTCCACCATAGCAAATTATATATCATTTTGAAGCCCCCGATGTTATCTTTCCAACGCAACTAAAACCGCCTCATTTAGACCCTTGTAGCTCAAGTTATAATCGATTTAGTTTGAAGAGGTCAGGATTGACAGCTTAGCAATTCCTTCATTTCTTCATAAATTTTCCCACTTTGCATGCTTTTCTTCCATTTTCCTCAAGCTATCCTTGCCTTTAAAATCTTAAATAACTCAAACAAACATATCAAGGCATCGAATGGGAGAAAGCTGAATTAGATTTAGCAATTTTAAGGCCTAAAAACATGTTTTTACTCTTAAGCACAATTTAGCAAGAATTTATAAAACCATGCTATTTTAGTGAATAAATGTGAGAAAGGTTGATAACATCCACTAAATTCAACACAAGATAAACCATAAAATTTGGGGTTTATCATTATTGTGCATGTGTGAATATTGTGAATAGCTTATTTTTGGTTGATTAGTTGCTTGTTTTTGCTAGTTTTATGAGATTATTTTACTTGTTTTCTTGTTAGCTATTGTCTTTATTTCCGCTTTTATCTATGAATTCTCACCCATTTGGCTTGGAGTTTAGTTGTTATGATGTTGTAGGAAGTGATAACCTCAATAATGGAATGCATCATGGATTGTGGGATCAATTGAGTGAGAAGCCTGGTGCATGGCTGAAATTAGACCAATTAAGAGATTATAATATAAGAACAGCATTGCGAGTATAGCTCTTAACCAGCAAAAATCTGCCTCATCAATTTACAAAGGTTGTCACAAAAGTTTAGAATAAAAAATACTGGGAGTATAAGTCCTAGGTCGTCTCCCAACGAGTTGCTAGAAAGGGTGCTAAGTTATTAATCAGGAGTTTCTGGGTAATTTTGAGTTTGGGTAATGAGTAAACAAATAATTGTAAATTAAAGCAATGAGAATTAAAAGAGATTTATAATATTCTAAATAAAAAGCCTTGACTGGGGAAATGATTAATTGGAAGTTCTATCCTTGTTGGAATTCTCTCAAGTGAAGTATAAAGAGGTTGTTGTTTTCACTTAGTTAACCCTTACTAAATAAAG
Organism: Arachis ipaensis; assembly: GCF_059453495.1. Classification (NCBI taxonomy): domain Eukaryota; kingdom Viridiplantae; phylum Streptophyta; class Magnoliopsida; order Fabales; family Fabaceae; genus Arachis; species Arachis ipaensis. Next base: position 101,181,752 of record NC_142436.1, on the reverse strand, counting down.
GAAAGTCAAGCGATTAAGCTAACTCTTATTCGCAAATCCTAGTCCTCTCCCTTGGGAAGGTCTAGCGTTAGTAAATATAGATTTAGCCAACAACTTCCAATTTAACTAATTACTTGAGCATTCCAACACAAGTGTCTCCTTTTAATCAACCCCCATGTCAAGTAGGGAATCTACTCCATTGACATGTAAATTACTTGCATAGAATTAAAAAGGAAATAAAAGAAAGACATGATAGACAATAACTGCAATTTAATTTAAAATAAAGATAATCCTTTGCATTAACAATCCATGAAAATAATCCAATTGTAACTCTAAACAAGAATTAAGAATATGGAATAAATAAAAGAGTAAGAAAACAAACTAAAATAGTATCTTCAATGGAGGTGATGACTCTTCAGTATCCAAAAGCAAAAGCAATAAACTATGAATGTATGAATGTAAAGAAAACCTAGAGGAAGAGTAATTTTCTCTCTAGATTCAGATCTAAAAAGCTAAAACTATGCTAATGAGAATGTCTGTTGTCTCTGCAGGTTCCCTGGCTCTAGTCGGTGTTTTTGGGCCAAAAATTGGGTCAAAACTCGGCCCAAAATCGCCCCCAATATTTTCTATTATTTCTGCAGATCGCGCATGTCACGCGTACGCATCAGTCACACGTGCGCGTCATTTGGCGAATTTTCTTGTCACGTGTACGCGTCAGGCACGCGCACGCGTCATCTTGCAAAACTCCAATCCACGCGTACGTGTCAGGCACGCGCACGCGTTGCTGCAAATTTCTCCATATCGCGCGCTCGCGTGAGCCATGCGTCCGCGTCGATGCTCGCTGGTTATCTCGTTAGTTTCTTGTGTTCCTTCTATTTTTGTAAGCTTCCTCTCCATTCTCTAAGCCATTCCTGCCCTATAAAGCCTGAAACACTTAACACACTGATCACGGCATCGATTGGTATAAAGGAGAATTAAAATATACAAATTAAAGATCTCTAGGAAGCAAGTTTTCAACCATAGAACAAAATTAGGAAGGAATTGTAAAATCATGCAAATCATATGAATAAGTGGGTAAAGACTTGATGAAACCACTCAATTAAGTATAAGATAAACCATAAAATAGTGGTTTATCAACCTCCCCACACTTAAACATTATCATGTCCTCATGCTTAGCTCAAGGAGATAAAATAAATGAGTAGGGAAAAGTAAGACTCATGTAATGCAATGCAACCTATGTATGAATGCAACTATATGCTAAGATAATTTTGCCTACTTGGTTAAAAGTAAATAAGTTCCTCAAGACAAATATAAATCAAATATCACTAATTAAAATCATATAGTAAAAATAAGTAAACTTGTAAGAAGACAGCTCATGAAAGCAGGGAACATAGAATCAAGCATTGAACCCTTACTGATAGTATATGTGCACTCTAATCACTCATGTGTATAGGGTAATCACTCTACTCTTCTCTAGTCATGCTTTCTAAACTTTGTTCTTCACCTAACCAATCAACAAATATTTAATGTACCAATGCAAACATCATGAGGTCTTATCAAGGTTGTAATGGGGCCAAGGTAAAGGTAAGGATATATATATGGCTAAGTGAGCTATAAATTGAATCCTTGATGAACCTAATATTTCACCTATACATACTCTATATACTTTTAAAATCATGCATAGCTACCCAAAATTCCCACTTTTGCATTTCATACTCATGCATCAACTTTTCTTTTAATTTGCATCACATATGCATTGATCTTTTCATTAACTTAACTTAGCACTGGGGTAATTTTGTCCCCTTATTTATTTACTTATTTATTGAATATATTTTTTTTTGAAATAGAGAAAATTAAACATAACTTATCAATGCACATAGATTTTTAATTTTTTTTAGTCTTACATGAGTAGGTACCCAAATTCCCAATATTTTATCATGACACATTCCCTATTAACCCATGTTTCCACAATTTTTCCACACTTAATTGACACATAATCTCTATCTTAAGCTAACCAAAGATTCAATTTGGGGTATTTAATTATTTTTCCGCTTAAGGCTAGTGATGTGGTAAAATATAGAACAAATGGGGATTTAAAAGGCTCAAAGTGGCTAACAAAGGCAATTGAAAGGGTAGGCTATTTGGGATAAGTGAGCTAATAACAAATGATGGCCTCAATCATATGCATGCATATAACACATTAAACATTGGACATATAGGATGGAACAAAATATAGATTACAATCATAGAGAAGCAAACACACAAGAATAAAATATTATGGTTAAATAATGTAACCATGTAATTAAGCTCAAGTCTCACAGGTTGTGTGTTCTTAGCTATCATTTATGTTCCAATTTATAGTCTTCAAACAGGTTTTAACACAAAGGTTTTGATTTAAGTTAGTAAAATTTTTCAAAAATAGAGTCTTAAAAAGAAAACTTATTATTTTTCAACCAATTAGAAAATGCATGCAAATACCTATTACTATGCAATCTATCCTATCCTAAATAAAAGAAAAATAAATAATTTGTTGGTGTTAAGAAAGAAAAATTACCTCCGGAAGTCAGGTACTGACCGACCTCCCCACACTTAAATCTTGGCACCATCGTCGGTGCCATCAGTCAGGAACAAAGGGGGGCTGGTAGCAGTATCTCCACAATCGGGACCGTCATGGCTCCCTGTGCTGGTAAATAAAGTGGTGTCTGGGGTGTTTGGGTCTTCTTCAGGTGGGTGGTTACCAACAAGTAGCTCCTTGAGGTATGTAAATCAACGCTTGTTACAGTGCTCTCTTCGCTTTCCTTGCCGGTCAAGCCGGTCCAACCTCTCAAGTATCTGATAGAGCAGTTGATTTGTTGAAGGTGCTTGTGATGTGGAAGGAGAAGGAATATTTGATGGGTGCAAATTAGATTGCAACACAAAACTCACCGGCAAGTGTACCGGGTCGCATCAAGTAGTAAAACTCACTTAGAGTGAGGTCGATCCCACAGGGATTGATGGATCAAGCAATTTTAGTGGGTGATTAGTTTAGTCAAGCTAATATTTGATGATTTGAGTGAAAATTGAAGCAACAGAAAGTAAATTGCAGTGAATTATAATGACAGAATGTAAATGGGCAGGAATCTTAAAGAGCAAGAAATATAAATTGACAGAATCTTAAATGACAAGAAATGTAAATTGCATGAAATGTAAAGGGGGCTGGGTGCTGAAAATTAAAGAGACAGTAAATCAGATCTCAGAACAAGAAATTTGAATTGCAGGAAAATTAAATTCAGATCACAGCAAGCTCAAATGTAAATTAGCAAGGAGGTAGAGAATTTAAATTGCATAGAAAGCAGACTCAGCTCAAGCAAAATGTAAAAGTGCAGAAAAGGAATTGCAGAAGAGAGAATTGTAGAGATTGAAAGCGTATAAGCGAAATTGCATTGCAAAGAAAATGAAGCAGAGAAGAAAAGAAAACCCAGATATGATTTTCAATTCTTCAAATTCAACAAGAAAAATTAAAAGAGAGCTCTCTATTCTACTCCTAGTCCTACTGCTCTCTATTAGAGCCAACCTTTCTAATGAAATGGAATTGATGCCTTTATATAGGTTTTACAAATGAAAATGAAATTGAAATTAAAAATAAATTACAATTAAATGGAATTCCTATTCTAACTATCTCTTGTGCCTTTGAGTGATGATAATGGGCTTTGCTTGCTTTGGATTTGAAGAGGAGTGGATCCGGATGGCTTGATTTAATTTGCATGGGTCAGGGTGCTTTTGGTTTGAATTGGATTGGAACCATGCTCCAGTGGATTGCTCAGTTAAGTTAGTGAACTGAGCGCTCACTCCCTTGTTGTGTGCCTCCCTCGTGCCACAATTTGGTGCCTCATAGAGTTCACAATTAGAGTGCTGCGTTGCCTTTTTGAGCGCTCTCCTCATGGTGCACAGTTTCCCTCTTCGAATCTTGGTGATGTAACTTTGGCCAATTTTCTTGCCAAGCCTTGTAGCGCTCAGCTAAGAGCACAAACGTAGCGCTACTTTGCTTCCTTTATTCGCGCCTTGCTTTTCCTCATGGATCATGCCCGAAAAAGTGAAATGAATGAACGGAGCGCTCTCTTGTTTCTCCTTGGCTTTGTTGAGGCGCTCCGTTGGAAAAATCAACGCTACATGCTTTCGTTCTATCTTAATTAATAAAGCCAATGCATAGTCCATGATGGTACTAATTAACTAAACACATGCATGCTTTTATTATATTACTTAGTTAATAAAGCCAATTGCATTACGTTAAAGCATTCATTCATTATGGCATTAATGATTTAATGGTTTCATTCATGCACTTCATTAACGCCTTATTGGTATTAATAATATTACATGCATTCTTTCATGAACATAATTAATAATGCCAATGTATCATTCATTTATTTCAACATAGCATTCATTCCTTCTTATTGGCATAATTAATTAATGTTTCATGCAACATTTCATGCATGCATTCTTTGACTAATAATACCAATTGCTTTAATGTAGCATTCATTTTTTATGCCTAATGCGTTAATAATGCATCATGATGGCATTAATAATTAAATGCATGCATAAGGCATTAATGCATGTCATGGCCTCTTGGTCATGGACCACGCTTTTAAAAGCGTGGCCTAAAGTTCCAAAGTGTGCTCAAACTTCAAAGTGTGCCCCCAAAATCTTTTTTTCTTCTTTTGAGCTGATTTTGTGCTATTTTGCTTCTTTTTCCACTTATTTCCTACAAAATTTATAAAATCAAAAGATCAAGGAAATATACCATTTAAGCACAAAAGCTTTCAATATCTAAGCACAAATCATCAATTTCTTGTATGAAAAAGCATAGAAAAACATGAGATGATGACATGTTATCAGAACACCAAACTTAAACCTTGCTTGTCCCCAAGCAAGAAAAGAATCATGCAATAAAGATTGACAATCCAAGATAAGAAGAATAGCAACTCAATGTTCATGGTTAGCTAGTTTTCTATGCATGCTTCAATCACAAAAGAAATGTAAATGATTGATGCTTCTATCTAGCTCAATTTATGAAATCTTTTTCTTATATTTCTTCCTTGAAACATGCTTTTGATTTTTTTTATTAGCTTCTCCTTTTGGGTGCTTTGCCCCATGAGTTGATAACAAAACTACGACTCTAAATGCTTTGTTTTCAAGTATTACCGCTTGACACATAAGCACCACAAGCATTTAATTAGAGGACTTCTTTAAGCTTATTTGTTTCTTTTCTTAACTTAACTCTCTAATCATTGATGCTCAGAGCCTTGAGCTTTGAGGGAGTGCATTTGCACTTGAACCTAACCTTGACCCTAAGTGTTTTGTTTTCAAGATTTTTGCTTCATACATAAACACCATAAGTACTTAACAATGAAATCGTCATTGGTACTAAGAGCCTTCAGCTTTCTCATTCTTTCCCTTTTTCTTTTCTTGCCTTAATTTGCAATTGCTTCTTCAAGGTTTTAATGATTTCAAAAGATTTCACAAAGTGTACTAGATAAAAACTTTAATTAAATAAAATCTAATGCAATTGAGCAACAATCAATCATACTAGCCTTCCAATACTTGTATGCACATGCTAAATTCTTCTTTAATGTCCTTGTTTGTTTGTGATCATGATACTTTACTGCTTTTGAATTCACAAAACTCAAGTTGGTAGTCATAATGGAATAGCAACATGTTACAGATCATAATTCAAGCTATGCTTATTCATACCACACATGCATATAGAGAAGATAAAGGCAATCATGCAATTTAAAGTGCTGGAAACAAAGGAGAGGAAAAGGAACTTTACAACCTTGTAATTCATCTTCTCTATTGTTGTTATTTTCTTCCTATTCTTCCCTTTTCCCTTGCCAAACTCAGAATGCTTGCTCATCCTTAAGCAACAATTAGAACAATTGCCATGGAGCTAAGATGGATCATGAATGTCTTACACAATGAAATGTTAGCAGTACATGTGTTTCAAGCAAGCAAAATTAAAGATAATAATCAAAGCACAAGAGACAGAGGCATTGTGATTGCAAACATAAGAAGGTGTGCATGATACATGGCATAAAAGATAAGTGGCACACCAAACTAGTATGACACTTTCACTTGGAATTCATGCAAGTATCTAGTAAGGATTGGAACCAAATTTTGTTGCATAGCAACACCAAACTTAGAATGCAATCATATGTCAATTTATTTGAATAACTAAGCAACTGAAACTATTATATGTTAAGCACAATCACCAAGCCAAGAATCTATCATGAATAAGGATCTCTTGGTGATTGGTGCACAAAATTGTGATGTCCAGGCTCAAACAATCCCCGGCAACGGCGCCAAAAACTTGGTGCGCAGAAATTGTGATTACACTTTGATTATGTAAAATTCATCGCTCTTTCTTTCCCTGGTAATGGCGCCAAAAACATGATGCCAATACCATGGTTCACAACTTCGCACAACTAACCAGCAAGTGCACTGGGTCGTCCAAGTAATACCTTACGTGAGTAAGGGTCGAATCCCACGGAGATTGTCGGTATGAAGCAAGCTATGGTCACCTTGTAAATCTCAGTCAGGCGGATATAAAATAATAATGGAGTTTTCGAAATTAATTAATAAAATAGGGATAGAAATACTTATGTAATTCATTGGTGAGAATTTCAGATAAGCGAATGGAGATGCTTTCGTTCCTCTGAACCTCTGCTTTCCTGCTATCTTCATCCAGTCAGTCTTACTCCTTTCCATGGCTGGCTTTATGTGATACATCACCATTGTCAATGGCTACTTTCGGTCATCTCTCGGGAAAATGATCCAATGCCCTATCACGGCACAGCTAATCGTCTGGAGGCATCACCCTTGTCAATGGCTTCATCTTATCCTCTCAGTGAAAATGGTCAACGCACCCTGTCACGGCACGACTATTCATCTGTCGGTTCTCGATCATGCTGGAATAGGATTTACTATCCTTTTGCGTCTGTCACTAACGCCCCGCAATCGCGAGTTTGGAGCTCATCACAGTCATCCAATCATTGAATCCTACTCGGAATACCACAGACAAGGTTTAGACCTTCCGGATTCTCTTGAATGCCGCCATCATTCTAGCTTACACCACGAAGATTCCGATTAAGAGATCTAAGAGATACTCATTCAATTCGAATGTAGAACGGAAGTGGTTGTCAGGCACGCGTTCATAGGGAATGATGATGATTGTCACGTTCATCACATTCAGGTTGAAGTGCGAATGAATATCTTAGAAGCGAAATAAGAAGAATTGAATAGAAAACAGTAGTACTTTGCATTAATCTTTGAGGAACAGCAGAGCTCCACACCTTAATCTATGGAGTGTAGAAACTCTACCGTTAAAAATACATAAGTGAAAGGTCCAGGCATGGCCGAATGGCCAGCCCCTCTGATTAAGAACCAGGCGTCCAAAGATGGTTTACACTGATCAAAGATGTCTAATACAATAGTAAAAGGTCCTATTTATAATAAACTAGCTACTAGGGTTTACATGAGTAAGTAATTGATGCATAAATCCACTTTCTGGGCCCACTTTGTGTGTGTTTGGGCTGAGTTTGAGTGTTGCACGTGTAGAGGTCCTTCTTGGAGTTGAACGCCAGCTTTTGTGCCAGTTTGGGCGTTCAACTCTGGTTTTGGCTCCTTTTCTGGCGCTGGACGCCAGATTTGGGTAGAAAGCTGGCGTTGAACACCAGTTTACGTCGTCTATTCTTGGCCAAAGTATGAACTATTATATATTGCTGGAAAGCTCTGGATGTCTACTTTCCAACGCAATTGGAAGCGCGCCATTTCGAGTTCTGTAGCTCCAGAAAATCTACTTTGAGTGCAGGGAGGTCAGAATCCAACAGCATCAGCAGTCCTTCTTCAACCACTGAATCTGATTTCTGCTCAAGTCCCTCAATTTCAGCCAAAAAATACCTGAAATCATAGAAAAACACACAAACTCATAGTAAACATAAAAACTAATGAAAACATCCCTAAAAGTAACTAGATCCTACTAAAAACATACTAAAAACAATGTTAAAAAGCGTATAAATTATCCGCTCATCAGTGATGTATTAAAAAAAACAGTTAACAGAAGAAAGCATTAAAAACAAGGAAATGACTAAAACACAAGAAAACTAAAATTGTCTAACTAAAAGAAAGATAATGCTACAAAGGGCCTTATGATTATGCAGACAAGTGGTGTTGCTGAATGAATTGCATAGAAAAATAAGTGGCACACCAAACTTAGAATCTTGGTGTGACACTTCCATGTAGAATTGATGCAATCACCCAAAGGGATTGAGAACAAATTGTTGCAGGGCAACACCAAACTTAGAATGTAACCATATGCCAATTTATTGAAATTTAAACAAAGCAAAGAAAGAAAATAAAGCAAAGAAGAGAAATGTTACCTACGGTTAACATGTGGTTCTTCACTTTCTTCCTCTTCTTCCAGTTTTTTAAGAGGAATGACCTCAATGGGGGAGAAGATTCAGCTATTGTCCCTTGTCTTGGCCTCTCCTCAGCAAGCTTTCTTTAGTAAATGGCTTGATTGAGCTTGCTTGCTGGATCAGGGACACGATTGGTGCTCTTGTTAGTTGCCTTCACTTCTTGGATATTAAAACTTGATGGTTGTGTGATTGTTGGAGTGATTTCTTCATCAAGAGCCTTTTGAATTATTGGTTCCATGAGCTCTTCCTCTATATACCTCTTTGCTTCACTTGTGTATGAGCTTCCTTGATTGTCTTCCTCACTTCCTTGTTCCTTCACTTCCTCCTTTACACTCAACATTTGACTTAATAGCACTTTCATGGAGGAGGTTTATTGTTCTTCCCAAGATTTCTTCATCTCCTCTTAATACTTCTCAATTACAGATCCAAGTGTTGAGAATTTTTGGTTCAGGGAGGTTTGTGAAGGTTGTGAGTTTTCATGTTTCTTTTTCATCTCAAGTGCAGTTTCAGGTTCAAATGCCTCCACCACCTCCTTCTCCATTGAAATTTCACTTGATACAGGGATCTCTTCTTCACTCACAGATTGTTCCTCATCCTTAACACTTGGTAATCCTAAATGAGTCTTCCTCTGCTCAAAATGTCCATTCATCTTATTGTAGAGGGTTTTTTGTCTTTTCCAGGATTGTTCTTGTCTTTCAAAAAATTCTCTGGACTTTTGAAGGAGATCCTCTTAAGGTTGAGAGTAATTTTATGGACATGAACATGTTGTAGTGAAGTTGTTTTGAGGGTTATGGAGTGAATTTTGTGAGTTGTGGAATGAATTTTGTGGTTGATGAGATGAGTTGTATGGATCTTGGAGGAAACTTTGTGTTGAGGCATAATGAAGTGATGAAGAACTTTCAAATGAGAAACTGGAAGTGAGGGTGGACAATCTTGCATGACTTTAATGAGAGTATACTCCAGGGAAGATGTCTCTTGATGAATGGAGTATGAACTGTTGACATTCCCTTCCCAGCCACGGTTTGTGTAACTATCATCACAGTATGAGTCACTTTGTGGCTTTGGGAGATGTTCATACTCTTTCAATTCTTGGTGATACTCCCAACCACCATGAGGATAATGATATGAATCATTTTGTGGTGGTGGTTGGTATCCCATATGATTTTCTTGCTCATCTTGTGTCTCTGAAGCAAATCTCCATGGATTGGAGTGCTCAGAATTTGTATTTTCTTGGTGATATTCCCAGCCACCATTAGAGATTGGTGATGGTGGGTAATATCCCATAAAATTTGTTTGATCATAAGATGAGTTGAACTCCATTTGAGTTTTGTAAAACACAAAACCAGTGAAAACTGAAATTACTCATATCAGAGATGAGAATTTCTTAGAGAGGCAAAAACACAAACACCTTGGTTTCAACTTAAAACAGAGAATAAAACAAAGAAAATGCTTAATCTAGACTTCTCACCCACTTAATCATTATTGATCTAAATCAATCTCTGGTAACGGCGCCAAAAACTTGATGGGTTGGAATTGGATTCCAACACCATAACTCACCGGCAAGTGTACCGGGTCGCATCAAGTAGTAAAACTCACTTAGAGTGAGGTTGATCCCACAGGGATTGATGGATCAAGCAATTTTAGTGGGTGATTAGTCTAGTCAAGCTAACATTTGATGATTTGAGTGAAAATTGAACCAACAGAAAGTAAATTGCAGTGAATTGTAAATGACAGAATGTAAATGGGCAGGAATCATAAAGAGCAAGAAATGTAAATTGACAGAATCTTAAATGACATGAAATGTAAATTGCATGAAATGTAAAGGGGGCTGGGTGCTGGAAATTAAAGAGACAGTAAATCAGAACTCAAAACAAGAAATTTGAATTGCAGGAAAATTAAATTCAGATCACAGCAAGCTCAAATGTAAAATAGCAAGGAGGTAGAGAATTTAAATTGCATAGAAAGAAGAATCAGCTCAAGCAAAATCTAAAAGTGCAGAAAATGAATTGCAGAAGAGAGAATTGAAGAGATTGAAAGTGTATAAGCGAAATTGCGTTGGAAAGAAAATGAAGCAGAGAAGAAAAGAGAACCCAGATCTGATTTTCAAATCTTCAAATTCAACAAGGAAAATTAAAAGAGAGCTCTCTATTCTACTCTTACTCCTACTGCTCTCTAGTAGAGCTAGCCTTTCTAATGAAATAGAATTGATGCCTTTACATAGGCTTTACAAATGAAAATGAAATTGAAATTAAAAATAAATTACAATTAAATGGAATTCCTATTCTAACTATCTCTTGTGCCTTTGAGTGATGATAATGGGCTTTGCTTGCTTTGGATTTGAAGAGGAGTGAATCCGGATGGCTTGATCTAATTTGCATGGGTCAGGGTGCTTTTGGTTTGAATTGGATTAGAGCCATGCTCTAGTGGAGCGCTCAGTTAAGTTAGTGAACTGAGCGCTCACTCCCTTGTTGTGTGCCTTCCTCGTGCCACAATTTGGTGCCTCATAGCGTTCACAATTAGAGCGCTACGTTGCCTTTTTGAGCGCTCTCCTCATGGTGCGTGGTTTCCCTCTTCGAATCTTGGTGAAGTCACTTTGGCCAATTTTCTTGCCAAGCCTTGTAGCGCTCAGTTAAGAGCACAAACGTAGCGCTACTTTGCTTCCTTTGTTCGCGCCTTGGTTTTCCTCATCGGTCATGCCCAAAAAAGTGAAATGAATGAACGGAGCGCTCTCTTGTTTCTCCTTGGCTTTGTTGAGGTGCTCCGTTGCAAAAATCAATGCTACATGCTTTCATTCTATCTTAATTAATAAAGCCAATGCATAGTCCATGATGGTACTAATTAACTAAACACATGCATGCTTTTATTATATTACTTAGTTAATAAATCCAATTGCATTACGTTAAAGCATTCATTCATTATGGCATTAATGATTTAATGGTTTCATTCATGCATTTCATTAACGCCTTATTGGTATTAATAATATTACATGCATTCTTTCATGAACTTAATTAATAATGCCAATGTATAATTCATTTATTTCAAGGTAGCATTCATTCATTCTTATTGGCATAATTAATTAATGTTTCATGCAACATTTCATGCATGCATTCATTGACTAGTAATACCAATTGCTTTAACGTAGCATTCATTTTCCATGCCTAATGCATTAATAATGCATCATGATGGCATTAATAATTAAATGCATGCATAAGGCATTAATGCATGTCATGGCCTCATGGTCATGGGCCACGCTTTTAAAAGCGTGGCCTAAAGTTCCAAAATGTGCTCAAACTTCAAAGTGTGCCCCCAAACTCTTTTTTTCTTCTTTTGAGCTGATTTTGTGCTATTTTGCTTCTATTTCCACTTATTTCCTACAAAATTTATAAAATCAAAAGATCAAGAAAATATACCATCACTACAAGAAAAACACCCATTCAAGTACACTTGAAAAGTGTAGCCAAAAATGAAAAAAAATGATGCCTTAGGCTACGGCTATTCTTTCTGGGCTATGGCTACGCTTCTTAGGGTGATTCCTATTCGGCCATTGCCTATTCTCAAAGGCTACGCTTTTCTGCACCAAGGGCTACGCTTTTGGCATTTGGGAATAGGGTGCGCTTTTCAAGTGATGCTGTCCAAAATTAAAGGCTACGCTTTTTTCAGCTTTCATTTTTACCAGAATAGGCTACGTTTTTCAACACTACTGCATCACCTGTAACGCGTAGCCACATTGTATATCATAGCTACTCTATATAAGTGTAGCCTTAGGTTTATTGATGAGCGGATAATTTATACGCTTTTTGGCATTGTTTTTAGTATGTTTTTAGTATGATTTAGTTAGTTTTTATTATATTTTTATTAGTTTTTAAATAAAAATCATATTTCTGGACTTTACTATTAGTTTGTGTGTTTTTCTATAATTTCAGGTATTTTATGGCTAAAATTGAGGGAGCTGAGCAAAAATCTGATTCAGGCTGAAAAAGGACTGCAGATGCTGTTGGATTCTGACCTCCCTGCACTCAAAATGGATTTTCTAGAGCTACAGAAGTCCAAATGGCAAGCTCTCAATTGCGTTGGAAAGTAGACATCCAGGGATTTCCAGTAATATATAATAGTCCATACTTTTCTCAAGGATAAATGACGTAAACTGGCGTTGAACGCCAGTTCCATGTTGCAGTCTGGCGTCAAACGCCAGAAACAGGTTACAGATTGGAGTTGAACGTCAAAAACAGGTTACAACCTGGCGTTCAACTCCAGAAACAGCCTAGGCACGTGAGAAGCTTAAGTCTCAGCCCCAGCACACACCAAGTGGGCCCCAAAAGTGGATTTCTGCACCAATTATCGTAGTTTATTCATCTTTTGTAAACCTAGGTTACTAGTTTAGTATTTAAACAACTTTTTGAGATTTATTTTGTAACTCATGACATTTTAGATCTGAACTTTGTACTCTTTGATGGCATGAGTCTCTAAACTCCATTGTTGGGGGTGAGGAGCTCTGCTGTGTCTCGATGAATTAATGCAATTATTTCTGTTTTCTATTCAAACACGCTTGTTTCTATCTAAGATGTTTATTCGCACTTCAATATGATGGATATGATGATCCGTGACACTCATCATCATCCTCAACCTATGAACGCATACCTGACAACCACCTCCGTTCTACCTTTGATTGAATGAATATCTCTTGGATTCCTTAATCAGAATCTTCGTGGTATAAGTTAGAATCCAATGGCAGCATTCTTGAGAATCCGAAAAGTCTAAACCTTGTCTGTGGTATTCCGAGTAGGATTCAGGGATTAAATGACTGTGATGAGCTTCAAACCCACAAGAGCTGGGCGTGGTGACAGATGCAAAAGGATCAATGGATCCTATTCCAGCACGAGTGGGAACCGATAAATGATTAGCCGTGTGGTGACAGCGCACCTGGACCTTTTTCACTGAGAGGACGGATGGTAGCCATTGACAATTGTGATCCACCAACACACAGCTTGCCATAGGAGGAACCTTGCGTGCGTGAAGAAGAAGACAGGGAGAAAGCAGAGATTCAGAAGACAAAGCATCTCCAAAACTCCAACATATTCTCCATTACTGCAGAATAAGTATTTAGTCCATGCTCTTTTATTCTTCACAATTCATACTGATAATTATAATTGATTTCCTGACTAAGATTTACAAGATAACCATAGATTGCTTCAAACCAACAATCTCCGTGGGATCGACCCTTACTCACGTAAGGTATTACTTGGACGACCCAGTGCACTTGCTGGTTAGTGGTACGAGTTGTGAAAAGTGTGATTCACAATTCGTGCACCAAGTTTTTGGCGCCGTTGCCGGGGATTGTTCGAGTTTGGACAACTGACAGTTTATTTTGTTTCTTAGATTAGGAAAAATTTTTCTTTTTGGTTTAGAGTCTTCTATTATTATTTTTGGTTAAAATTTTAAAATCCTTATTTTATTTTTCTAAATTATTTTTGAATTTTTTTTTAAAAAAAAACCAATAACTTCATGATTTAGTCTTCTGTTTGAGTTCGGTCTCATATTTTAAGTTTGGTGTCAATTGCATAATTTTATTTTTCTTTTAAATTTTTGAATTTCTGTTCATTGTTCTTTCTTAATCTTCAAGTTGTTCTTGTTTATTTTCCTTGTTTCATCTTTAGTTTCTCTTGTTTTGTGATTTTTCTTCTTTTTCTTATGCATTCTAGAATTATTGGTATCTAAAAAAAATAAAATATTTTTATACATTAAACAACTTGTTAAAACACTTTAAATTTATAACTCAATTGGCTAGAGCGTTGTGTCTATGTTCTTGTGAATAGTTGCTCCTTTGAGTCTTTCTTTCTAAAATCTTTTCAAAAATAATTTTTCTTTGATTAAATCTTGTGTCAAGTTTTATGTTTGGTGTTTTCTTGTTAGTTCTTATCTAATTTTCGAAAATTAGTTTTTGGTTTTCTAAAAATTTTAAGTTTGGTGTTCTTTTTTTTTATGTTCTTGAGTCCTTTGAGTCTTCGACTTTTTGTTCTTCGTGTTCTTGTGAATCTTCAAGGTGTTCTTGAGTCTTTCTTGTGTTTTGATCTTAAAATTTTTAAGTTTGGTGTTCCTTGGTATTTTTCCTCCAAATTTTCGAAAATAAGGAGTATTAGATCTAAAAATTTTAAGTTTTGTGTCTTTTTATTTTTTTTCTCTTTCCTCATTGAATTCAAAAATATCTTTTTCCTTTATCTTAATTGATTTTTTGAATTTTCCTTCTAAAAATTCATATTTTATTTTAAATTTTTTTATTTTATCTTATCTTAGTTTTAAAATTTCAAAATTCAAATCTTGTTCAAAAAAAAAAATCATATCTTTTTCAAAATCTTATCTTATCTTATTTCAAATTTCAAATTTCAACTTCCAAAATTCAAATTTCAAAATTCAAAATTCAAAATTCAAAATTCAAATTTCAAAACTTTTTAATTTAAATTCCTTATCTTCTCTTACCTAGCTTATCTTATCTTTTCTAACCACAAATCTTAAAATAAAATCTTTTTCATATCTTTTATTTTATTTTATTTTATTTTATTTTATTTTCTACAAGTATCCTTAATTTTAAGACATATCTTTTTCAAAACTTCATAACCAATTTCTCTCTCTTCATTTTTTCGAAAATCCTCACCCACATCTTTTTCTAATCTTTTTAATTAATTAATTTGGTTTTCAATTTTCTTTTATTTATTTTTCTTCAAATTTTCAAAATTATAGTTAATTTTTTATTTATTTTCTTTTCTTTTATTTTTTTTAATTTCGGTTTTCAAAAAAATAAAAAATAAAAATATATTCTATTTGCTATTCATATCAATTCCCTTTTCTCCATCATGGATCTAAGTGGAATTGAACAGTCCAGAAGGACTCTGGGGTCATATGCCAACCCCACTACTACTTCATATGGGAGTAGTATCTATATACCCTCCATTGGAGTCAGTAGCTTTGAGTTAAATCCTCAGCTCATTATCATGGTGCAGCAAAGTTGCCAGTATTCCGGTCTTCCTCAGGAAGAACCTACAGAGTTTCTGGCACAATTTTTACAGATTGCTGACACAGTACATGATAAGAAAGTAGATCAGGATGTCTACAGATTATTATTGTTTCCATTTGCTGTAAAAGACCAAGCTAAGAGGTGGTTAAATAACCAACCTAAGGCTAGCATAAGGACATAGAAACAGCTGTCAGAAAAATTCCTGAATCAATACTTCCCTCCAAAACGGATGACACAGCTAAGGCTGGACATCCAAGGCTTTAAACAAGGAGATAATGAATCTCTTTATGATGCCTGGGAGAGATACAGAGAGATGCTAAGAAAATGTCCCTCTGAAATGTTTTCAGAATGGGTGCAGTTAGACATCTTCTATTATGGGCTTACAGAGAAAGCTCAAATTTCTCTAGATCACTCAGCTGGTGGATCTATACACATGAGAAAGAAAATTGAAGAGGCTCAAGAGCTTATTGATACAGTTGCCAGAAATCAGCATCTGTACCTAAATAGTGAATCTTCCATGAAAGAAGAGGCTAAGACAGTAACTGCTGAACTCAGTCCTGCAGAACAAATTACTGAATTGAATCAGCAATTAGACTTTCTAAAAAAATTGCTGGCCGAATTCAAGGAGATACTACAAGACACAAGAATGGCTAATATAAATATGGAGGTACAGTTGAAGCAAACAGAACAACAGTTATCAAAACAAATAACAGAAGAGTGCCAAGCAGTTCAATTAAGAAGTGGAAAAACATTAAATACCTCACTTCAAGGCAGCAGGAAGCCAAGAAAAGAACAAACTGCTATCCAAAATCCATCTGAGGACAGTAAGAGCCCAGAGAGGAATAACTCCGGCATTCAAACGCCAGAAACAGGCAAGGATTTGGCGTCAAACGCCCAATGAAAGCTCAGTTATGGTGTTCGAACGCCAGGAACAAGTAAGGAGTTGGCATCCAACGCCACTCCAGCTTCTAACCCTAGCATTCAAATGCCAGTGAGGGATCAGACACACACAAGTGCTGATAACAACCCCTCTAAAATGGCTTCTCCAACCACCTCTGTAGGAAATAAACCTGCAGCAACTAAGGTTGAGGAATATAAAGCCAAGATACCTTATCCTCAAAAACTCCGCCAAGGGGAGCAGGATAAGCAATTTGCTCGCTTTGCAGATTATCTCAGGACTCTTAAAATAAAGATTCCATTTGCAGAGGCACTTGAGCAAATACCTTCTTATGCCAAGTTCATGAAGGAGATCTTGAGTCATAAGAAGGATTGGAGAGAAACTGAAAGAGTTCTCCTCATTAAAGAATGCAGTGCAGTCATTCTGAAAAGCTTTCCAGAAAAGCTTAAAGATCCCGGGAGCTTTCTGATACCATGCATATTAGAGGGTAATTGCACCAAGACAGCTTTATGTGATCTTGGGGCAAGCATCAACTTAATACCTGCATCCACTATCAGAAAGCTTGGTTTAACTGAAGAAGTTAAACCAACCCGGATATGTCTCCAACTTGCTGATGGCTCCATTAAATACCCATCAGGCGTGATTGAGGACATGATTGTCAGGGTTGGGCCATTCGCCTTTCCCACTGACTTTGTAGTGCTGGAAATGGAGGAGCACAAGAGTGCTACTCTCATTCTAGGAAGACCTTTCCGAGCAACTGGATGAACTCTCATTGATGTCCAAAAGGGGGAAGTAACCCTGAAAGTCAATGAGGATGAGTTTAAGTTGAATTCTGTCAAGGCCATGCAACATCCAGACACACCAAAAGACTGCATGAAAGTTGATCTCATTGACTCTTTGGTAGAGGAGGTCAACATGGCTGAGAGTCTCGAATCAGAGCTGGAAGACATCTTTAAAGATGTTCAGCCTGATTTGGAGGGTTCAGAGGAACTGAAAGAGCCTCTGAGATTTCCTTAGGAAGAGGAGAAACCTCCTAAACCCGAGCTCAAGCCATTACCACCATCCCTGAAATATGCATTTCTGGGAGAAGGTGACACTTTTCCAGTGATCATAAGCTCTGCTTTAAACCCACTGGAAGAGGAAGCACTAATTCAAGTGCTAAGGACACACAAGACAGCTCTTGGGTGGTCCATAAGTGAGCTTAAGGGCATAAGCCCAGCTAGATGCATGCACAAAATCCTATTGGAGGATGATGCTAAGCCAGTGGTTCAACCACAGAGGCGGCTAAATCCCGCCATGAAGGAGGTGGTGCAGAAAGAGGTCACTAAGTTACTAGAGGCTGGAATTATCTATCCTATTTCTGATAGCCCCTGGGTGAGCCCTGTCCATGTTGTCCCTAAGAAGGGAGGAATGACAGTGGTTCATAATGAAAAGAATGAACTGGTTCCCACAAGAACAGTTACAGGGTGGCGTATGTGTATTGACTATAGAAGGCTCAATACAGCCACCAGGAAGGATCATTTTCCTTTACCATTCATAGACCAGATGCTAGAGAGACTAGCCAGCCGGTCATGAATATTACTGCTTTTTGGATGGCTATTCAGGTTACAACCAAATTGCAGTAGATCCACAGGACCAAGAGAAAACAACATTCACATGTCCTTCTGGAGTATTTGCTTACAGGAGAATGCCTTTTGGTCTGTGTAACGCACCTGCAACCTTTCAGAGGTGCATGCTCTCTATCTTCTCTGACATGGTAGAGAAATTTCTGGAAGTCTTCATGGATGACTTTTCAGTATTTGGAGACTCATTTAGCTCCTGTCTTAACCATCTAGCACTTGTTCTGAAAAGATGCCAAGAGACTAACCTGGTTCTAAATTGTGAAAAATGTCACTTTATGGTGACTGAAGGAATTGTCCTTGGGCATAAAATTTCGAACAAGGGAATAGAGGTGGATCAAGCTATGGTAGAGGTAATTGAAAAATTACCACCACCCACCGATGTTAAGGCAATCAGAAGCTTTCTGGGACATGCAGGATTCTATAGGAGGTTTATAAAGGATTTTTCAAAAATTACAAAACCCCTGAGCAATTTGCTAGCTGCTGACACGCCATTTGTGTTTGACAAAGAGTGTCTGCAAGTGTTTGAGACTCTGAAAGCTAAGCTGGTCACAGCACCAGTTATTTCTGCACCAGACTGGACTTTATCATTTGAATTAATGTGTGATGCCAGTGACCACGCCATTGGTGCAGTACTGGGCCAGATGCATGACAAGCTTCTGCATGTCATTTATTATGCTAGCCATGTTTTAAATGATGCCTAGAAAAATTACACAACCACAGAAAAAGAATTGCTTGCAGTGGTTTATGCCATTGAGAAATTTAGATCATACTTTGTAGGATCAAAAGTGATTGTGTACACTGATCATGCCGCTCTTAAATATCTACTCACAAAGCAGGATTTAAAACCCAGGCTCATAAGATGGGTGTTGCTTCTGCAAGAGTTTGATATAGAAATAAGAGACAGAAAACGGACAGAGAACCAAGTGGCTGATCATCTGTCCCAGATAGAACCAGTAGAAGGAAAGTTTCCCCCCTCTATTGAAATCTATGAGACCTTTCCGGATGAGAATTTGCCATTCAGGAAACACCATGGTTTGCAGATATTGCAAACTATAAAGCTGCAAGGTTCATACCCAAGGAGTACAGCAGACAACAAAAGAAAAAATTAATTACTGATGCAAAGTACTACTTGTGGGATGAACCCTATCTCTTTAAGAGATGTGCGGACGGAATAATTCGTAGGTGTGTGCCTAGAGAAGAAGCACAGAGGATCTTATGGCATTGCCATGGATCACAATATGGAGGCCATTTCGGAGGTGAGCGAACAGCCATCAAGGTCCTCCAATGTGGCTTCTACTGGCCTACACTCTATAGGGATTCCCGAGAGTTTGTACGTAACTGTGACAGGTTCCAAAGAGCTGGTAATCTGCCTCATGGTTATGCCATGCCTCAACAGAGAATCTTGGACATTGAGTTGTTTGATGTATGGGGAATTGACTTCATGGGACCTTTCCCACCATCATACTCAAACACTTACATTCTAGTGGCAGTCGATTATGTATCAAAATGGGTAGAGGCCATTTCCACACCCACCAATGATACCAAAATAGTGCTGAAGTTCCTCCAAAAACATTTCTTCAGCAGGTTTGGTGTCCCTAGAGTACTAATCAGTGATGGGGGCACTGATGAGCGGATAATTTATACGCTTTTTGCCATTATTTTTAGTATGTTTTTAGTAGGATCTAGTTACTTTTAGGGATGTTTTTATTAGTTTTTATGTTAAATTCACATTTCTGGACTTTACTATGAGTTTGTGTGTTTTTCTTGTGATTTCAGGTATTTTCTGGTTGAATATGAGGGACTTGAGCAAAAATCAAATTCAGAGGTTAAAGAAGGGCTGCTGATGCTGTTGGATTCTGACCTCCCTGCACTCAAAGTAGATTTTCTGGAGCTACAGAACTCCAAATGGCGCGCTCTTAATGGCGTTGGAAAGTAGACATCCAGGGCTTTCCAGCAATATATAATAGTCCATACTTTGCCCGAGTTTAGATGACGCAAAAGGGCATTGAACACCAGTTCTACACTGTAGTCTGGAGTTAAACGCCAGAAACACGTCACGAACCAGAGTTGAATGCCAAAAACACGTTACAACTTGGCGTTCAACTCCAAAAGAAGCCTCTGCACGTGAAAGCTTCATGCTCAGCCCAAGCACACACCAAGTGGGCCCCGGAAGTGAATTTCTGCATCAATTACTTACTTCTGTAAACCCTAGTAGCGAGTCTAGTATAAATAGTACTTTTTACTATTGTATTTACATCTTTGGATTATCTTTTGATCCTTTGATCAAGTCTTGGTTACTCCGGTTCCCCTCTGGGGCCGAGACCAATGAGCTCCATTATCACTTATGTATTTTCAATGGTAGAGTTTCTGCACTCCATAGATTAAGGTGTGGAGCTCTGCTGTTCCTCATGATTTAATGCAAAGTACTACTGTTTTATATTCAATTCAACTTATTCCACTTCTAAGATATCCATTCGCACCCAAGAACATGATGAATGTGATGATTATGTGACGCTCATCATCATTCTCACTTATGAACGCGTGCCTGACAAACACTTCTGTTCTACATGCAAACAAGCTAGAATGAGTATCTCTTAGATATCTAATACAGAGGACCGAGTCCAAGATATTAGAATCTTTGTGGTATAAGTTAGAACCCATGGATGGCCATTGCTGAGATCCGGAAAGTCTAAACCTTGTCTGTGGTATTCCGAGTAGGATCTGGGAAGGGATGGCTGTGACGAACTTCAAACTCGCGAGTGCTGGGCGTAGTGACAGACGCAAAAGGAGGGTGAATCCTATTCCAATATGATCGAGAACCTCCAGATGATTAGCCGTGCCGTGACAGAGCATTTGGACCTTTTTCACAGAGAGGATGGGATGTAGCCATTGACAATGGTGATGCCTTACAGAAAGCTTGCCATGGAAAGGAGTAGGAATGATTGTATGAAGACAGCAGGAAAGCAGAGGTTCAGAGGAACGAAAGCATCTCTATACGCTTATCTGAAATTCTCACCAATGATTTACATAAGTATTTCTATCTTTATTTTCTGTTTATTTATTATTATTATTTGAAAAGTCCATAACCATTTGATATCCGCCTGACTGAGATTTACAAGATGACCATAGCTTGCTTCATACCAACAATCTCCATGGGATCGACCCTTACTCACGTAAGGTTTTATTACTTGGACGACCCAGTGCACTTGCTGGTTAGTTGTATCGAAGTTGTGACAAATTATGAATTAAGATTAGAGCACCAAGTTTTTGGAGCCATCACCAGGGATCACAATTTCGTGCACCAAGTTTATGGCGCCGTTGTTGGGGATTGTTCGAGTTTGGACAACTGACGATTTATCTTGTTGCTCAGATTAGGTAATTTTCTTTTTGTTTTATTTTCAAAAAAAAGAAAAAAAATTTTTTCAAAAATCTTTCAAAAAAATTTTTTCCTTTGTTTTCGAAAATTATTTTAAAAAATTTTAAGAATGAATTCTAAAGTTTCAAAATGGTATGCTGAAGTTTGGCTGGCCATCAAGCTTTAGACTAACCTGGTATGATTCCTGGAATCTTGATTGAGGACTGTGAATTCATTGCTTCCTTTTCCCTATAGGTTTTCAAAAAAATAAAAATATACAAAAATCCAAAAAAAAAATTTTAATTAAATCATAAAATCAAAAATATTTTTTGTTTCTTGTTTGAGTCTGAGTCAATTTTTAAGTTTGGTGTCAATTGTATTTTTTCTAAAAATTTATGCATTTTTCGAAAATTCATGCATTCATAGTGTTCTTCATGATCTTCAAGTTGTTCTTGGTAAGTCTTCTTGTTTGATCTTGATGTTTTCTTATTTTGTGTTTTTTGTTGTTTTTCATGTGCATCTTTGCATTCATAGTGTCTAAGCATTAAAGATTTCTAAGTTTGGTGTCTTGCATATTTTTTTTGCATAAAAAATTTTTTAAAAATAAGTTCTTGGTGTTCATCTTGACATTCAAAGTGTTCTTGGTGTTCATCTTGACATTCATAGTGTTCTTGCATGCATCACATGTTTTGATCCAAAATTTTCATGCATTGAGTATTTCTGATATTTTTCTCTTTCATCATTAAAAATTGAAAAATCAAAAAAATATCTTTCCCTTTTTCACTCATAAATTTCCGAGAAATTGAGTTGACTTTTCCAAAACTTTTTAAAATTTAGTTGTTTCTTATGAGTCAAATCAAATTTTCAATTTAAAAATCCTATGTTTTTCAAAATCTTTTTCAAAAATCAAATCTTTTTCATTTTTTTTATTATTTTCGAAAATTTTTAAATTTGATTTTCAAAAATCTTTTTCTTAATTCTATCTCATAATTTTCGAAAATATTATCAACAATTAATGTTTTGATTCAAAAATTCCAAGTTTGTTACTTGCTTGTTAAGAAAGATTCAAACTTTAAGTTTTAGAATCATATCTTGTGATTACTTGTGAGTCAAGTCATTAATTTTGATTTTAAAATACAAATCTTTTTCAAAACTAATTTTAATCATATCTTTCTATCATATCTTTTTAAATCTAATTTTTTCAAAAATTTGATTGTAAAATATCTCTTCTAACTTCTTATCTTCTTATCTTTTCAAAAATTGATTTTCAAATCTTTTTCAACTAACTAATTGACTTTTTGTTTGTTTCTTATCTTTTTCAAAACCACATAACTACTCTTCCCTCTCTAATTTTCGAAAATACCTCCCTCTTTTTCAAAAATTCTTTTTAATTAATTAATTGTTTCAATTTTTAATTTCAATTTTAATTTTATCTTAATTTTCAAAAATCATTAACTCTTTTTCAAAATGTAATTTTCGAAATTCTCTCTCTCATATCCTTCTATTTATTTATTCATCCACTAACACTTCTCTTCACCCAAAATTCGAACCCCTTCCTTTCCTCTGAGTTCGAATTCTTCTCTTCTACATTCTTATTCTTCTTTTCTTCTACTCACACAAGGGAACCTCTATACTGTGGTAAAGAGGATCCCCGGTATCTTTAATCCTCTTTTTTTTCACATGAGCAGGAGCAAGGACAAGAACATTCTTGTTGAAGCAGATCCTGAACCTGAAAGTACTCTAAAAAGGAAACTAAGAGAAGTTAAAATACAACAATCCAGAGACAACCTTACAGGAATTTTTGATCAAGAAGAGGAGATAGCAGCCGAAAATAATAATAATGCAAGGAGGATGCTTGGTGACTTTACTGCACCTAATTCCAATTTACATGGAAGAAGCATCTCCATTCCTCCCATTGGAGCAAACAATTTTGAGCTGAAACCTCAATTAGTTTCTCTGATGCAACAGAACTGCAAGTTTCATGGATTTCCATCTGAAGATCCTTTTCAGTTCTTAACTGAATTCTTGCAGATCTGTGATACTGTTAAGACCAATGGGGTTGACCCCAAGGTCTACAGGCTTATGCTTTTCCCGTTTGCTTTAAGAGACAGAGCTAGAGTGTGGTTGGACTCTCAATCCAAAGATAGCCTGAACTCTTGGGATAAGCTGGTCACGGCTTTCTTAGCCAAGTTCTTTCCTCCTCAAAAGCTGAGCAAGCTTAGAGTGGATGTTCAAACCTTCAGACAGAAAGAAGGTGAATCCCTCTATGACGCTTGGGAGAGATACAAGAAACTGACCAAAAATTGTCCTTCTGACATGCTTTCAGAATGGACCATCCTGGATATATTGCATGATGGTCTGTCTGAATTAGCTAAGATGTCATTGGATACTTCTGCAGGTGGATCCATTCACCTAAAGAAAATGCCTGCAGAAGCTCAAGAACTTATTGACATGGTTGCTAACAACCAGTTTATGTACACTTCTGAGAGGAATCCTGTGAGTAATGGGATGCCTCAAAAGAAGGGAGTTCTTGAAATTGATACTCTAAATGCCATATTGGCTCAGAACAAAATATTGACTCAGCAAGTCAATATGATTTCTTAGAGTCTGAATAGGATGCAAGCTGCATCCAACAGTACTCAAGAGGCATCTTCTGAAGAAGAAGCTTATGATCCTGAGAACCCTGCAATAGCAGAGGTAAATTATATGGGTGAACCTTATGGGAATACCTATAACCCCTCATGGAGAAATCACCCAAATTTCTCATGGAAGGATCAACAAAAGCCTCAACAAGGTTTTAATAATGGTGGAAGAAACAGGTTTAACAATAGTAAACCTTTTCCATCATCGACTCAGCAACAGACAGAGAATTCTGAGCAGAATCCATCTAGCTTAGCAAATTTAGTCTCTGATCTATCTAAGGCCACTCTGAGTTTCATGAATGAAACAAGGTCATCCATTAGAAATTTGGAGGCACAAGTGGGCCAGCTGAGTAAGAAGATCACTGAAACCCCTCCTAGTACTCTCCCAAGCAATACAGAAGAGAATCCAAAGAGAGAGTGCAAGGCCATTGATATAACCAATATGGCCGAACCTACAAGGGAGGAAGAGGACGTGAATCCCAGTGAGGAAGACCTCCTGGGACGTCCAGTGATGAACAAGGAGTTTCGCTTTGAGGAACCAAAGGAATCTGAGGCTCATCTAGAGACCATAGAGATTCCATTGAACCTCCTTATGCCCTTCATGAGCTCTGATGAGTATTCCTCTTCTGAAGAGAATGAGGATGTTACTGAAGAGCCAGTTGCCAAGTTCCTTAGTGCAATCATGAAGCTGAATGCCAATTTATTTGGTAATGAGACTTGGGGAGATGAACCTCCCCTGTTCACCAATGAACTAAATGCATTGGATCAACTGAGATTGCCTCAAAAGAAACAGGATCCTGGAAAGTTCCTAATACCTTGTACCATAGGCACCATGACCTTTGAGAAGGCTCTATGTGACCTTGGGTCAGGAATAAACCTGATGCCACTCTCTGTAATGGAGAAACT
The DNA here is from genome assembly GCF_059453495.1 of Arachis ipaensis. Lineage (NCBI taxonomy): Eukaryota > Viridiplantae > Streptophyta > Magnoliopsida > Fabales > Fabaceae > Arachis > Arachis ipaensis. Next base: position 101,156,891 of record NC_142436.1, on the reverse strand, counting down.
GAGAATCTTTGAGGTACAAGATGCTAGAATCTCATTAGAGATGGCAGACAATTACAGAAAACAGGCTTATGGACAAGTAGAGGACATGCTAGTAAAGGTTGCAGGCCTTTACATCCCTGCTGATTTCATAATCCTAGATACTGGGAAGGATGAGGATGAATGCATCATCCTTGGAAGACCTTTCCTAGCCACAACAGGAGCTGTGATAGATGTTAACAGATGTGAATTAGTCCTTCAACTAAATGAGGACAACCTTGTGTTTAAAACTCAAGGATCTCTCTCTGTAACCATGGAGAGGAAGCATGAAAAGCTTCTATCACTGCAGAGTCAACCAGAGCCCCCACAGTCAAACTCTAAGTTTGGTGTTGGGAGGCCACAACCAAACTCTAAGTTTGGTGTTGAACTTCCATATCCAAACTCTAAGTTTGGTGTTGGGAGGTCTCAACAATGCTCTGAACATCTGTGAGGCTCCATGAGAGCTCACTGTCAAGCTATTGACATTAAAGAAGCGCTTGTTGGGAAGCAACCCAATTTTTATTTATCTAATTTTATTTTCATTCTTATTGTTCTTTCATGTTTTATTAGGTTCATGATCATGTGGAGTCACAAAATAAATAGAAAAATTAAAAAAAGAATAAAAAATAGCATAAGAAAAATCACACCCTAGAGGAAGGGCTTACTGGCGTTTAAATGCCAGTAAGGAGCATCTGGCGTTGAACGCCAGAAACAAGCAGCATCCTGGTGTTCAGACGCCAGGAATGCACACTGAGGAAAGCTAGCACTGAACGCCAGAAACAAGCATAGAACTGGCGTTCAACGCCAGAAACAAGCATAGAACTGGCGTTCAACGCCAGAAACATGCTGCATCTGGGCGTTGAACGCCCAGAACAAGCATCAATTCGGCGTTTAAACGCCAGAATTGCATGCAAAGGCATTTTAGATGCCCCAATGGTGCAGGGATGTAAATCCTTGACACCTCAGGATCTGTGGACCCCACAGGATCATCTCAGCATCTGTGGACCCCACAGGATCTCCACCTACCTCCACTCATACTCTCCCCTCTTCTCATTCATCCTCTCATCCCAATAAACACCTTTCCCCAAAACCCTTCACCAATCACCACAATCTCTCTCTTTCCTATTACCCATTCACCACTCACATCCATCCACTCTTCCCCATAAACCTACCTCATAAACCCCACCTACCTTCAAAATTCAAAATCACTTTCCCACCCAATCCCACCCCATATGGCCGAACCTTAACCCCTCTCCCTCCACTATATAAACCTCTCCATTCTTCTTCATTCTTACACAACACAACTTTCTCATCCCCTTCTTTGCCGAAACACAACCCTCTCTCCCTCTCTTCTATTTCTTCTTCTTCTTCTTCTTTTCTTTCTTCTCTTGCTCGAGGGCGAGCAATATTCTAAGTTTGGTGTGGTAAAAGCATAAGCTTTTTGTTTTTCCATTACCATTGATGGCACCTAAGACCGGAGAATCCTCTAGAAAAAGGAAAGGGAAGACAAAAGCTTCCACCTCCGAGTCATGGAAGATGGAAAGATTCATCTCCAAAGCCCATCAAGACCACTTCTATGATGTTGTGGCCTAGAAGAAGGTGATCCTCGAGGTCCCTTTCAAACTCAAGAAAAATGAGTATTTGGAGATCCGACATGAGATCCAAAGAAGAGGTTGGGAAGTTCTAACAAACCCCATCCAACAAGTCAGAATTCTAATGGTTCTAGAGTTCTATGCTAATGCATGGATCACTAGGAACCATGATCAAAGTAAGAACCCGAACCCAAAGAATTATCTCACCATGGTTCGGGGGAAATACTTAGATTTTAGTCCGGAAAATGTAAGGTTGGCGTTCAACTTGCCAATGATGGAAGAGAACGCACGCCCCTACACAAGGAGAGTCAACTTTGATCAAAGGTTGGACCAAGTCCTTATGGACATATGTGTGGAAGGAGCTCAATGGAAGATTGACTCAAAAGGCAAACTGGTTCAACTGAGAAGACTGGACCTTAAGCCTGTAGCTAGAGGATGGTTGGAGTTCATTCAACACTCAATCATTCCCACTAGCAACCGGTCTGAAGTTACTATAGACCGGGCCATCATGATCCATAGCATCATGATTGGGGAGGAAGTGGAGGTTCATGAGATTATACCTCAAGAACTCTACAAGGTGGCTGAAAAGTCCTCCACTATGGCAAGGTTAGCCTTTCCTCACCTCATTTGCCACCTATGCAATTCGGCTGGGATTGACATAGAGGGAGATATCTTCATTGATGAGGACAAGCCCATCACTAAGAATAGGATGGAGCCAACAAGAGAGCCTATTCATGGATCTCAAGGGACGCACGAAGAAGCTCATTACCAAGAAATCCCTGAGATGCCTCAAGGGATGCACTTTCCTCCACAGAATTTTTGGGAGCAAATCAACACCTCCCTAGGAAAATTAAGTTCCAACATGGGACAATTAAGGGTGGAACATCAAGAGCACTCCATCATCCTTCATGAAATTAGAGAAGATCAAAGAGCAATGAGGGAGGAGCAACAGAGACAAGGAAGAGACATAGAATAGCTCAAGGACATCATTGGTTCCTCAAGAAGGAAACGCCACCATCACTAAGGTGGACTCATTCCTTGTTCTCAAAATTTTCTATTTTTCATTTTCTTTATGTTAAGTGCTTATCTATGTTAGTGTCTTATTACATGATCATTAGTATTTAGTAACTTTGTCTTAAAGTTATGAATGTCCTATGAATCCATCACCTCTCTTAAATGAAAAATGTTTTTAATTCAAAAGAACAAGAAGTACATGAGTTTCGAATTTATCCTTTAACTTTCTGAGTGAATGCTTGAACAGTGCATATGTCTTTTGAAGTTGTTATTTAAGAATGTTAAATATGTTGGCTCTTGAAAGAATGATGACAAGGAGACATGTTATTTGATAATCTGAAAAATCATAAAAATGATTCTTGAAGCAAGAAAAAGCAGTGAATACAAAAGCTTGCGGAAAAAAAAAGAGAAAGAAAAAGAAAAAGCAAGCAGAAAAAGCCAAAAGCTCTTTAAACCAAAAGGCAAGAGCAAAAAGCCAATAACCCTTAAAACCAAAAGGCAAGGGTAAATAAAAAGGATCCCAAGGCTTTGAGCATCAGTGGATAGGAGGGCCTAAAGGAATAAAATCCTGGCCTAAGCGGCTAAACCAAGCTGTCCCTAACCATGTGCTTGTGGCGTGAAGGTGTCAAGTAAAAACTTGAGACTGAGCGGTTAAAGTCAAGGTCCAAAGCAAAAGAAGAGTGTGCTTAAGAACCCTGGACACCTCTAATTGGGGACTTTAGCAAAGCTGAGTCACAATCTGAAAAGGTTCACCCAGTTATGTGTCTGTGGCATTTATGTATCCAGTGGTAATACTGGAAAACAAAGTGCTTAGGGCCACGGCCAAGACTCATAAAGTAGCTGTGTTCAAGAATCAACATACTGAACTAGGAGAATCAATAACACTATCTGAACTCTGAGTTCCTATAGATGCCAATCATTCTGAACTTCAATGGATAAAGTGAGATGCCAAAACTATTCAAGAGGCAAAAAGCTACAAGTCCCGCTCATCTGATTGGAGCTATGTTTCATTGATATTTTGGAATTTATAGTATATTCTCTTCTTTTTATCCTATTTGATTTTCAGTTTCTTGGGGACAAGCAACAATTTAAGTTTGGTGTTGTGATAAGCGGATAATTTATACGCTTTTTGGCATTGTTTTTAGTATATTTTTAGTAGGATCTAGTTACTTTTAGGGATGTTTTTATTAGTTTTTATGTTAAATTCACATTTCTAGACTTTACTATGAGTTTTTGTGTTTTTCTGTGATTTCAGGTATTTTCTGGCTGAAATTGAGGGACTTGAGCAAAAATCAGATTCAGAGGTTGAAGAAGGACTGCTGATGCTGTTGGATTCTGACCTCCATGTACTCAAAGTGGATTTTCTAGAGATACAGAACTCCAAATGGTGCGCTCTTAATGGCGTTGGAAAGTAGACATCCAGGGCTTTTCAGCAATATATAATAGTCCATACTTTGCCCGAGTTTGGATGATGCAAAAGGGCATTGAACGCCAGTTCTACGCTGCAGTCTGGAGTTAAACGCCAGAAACACGTCACGAACCAGAGTTGAACGCCAAAAACACGTTACAACTTGGCGTTCAAGTCCAAAAGAAGCCTCTGCACATGAAAGCTTCATGCTCAGCCCAAGCACACACCAAGTGGGCCCCAGAAGTGAATTTCTGCATCAATTACTTACTTCTGTAAACTCTAGTAGCTAGTCCAGTATAAATAGGACTTTTTACTATTGTATTTACATCTTTGGATTATCTTTTGATCCTTTGATCAAGTCTTGGTTACTCCGGTTCCCCTATGGGGCCAAGACCAATGAACTCCATTATCACTTATGTATTTTCAACGGTAGAGTTTCTGCACTCCATAGATTAAGGTGTAGAGCTCTGCTGTTCCTCATGATTTAATGCAAAGTACTAGTGTTTTATATTCAATTCAACTTATTCTGCTTCTAAGATATCCATTCGCACCCAAGAACATGATGAATGTGATGATTATGTGATGCTCATCATCATTCTCACTTATGAACGCGTGCCTGACAAACACTTCCGTTCTACATGCAAACAAGCTAGAATGAGTATCTCTTAGATATCTAATACAGAGGACCGAGTCCGAGATATTAGAATCTTCATGGTATAAGTTAGAACCCATGGATGGCCATTCCTGAGATCCGGAAAGTCTAAACCTTGTCTGTGGTATTCCGAGTAGGATCTGGGAAGGGATGGCTGTGACGAACTTCAAACTCGCGAGTGCTGGGCATAGTGACAGACGCAAAAGGAGGGTAAATCCTATTCCAATATGATCGAGAACCTCCAGATGATTAGCCGTGCCGTGACAGAGCATTTGGACCTTTTTCACAGAGAGGATGGGATGTAGCCATTGACAATGGTGATGCCTTATAGAAAGCTTGCCATGGAAAGGAGTAGGAATGATTATATGAAGACAGCAGGAAAGCAGAGGTTCAGAGGAACGAAAGCATCTCTATACGCTTATCTGAAATTCTCACCAATGATTTACATAAGTATTTCTATCTTTATTTTCTGTTTATTTATTATTATTATTCAAAAAGTCCATAACCATTTGATATCCGCCTGACTGAGATTTACAAGATGACCATAGCTTGCTTCATACCAACAATCTTCATGGGATCGACCCTTACTCACGTAAGGTTTTATTACTTGGACGACCCAGTGCACTTGCTGGTTAGTTGTATCGAAGTTGTGACAAATTATGAATTAAGATTAGAGCACCAAGTTTTTGGAGCCATCACCAGGGATCACAATTTCGTGCACCAAGTTTATGGCGCCGTTGCCGGGGATTGTTCGAGTTTGGACAACTGACGATTTATCTTGTTGCTCAGATTAGGTAATTTTCTTTTTGTTTTATTTTCAAAAAAAAGAAAAAAAATTTTTTCAAAAATCTTTCAAAAAAATTTTTTCCTTTGTTTTCGAAAATTATTTTAAAAAATTTTAAGAATGAATTCTAAAGTTTCAAAATGGTATGCTGAAGTTTGGCTGGCCATCAAGCTTTAGACTAACCTGGTATGATTCCTGGAATCTTGATTGAGGACTGTGAATTCATTGCTTCCTTTTCCCTATAGGTTTTCAAAAAAATAAAAATATACAAAAATCCAAAAAAAAAATTTTAATTAAATCATAAAATCAAAAATATTTTTTGTTTCTTGTTTGAGTCTGAGTCAATTTTTAAGTTTGGTGTCAATTGTATTTTTTCTAAAAATTTATGCATTTTTCGAAAATTCATGCATTCATAGTGTTCTTCATGATCTTCAAGTTGTTCTTGGTAAGTCTTCTTGTTTGATCTTGATGTTTTCTTATTTTGTGTTTTTTGTTGTTTTTCATGTGCATCTTTGCATTCATAGTGTCTAAGCATTAAAGATTTCTAAGTTTGGTGTCTTGCATATTTTCTTTGCATAAAAAATTTTTTAAAAATAAGTTCTTGGTGTTCATCTTGACATTCAAAGTGTTCTTGGTGTTCATCTTGACATTCATAGTGTTCTTGCATGCATCACATGTTTTGATCCAAAATTTTCATGCATTGAGTATTTCTGATGTTTTTCTCTTTCATCATTAAAAATTGAAAAATCAAAAAAATATCTTTCCCTTTTTCACTCATAAATTTCCGAGAATTTGAGTTGACTTTTCCAAAACTTTTTAAAATTTAGTTGTTTCTTATGAGTCAAATCAAATTTTCAATTTAAAAATCCTATGTTTTTAAAAATCTTTTTCAAAAATCAAATCTTTTTCATTTTTTTTTATTATTTTCGAAAATTTTTAAATTTGATTTTCAAAAATCTTTTTCTTAATTCTATCTCATAATTTTCGAAAATATTATCAACAATTAATGTTTTGATTCAAAAATTCCAAGTTTGTTACTTGCTTGTTAAGAAAGATTCAAACTTTAAGTTTTAGAATCATATCTTGTGATTACTTGTGAGTCAAGTCATTAATTTTGATTTTAAAATTCAAATCTTTTTCAAAACTAATTTTAATCATATCTTTCTATCATATCTTTTTAAATCTAATTTTTTAAAAAATTTGATTGTAAAATATCTCTTCTAACTTCTTATCTTCTTATCTTTTCAAAAATTGATTTTCAAATCTTTTTCAACTAACTAATTGACTTTTTGTTTGTTTCTTATCTTTTTCAAAACCACATAACTACTCTTCCCTCTCTAATTTTCGAAAATACCTCCCTCTTTTTCAAAAATTCTTTTTAATTAATTAATTGTTTCAATTTTTAATTTCAATTTTAATTTTATCTTAATTTTCGAAAATCATTAACTCTTTTTCAAAATGTAATTTTCGAAATTCTCTCTCTCATATCCTTTTATTTATTTATTCATCCACTAACACTTCTCTTCACCCAAAATTCGAACCCCTTCATTTCCTCTGAGTTCGAATTCTTCTCTTCTACATTCTTATTCTTCTTTTCTTCTACTCACACAAGGGAACCTCTATACTGTGGTAAAGAGGATCCCCGGTATCTTTAGTCCTCTTTTTTTTCACATGAGCAGGAGCAAGGACAAGAACATTCTTGTTGAAGTAGATCCTGAACCTGAAAGTACTCTAAAAAAGAAACTAAGAGAAGTTAAAATACAACAATCCAGAGACAACCTTATAGGAATTTTTGATCAAGAAGAGGAGATAGCAGCCGAAAATAATAATAATGCAAGGAGGATGCTTGGTGACTTTACTGCACCTAATTCCAATTTACATGGAAGAAGCATCTCCATTCCTCCCATTGGAGCAAACAATTTTGAGCTGAAACCTCAATTAGTTTCTCTGATGCAACAGAACTGCAAGTTTCATGGATTTCCATCTGAAGATCCTTTTCAGTTCTTAACTGAATTATTGCAGATTTGTGATACTGTTAAGACCAATGGGGTTGACCCCGAGGTCTACAGGCTTATGCTTTTCCCGTTTGCTTTAAGAGACAGAGCTAGAGTGTGGTTGGACTCTCAATCCAAAGATAGCCTGAACTCTTGGGATAAGCTGGTCACGGCTTTCTTAGCCAAGTTCTTTCCTCCTCAAAAGCTGAGCAAGCTTAGAGTGGATGTTCAAACCTTCAGACAGAAAGAAGGTGAAAAATCCCTCTATGACACTTGGGAGAGATACAAGAAACTGACCAAAAATTGTCCTTCTGACATGCTTTCAGAATGGACCATCCTGGATATATTCTATGATGGTCTGTCTGAATTAGCTAAGATGTCATTGGATACTTCTGCAGGTGGATCCATTCACCTAAAGAAAATGCCTGCAGAAGCTCAAGAACTTATTGACATGGTTGCTAACAACCAGTTTATGTACACTTCTGAGAGGAATCCTGTGAGTAATGGGATGCCTCAAAAGAAGGGAGTTCTTGAAATTGATACTCTAAATGCCATATTGGCTCAGAACAAAATATTGACTCAGCAAGTCAATATGATTTCTCAGAGTCTGAATAGAATGCAAGCTGCATCCAACAGTACTCAAGAGGCATCTTCTGAAGAAGAAGCTTATGATCCTGAGAACCCTGCAATAGCAGAGGTAAATTATATGGGTGAACCTTATGGGAATACCTATAACCCCTCATGGAGAAATCACCCAAATTTCTCATGGAAGGATCAACAAAAGCCTCAACAAAGTTTTAATAATGGTGGAAGAAACAGGTTTAACAATAGTAAACCTTTTCCATCATCGACTCAGCAACAGACAGAGAATTCTGAGCAGAATCCATCTAGCTTAGCAAATTTAGTCTCTGATCTATCTAAGGCCACTCTGAGTTTCATGAATGAAACAAGGTCATCCATTAGAAATTTGGAGGCACAAGTGGGCCAGCTGAGTAAGAAGATCACTGAAACCCCTCCTAGTACTCTCCCAAGCAATACAGAAGAGAATCCAAAGAGAGAGTGCAAGGCCATTGATATAACCAATATGGCCGAACCTACAAGGGAGGAAGAGGACGTGAATCCCAGTGAGGAAGACCTCCTGGGACGTCCAGTGATGAACAAGGAGTTTCGCTTTGAGGAACCAAAGGAATCTGAGGCTCATCTAGAGACCATAGAGATTCCATTGAACCTCCTTATGCCCTTCATGAGCTCTGATGAGTATTCCTCTTCTGAAGAGAATGAGGATGTTACTGAAGAGCCAGTTGCCAAGTTCCTTGGTGCAATCATGAAGCTGAATGCCAATTTATTTGGTAATGAGACTTGGGGAGATGAACCTCCCCTGTTCACCAATGAACTAAATGCATTGGATCAACTGAGATTGCCTCAAAAGAAACAGGATCCTGGAAAGTTCCTAATACCTTGTACCATAGGCACCATGACCTTTGAGAAGGCTCTATGTGACCTTGGGTCAGGAATAAACCTGATGCCACTCTCTGTAATGGAGAAACTGAGAATCTTTGAGGTACAAGATGCTAGAATCTCATTAGAGATGGCAGACAATTACAGAAAACAGGCTTATGGACAAGTAGAGGACATGCTAGTAAAGGTTGCAGGCCTTTACATCCCTGCTGATTTCATAATCCTAGATACTGGGAAGGATGAGGATGAATGCATCATCCTTGGAAGACCTTTCCTAGCCACAACAGGAGCTGTGATAGATGTTAACAGATGTGAATTAGTCCTTCAACTAAATGAGGACAACCTTGTGTTTAAAACTCAAGGACCTCTCTCTGTAACCATGGAGAGGAAGCATGAAAAGCTTCTATCACTGCAGAGTCAACCAGAGCCCCCACAGTCAAACTCTAAGTTTGGTGTTGGGAGGCCACAACCAAACTCTAAGTTTGGTGTTGAACTCTCATATCCAAACTCTAAGTTTGGTGTTGGGAAGTCTCAACAATGCTCTGAACATCTGTGAGGCTCCATGAGAGCTCACTGTCAAGCTATTGACATTAAAGAAGCGCTTGTTGGGAAGCAACCCAATTTTTATTTATCTAATTTTATTTTCATTCTTATTGTTCTTTCATGTTTTATTAGGTTCATGATCATGTGGAGTCACAAAATAAATAGAAAAATTAAAAAAAGAATAAAAAACAGCATAAGAAAAATCACACCCTAGAGGAAGGGCTTACTGGCGTTTAAATGCCAGTAAGGAGCATCTGGCGTTGAACGCCAGAAACAAGCAGCATCCTGGTGTTCAGACGCCAGGAATGTACACTGAGGAAAGCTAGCACTGAACGCCAGAAACAAGCATAGAACTGGCGTTCAACGCCAGAAACAAGCATAGAACTAGCGTTCAACGCCAGAAACATGCTGCATCTGGGCGTTGAACGCCCAGAACAAGCATCAATTCGGCGTTTAAACGCCAGAATTGCATGCAAAGGCATTTTAGATGCCCCAATGGTGCAGGGATGTAAATCCTTGACACCTCAGGATCTGTGGACCCCACAGGATCATCTCAGCATCTGTGGACCCCACAGGATCTCCACCTACCTCCACTCATACTCTCCCCTCTTCTCATTCATCCTCTCTTCCCAATAAACACCTTTCCCCAAAACCCTTCACCAATCACCTCAATCTCTCTCTTTCCTATTACCCATTCACCACTCACATCCATCCACTCTTCCCCATAAACCTACCTCATAAACCCCACCTACCTTCAAAATTCAAAATCACTTTCCCACCCAATCCCACCCCATATGGCCGAACCTTAACCCCTCTCCCTCCACTATATAAACCTCTCCATTCTTCTTCATTCTTACACAACACAACTTTCTCATCCCCTTCTTTGCCGAAACACAACCCTCTCTCCCTCTCTTCCATTTCTTCTTCTTCTTCTTCTTTTCTTTCTTCTCTTGCTCGAGGGCGAGCAATATTCTAAGTTTGGTGTGGTAAAAGCATAAGCTTTTTGTTTTTCCATTACCTTTGATGGCACCTAAGACCGGAGAATCCTCTAGAAAAAGGAAAGGGAAGACAAAAGCTTCCACCTCCGAGTCATGGAAGATGGAAAGATTCATCTCCAAAGCCCATCAAGACCACTTCTATGATGTTGTGGCCTAGAAGAAGGTGATCCTCGAGGTCCCTTTCAAACTCAAGAAAAATGAGTATTTGGAGATCCGACATGAGATCCAAAGAAGAGGTTGGGAAGTTCTAACAAACCCCATCCAACAAGTCAGAATTCTAATGGTTCTAGAGTTCTATGCTAATGCATGGATCACTAGGAACCATGATCAAAGTAAGAACCCGAACCCAAAGAATTATCTCACCATGGTTCGGGGGAAATACTTAGATTTTAGTCCGGAAAATGTAAGGTTGGCGTTCAACTTGCCAATGATGGAAGAGAACGCACGCCCCTACACAAGGAGAGTCAACTTTGATCAAAGGTTGGACCAAGTCCTCATGGACATATGTGTGGAAGGAGCTCAATGGAAGATTGACTCAAAAGGCAAACCGGTTCAACTGAGAAGACTGGACCTTAAGCCTGTAGCTAGAGGATGGTTGGAGTTCATTCAACACTCAATCATTCCCACTAGCAACCGGTCTGAAGTTACTATAGACCGGGCCATCATGATCCATAGCATCATGATTGGGGAGGAAGTGGAGGTTCATGAGATTATACCTCAAGAACTCTACAAGGTGGCTGAAAAGTCCTCCACTATGGCAAGGTTAGCCTTTCCTCACCTCATTTGCCACCTATGTAATTCGGCTGGGATTGACATAGAGGGAGATATCTTCATTGATGAGGACAAGCCCATCACTAAGAATAGGATGGAGCCAACAAGAGAGCCTATTCATGGATCTCAAGGGACGCACGAAGAAGCTCATTACCAAGAAATCCCTGAGATGCCTCAAGGGATGCACTTTCCTCCACAGAATTTTTGGGAGCAAATCAACACCTCCCTAGGAAAATTAAGTTCCAACATGGGACAATTAAGGGTGGAACATCAAGAGCACTCCATCATCCTTCATGAAATTAGAGAAGATCAAAGAGCAATGAGGGAGGAGCAACAGAGACAAGGAAGAGACATAGAATAGCTCAAGGACATCATTGGTTCCTCAAGAAGGAAACGCCACCATCACTAAGGTGGACTCATTCCTTGTTCTCAAAATTTTCTATTTTTCGTTTTCTTTATGTTAAGTGCTTATCTATGTTAGTGTCTTATTACATGATCATTAGTATTTAGTAACTTTGTCTTAAAGTTATGAATGTCCTATGAATCCATCACCTCTCTTAAATGAAAAATGTTTTTAATTCAAAAGAACAAGAAGTACATGAGTTTCGAATTTATCCTTTAACTTTCTGAGTGAATGCTTGAACAGTGCATATGTCTTTTGAAGTTGTTATTTAAGAATGTTAAATATGTTGGCTCTTGAAAGAATGATGACAAGGAGACATGTTATTTGATAATATGAAAAATCATAAAAATGATTCTTGAAGCAAGAAAAAGCAGTGAATACAAAAGCTTGCGGAAAAAAAAAGAGAAAGAAAAAGAAAAAGCAAGCAGAAAAAGCCAAAAGCTCTTTAAACCAAAAGGCAAGAGCAAAAAGCCAATAACCCTTAAAACCAAAAGGCAAGGGTAAATAAAAAGGATCCCAAGGCTTTGAGCATCAGTGGATAGGAGGGCCTAAAGGAATAAAATCCTGGCCTAAGCGGCTAAACCAAGCTGTCCCTAACCATGTGCTTGTGGCGTGAAGGTGTCAAGTAAAAACTTGAGACTGAGCGGTTAAAGTCAAGGTCCAAAGCAAAAGAAGAGTGTGCTTAAGAACCCTGGACACCTCTAATTGGGGACTTTAGCAAAGCTGAGTCACAATCTGAAAAGGTTCACCTAGTTATGTGTCTGTGGCATTTATGTATCCAGTGGTAATACTGGAAAACAAAGTGCTTAGGGCCACGGCCAAGACTCATAAAGTTGTTGTGTTCAAGAATCAACATACTGAACTAGGAGAATCAATAACACTATCTGAACTCTGAGTTCCTATAGATGCCAATCATTTTGAACTTCAATGCATAAAGTGAGATGCCAAAACTATTCAAGAGGCAAAAAGCTACAAGTCCCGCTCATCTGATTGGAGCTATGTTTCATTGATATTTTGGAATTTATAGTATATTCTCTTCTTTTTATCCTATTTGATTTTCAGTTTCTTGGGGACAAGCAACAATTTAAGTTTGGTGTTGTGATAAGCGGATAATTTATACGCTTTTTGGCATTGTTTTTAGTATGTTTTTAGTAGGATCTAGTTACTTTTAGGGATGTTTTTATTAGTTTTTATGTTAAATTCACATTTCTAGACTTTACTATGAGTTTTTGTGTTTTTCTGTGATTTCAGGTATTTTCTGGCTGAAATTGAGGGACTTAAGCAAAAATCAGATTCAGAGGTTGAAGAAGGACTGCTGATGCTGTTGGATTCTGACCTCCATGTACTCAAAGTGGATTTTCTAGAGATACAGAACTCCAAATGGCGCGCTCTTAATGGCATTGGAAAGTAGACATCCAGGGCTTTTCAGCAATATATAATAGTCCATACTTTGTCCGAGTTTGGATGATGCAAAAGGGCATTGAACGCCAGTTCTACGCTGCAGTCTGGAGTTAAACGCCAGAAACACGTCACGAACCAGAGTTGAACGCCAAAAACACGTTACAACTTGGCGTTCAAGTCCAAAAGAAGCCTCTGCACATGAAAGCTTCATGCTCAGCCCAAGCACACACCAAGTGGGCCCCAGAAGTGAATTTCTGCATCAATTACTTACTTCTGTAAACCCTAGTAGCTAGTCCAGTATAAATAGGACTTTTTACTATTGTATTTACATCTTTGGATTATCTTTTGATCCTTTGATCAAGTCTTGGTTACTCCGGTTCCCCTATGGGGCCAAGACCAATGAACTCCATTATCACTTATGTATTTTCAACGGTAGAGTTTCTGCACTCCATAGATTAAGGTGTAGAGCTCTGCTGTTCCTCATGATTTAATGCAAAGTACTAGTGTTTTATATTCAATTCAACTTATTCTGCTTCTAAGATATCCATTAGCACCCAAGAACATGATGAATGTGATGATTATGTGACGCTCATCATCATTCTCACTTATGAACGCGTGCCTGACAAACACTTCCGTTCTACATGTAAACAAGCTAGAATGAGTATCTCTTAGATATCTAATACAGAGGACCGAGTCCGAGATATTAGAATCTTCATGGTATAAGTTAGAACCCATGGATGGCCATTCCTGAGATCCGGAAAGTCTAAACCTTGTCTGTGGTATTCCGAGTAGGATTTGGGAAGGGATGGCTGTGATGAACTTCAAACTCGCGAGTGCTGGGCGTAGTGACAGACGCAAAAGGAGGCTGAATCCTATTCCAGTATGATCGAGAACCTCCAGATGATTAGCCGTGCCGTGACAGAGCATTTGGACCTTTTTCACAGAGAGGATGGGATGTAGCCATTGACAACGGTGATGCCTTACAGAAAGCTTGCCATGGAAAGGAGTAGGAATGATTGGATGAAGACAGCAGGAAAACAGAGGTTCAGAGGAACGAAAGCATCTCTATACGCTTATCTGAAATTCTCACCAATGATTTACATAAGTATTTCTATCTTTATTTTCTATTTATTTATTATTATTATTCAAAAACTCCATAACCATTTGATATCCGCCTGACTGAGATTTACAAGATGACCATAGCTTGCTTCATACCAATAATCTCCGTGGGATCGACCCTTACTCACGTAAGGTTTTATTACTTGGACGACCCAGTGCACTTGCTGGTTAGTTGTATCGAAGTTGTGACAAATTATGAATTAATATTAGAGCACTAAGTTTTTGGAGCCATCACCAGGGATCACAATTTCGTGCACCAGGCACTCACTTTTGCAACAAACAACTTTACTCTGCCATGGTCCGGTATGGGATTCGCCACAAGGTGGCGACTCCATATCATCCACAGACAAATGGACAAGCTGAAGTTTCTAATAGAGAAATAAAAAGAATCCTGGAACGGACTGTAAATACCCATAGAAAGGATTGGGGAAGAAGTTTGGATGATGCTCTATGGGCTTACAGAACAGCATTCAAGACTCCTATAGGGACCTCTCCATACAAGCTTGTGTATGGTAAGGCCTGTCATCTGCCCATGGAACTGGAACATAAGGCCTACTGGCCAACCAGATTCCTAAACTTTGATGCCAAATTAGCTGGAGAAAAAAGATTGCTCGAGCTGAATAAGCTAGAGGAATTTAGATTCACTGCTTTCGAAAATGCCAAACTTTATAAAGAGAAATAAAAAAAGTGGAATGACAGAAAGCTGTCATCTAGAGTCTTTGAACCAGGACAAAAGGTTCTGTTGTTTAACTCTAGGCTCAGGGTATTCCCCGGGAAACTGAAATCCCGGTGGAGGGGACCATATGTGATTACAAGTGTATCACCATATGGTTATGTGGAGCTTCAAGACATTGATTCTGATAAGAAGTTCATTGTTAATGGACAGAGAATGAAGCACTATCTTGAAGGCAATGTTGAGCAAGAGTGCTCAAGGCTGAGGCTAGATTAAAAGCTCAGCAAGGTCCAGCTAAAGACAATAAAGAAGCCCTTATTGGGAGGCAACCCAATGTTATTTAACTATATCTTTTTATTTTCTATTGCTATTTTATGTTTTCCTTAGGTTGATGATCATATGAAGTCACAAAAACAACTGAAAAATCAAAAACAGAATGAAAAAATAGCATTAAAAATAGCACACCTTGGAGGAGGAATAGTCTGGCGTTTAAACGCCAGAAACAAGCATCTGTCTGGCGTTTAACGCCAGAAACAGGCACCAAGCTGGCGTTTAACGCCAGAAGCAAGCATCTACCTGGTGTTAAACGCCAGAAACAAGCTACATTTGGGCGTTTAACGCCAGAAACAGGCAGCAGTCTGGCGTTAAACGCTAGGATTGCACAGCAAGGGCGTTTTACACGCCTAATTGGAGCAGGGATGTTAAGTCCTTAACCCACTAGATCTGTGGATCCCACAGGATCCCCACCTCTTCTTCTCTCCTTATTACACCTTTCCATAACACTCTTCCCTAAATTAACCTCCACCAATCACCTCCATTACTCCTCCAAAACCATCATACAACCCACCTACACCCACCCACTCAAATTCAAACCACTCACACCTCTCCATCTCATCTATTTTCTTCTTCTTCTACTACTTTCTTTCTTTTGCTCGAGGACGAGCAAACATTTTAAGTTTGGTGTGGAAAAAGTAGTGCTTTTTTTTTGTTTTTCCATAACCACTAATGCCTCAAGGGATGCACTTCCCTCCACAAAATTATTGGGAGCAAATCAACACTTCCCTAGGAGAATTAAGTTCCAACATGGGACAACTAAGGGTGGAGCACCAAGAGCACTCCATCATCCTCCATGAAACTAGAGAAGATCAAAGAGCTATGAGGGAGGAGCAACAAAGACAAGGAAGAGACATAGAGGAGCTCAAAAGCACCATTGGTTCTTCAAGAAGAGGAAGACGCCACCCTCACTAAGGTGGACTCATTCCTTAATCTCCTTGTTCTTATTTTTCTGTTTTTCATTTACTGTGCTTTATGTTTATGTTTTTGTCTTGTTACATGATCATTAGTGTCTAAATGTCTATGCTTTAAAGTTATGAATATGAATCCATCACCTTTTTTAAATGAAAAATGTTTTTAATTGAAAAAGAAAAAGAAGTGCATGAATTTTGAATTTTAAAAGAGTTTAATTACTTTGATGTGGTGGCAATACTTCTGTCTTTCTGAATGAATGCTTGAACAGTGCATATTTTTGATATTGTCGATTCATGAATGTTAAAATTGTTGGCTCTTGAAGAATGATGAAAAAGGAGAAATGTTATTTGATAATCTGAAAAATCATAAAAATGATTCTTGAAGCAAGAAAAAGCAGTGAATACAAAAGCTTGCAAAAAAAAAAAGCGGAAATGAAAGAAAAAGAAAAAAAAAAGAAAAAGCAAGCAGAAAAATTCAATAGCCCTTAAAACCAAAAGGCAAGGGTAATAAAAAGGATCCAAGGCTTTGAGCATCAGTGGATAGGAGGGCCTAAAGGAATAAAATCCTGGCCTAAGCAGCTAAACCAAGCAGTCCCTAACCATGTGCTTGTGGCGTGAAGATGTCAAGTGAAAACTTGAGACTGAGCGGTTAAAGTCGAGATCCAAAGCAAAAAGAAGAGTGTGCTTAAGAACCCTGGACACCTCTAATTGGGGACTCTAGCAAAGCTGAGTCACAATCTGAAAAGGTTCACCCAGTCTTGCGTCTGTGGCATTTATGTATCCGGTGGTAATACTGGAAAACAAAGTGCTTAGGGCCACGGCCAAGACTCGTAAACTAGCTGTGTTCAAGAATCAACATACTGAACTAGGAAAGTCAATAACACTTTCTGAATTCTAAGTTCCTATAGATGGCAATCATTCTGAACTTCAAAGGATGAAGTGAGATGCCAAAACTGTTCAGAAGCAAAAAGCTAATAGCCCCGCTCATCTGATTAATGCTGATCTTCACAGATGTTTTTGGAATTCATTGTATATTCTTTTATTTTTATCCTATTTGATTTTCAGTTGCTTGGGGACAAGCAACAATTTAAGTTTGGTGTTGTGATGAGCGGATAATTTATACGCTTTTTGGCATTATTTTTAGTATGTTTTTAGTATGATTTAGTTAGTTTTTATTATATTTTTATTAGTTTTTAAATAAAAATCATATTTCAGGACTTTACTATGAGTTTGTGTATTTTTTTGTAATTTTAGGTATTTTCTGGCTGAAATTGAGGGAGCTGAGCAAAAATCTGATTCATGCTGAAAAGGACTGTAGATGCTGTTGGATTCTGACCTCCCTGCACTCGAAATGGATTTTCTGGAGCTACAGAAATCCAAATGGCGCACTCTCAATTGCGTTGGAAACTAGACATCCAGGGCTTTCCAGCAATATATAATTGTTCATACTTTGCTCAAGGATAGACGATGTAAACTGGCGTTCAACGCCAGTTCCATGTTGCAGTCTGGCGTCAAACGCCAGAAACAGGTTATAGATTGGAGTTGAACGCCAGAAACAGGTTACAACATGGCGTTCAACTCCAGAAATAGCCTAGTCACGTGAGAAGCTTAAGTCCCAGCCCCAGCACACACCAAGTGGGCCCCAGAAGTGGATTTCTGCACCAATTATCATAGTTTATTCATCTTCTGTAAACCTAGGTTACTAGTTTAGTATTTAAACAACTTTTAGAGATTTATTTTGCAACTCATGACATTTTAGATCTGAACTTTGTACTCTTTGACGGCATGAGTCTTTAAACTCCATTGTTCAGGGTGAGGAGCTCTGCTGTGTCTCGATGAATTAATGCAATTATTTCTGTTTTCTATTCAAACACGCTTGTTTCTATCTAAGATGTTTATTCGCACCTCAATATGATGGATATGATGATCCGTGACACTCATCATCATCCTCAACCTATGAACGCGTGCCTGAAAACCACCTCCGTTCTACCTTCGATTGAATGAATATCTCTTGGATTCCTTAATCAGAATCTTCGTGGTATAAGCTAGAATCCAATGGCAGCATTCTTGAGAATCCGGAAAGTCTAAACCTTGTCTGTGCTATTCTGAGTAGGATTTAGGGATTAAATGACTGTGACGAGGGCTGGTCGTAGTGACAGACGTAAAAGGATCAATGGATCCTATTCCAGCACGAGTGGAAACTGACAGATGATTAGCCGTGCGGTGACAGCGCACCTGGACCTTTTTCACTGAGAGGACAGATGGTAGCCATTGACAACGGTGATCCACCAACACACAACTTGCCATAGGAGGAACCTTGCATGCGTGAAGAAGAAGACAGGGAGAAAGCAGAGATTCAGAAGACAAAGCATCTCCAAAACTCCAACATATTCTCCATTACTGCAGAACAAGTATTTGGTCCATGCTCTTTTATTCTTTACAATTCATACTGATAATTTTAATTGATTTCCTGACTAAGATTTACAAGATAACCATAGATTGCTTCAAACCAATAATCTCCGTGGGATCGACCCTTACTCACGTAAGGTATTACTTGAACGACCCAGTGCACTTGTTGGTTAGTGGTACGAGTTGTGAAAAGTGTGATTCACAATTCGTGCACCATTTCTCATTATTTTTTTTTATTTTTTGTATAGCCAAAGCTACTCTATATAAGTGTAGCCATAGGTTCCTATATATATATATATATATATATATATATATATATATATATATATATTCATATTCTAATAATTTTTTGTACATAATATTTAGTAATATGATTACATATATAATTCTGTACTTTTAATTAAATGAGTTAAATATTATAAAATAAAAATAAATACATAATTACACTAAATAATTTCTTTAAATAATAAAGATTATCTGTAAATAAAATATATTTATAATAATTCAAAAGTACTAATATTCATACATCTCACACTAAATTAAACATAGCCATATCAAAATAGGCATGAAACCACATAGAATTTACTACAATACTCTACGAAAAACTAAAATATTATATTCTATATAAGTATGTTCTAATAAAAGTAATTAGTCTACTATACTTGTATCTATTCTCAACATTACTCCATCTTAACCCATAAACCACAATGATAAACTGCTTAATCTTCATTATCATACTCAATATTATCCTCTATAATTATATAAAAAAGTAATTAAAAAAATTTGTAATGACATTTGCAATTATAAAAATTAAAAAATCAAACTGAAAATAATTAGAAACCAAACTGAAAATAGTTGTATAAATTATCAAAACTATGTCAACTTAAAAAATAAAGTTAGCACAATTCTTGGTGCTGCTTCAGTTAGCACAACTCTAATAATCTTTATATGACTTCAAGTATGAGAAGCTCCCAACAATATGCTATTTTTTTAGGATGATAGGGTATGATGAAGGATCTTGCGAGAAAGCAGAGGAGAAAGAAGATGGAACGCAATGAAAATCTAAGGAATAGGGACCTTCGATCAGGGCTAAAATAATAGAGGTAAAAATAACAAATGGAGAGGATGGAGATGACAGAGAAAAAGGGAAAACCAAAGAAGGGCATATGCAAGATGCAAAGAATGTGAATAGCTAGAAGAAACTATTGGAGAAGCTAGTGAACCTAAAGATACAAAAATAGAACAATCCAGGCACGACTAGAAGAAGAGGCTCCCAACAAAAATAGAAAAGAAAATAAATTGCAGCAGGAGAAGAACAATATAGTTCCAGGCCCAAATCAAATAAAAGAGTCAAACTGAAGCTACAAATGATGCAGAAAACAACAAAAGAGAACAAGGAAAAATCCAAAGCAAATGCAGACAAAGATAAATGGGCAATAGACAAAGATAAACAGATGCACAAATCCAGGCACAAATTCAAAAGTGAAAAAAAACAGGAAGTCTAGCAAATAATTTTCAACCATAACAATATAACTTCAAGTGTTAAAGTGTCAATAAAACCAACAACATATGATTTTCAACCATAGCAATTAACTTAACCATATGCAAATATAAGAGGTATAACATATTATACATATACCTAATATGTTATACATATAAAAAAACGGGAAAAAGAAATCCTAACATATTATTATTTATTTTAAATAGGAATCCTAAATTGTACTTTGGTTTTGGTTTTGCAACTGCATTCTAAGAATTTAATTTTATATGATTTTTTAAAAACCGGCTACTGATTTAGTACATTTCAGAAAAACAGCAAGCAGTAACCAATTTAGAAAAATCATATAAAATCCATCTTTGGTTGGATTCTCCTAAAGTTTGGTGTGGTTGAACCAGACTTACCTATCTTTCACCCAGTTCAAGTCCCAGAGAATTTTTACTTCTCTAGAAAAAGTTATGCCTCTCGAAATATGATTTTGTTTTAAGGAAAGGGTGCTGTCGCAGCAGTGAACAGCCCTGCTTCCAGAAGACACAATTTTCTTTATAAAATTCGAATTGTCCTAAAATTTGGATATAAAATACTAGACATCCTAATATTTCATTTCTCTTTGGTTTCACCTCCAAAGAGTTTCAGAGTATTGAGATATGTGATTTTGAAGTTGCTATTCCAGACTTCGTACAGCATTGTTTCTGCAGAAAATGACCATTTTCTAAAAATCATATCTCCCAAACCACACATCAGAAAATTCTGAAATTTTAGGGGAATAATCTAGACATAAGGTTTCATAGAAAAATAATTTCACTCATTTTGAGTGGCTAGATTGCTCCCAGTTTTGTTCACAAATTGCTGCCCGAAACTACATAATTCTGCAACATGTAACCTCGGGTTTTGAAAGGTCAAAAATTGATTCCTAGCTTTTCACTCACTCTAACCTTGCATTCTAACTTTATTTTACCTATTGTAACTTGTTGGAAATATTAAATCAACCCCAAGTGCTCAGGATTAATAAATCACCATTTTTGTCACTTTTCACATTTATGCATACTCATATGAAATCAACAATTTCTTCATTACTCAACATAGCAATCCAGCCACAAATCACTTAAACAATTCACATATATTATCGTCAATTTACTTCATCATATATAACAAATACACCAGCATCATCCCAAACAATCATTAGCATGTATCATCAATTAATTCAATCATAAAACTTGGCTTTTAGCCTTTCAACAAATTCTGCACTCTAATAAACAGAATTTTCAGCATCATCATCATTCAATAAATCAAACACAACATCATTCAATTAGTCACAACATCATTCTACCAGCATCATCAATTAATTGTGTTTTCAGCCTAGCCCACAATTTGTTTTCTATTTATAACTATGTAAGAAACTTTTTATCCATGTAATAGGCACCCTCCTTTTCATTTTCTTCTTAAGTTTATCTACTTCAAGTTGGCAAAGCAATGTAGTAGGAAAAGACAAACACAAATTTAAAACTAGATTTACACTTTACCTTTAATAAATCGAAATAGCGAAGTGCCAACCTGCACAACAGACACAAAGAAAACAAAGATGAAACTGCAAAATTTTTTTCTACTATTCAGTTCATAATCAGAAAAGAAACCAGCTTGAAATAGGTGTGAAGAACAATTTTAATCAAGGTTGGCAGCATTTGTTTCCACTGTAACTTTATCAAGAAAGAAAGTGAAATTTCTAATCTTGCCTCGACAGAAACTAAATGCTTCTCAATGGAACTAGGCGATTCCCCTTCTATTATTCTCTGTTCAACATTGGAAAAAAAAGGTAGCTGATTCAGTAATTTCATCTATAGTTTTCAATAAAACTAGACTAGCAATTCAAACTCAATAATTGGGCTACTTACTATAACTAAATGGCAATATAACTATTATCTTTTCGTATGGTGTAGTGCAATTGTGATATGAGAGAAAGCAAGAAGAGAATAATCAACAAGAACAAGACTCAATATTATAGCCCAAAATATACCTCCAATTTGACCTCCCCTTTGTTTACAAAATTGTGAGTAGATTGTTATCTGCACCTACCTATTCCAGGTAAAGAAAAAGAAAAAGCAAGTGGAATGAATGAATACACAACAAAAATGAACACATCAAGTGAAGTCAATAATAGAGGTTCTCATCCTTGATAGAAGTGACACTTGTAATATGTTCATAACCAGGAAAATAGTTGAGAAAGAATACAGCTGCTAAAGATGATGAAGAACTTGCATTATGGCTACAAGCAAAAACCAACCTTTTTCATCAATCGGAAGAGATTGTTGTAGCAACCAAAAAGACATGCAGTCCCATTTCAATTTGGTTTCCTTTCTTATCAACAAAAGAACCAACTTTCCCACCAATAAAAGTACTCAACTCATATATATCCACCTGAACAAGAGCAATTAGAAGTAAACATACTAGATAAAATGTATTAGCTAGAATATCCTAATAAATTTAACACCATAATTGTGTTAAGAAACTGACCAAATCACTCCCCTTTGCTTCAAAAATCAAGTTTACCATGTACACCATAACATCCAATTTCAAAATAATATTTTCTTTGTTCCATACAGATAAGTTGCTTTGACTTTTCAAATATATTCATAAATCAAAGAATCAAAATGACTTATAAAATATGAAATGGAGGCAGTGTGATATTAAAGATTAAAGGAGCTGAACCTCGTGTCCTTCATCCAAGAGTTCCACTGCAGTTGACATGCCAGCAAGCGCAGCTCCAATGATGGCAACTTTTAGCTTTGGTCCTCAATAATGTTCTGGCTCCAATGGAAACAGCCCTTTTGGCGCTGGCAGGAAACTATTTCATTCATTCATAAGCTCACACCACTCCCCTATCATAGACCCTAACCACCATCCTTCACAATCCAGTATTCACCCACAGGCACAGAAATTCAGCAAAAAATAATGAAATTGAAAGTTCAAACGCTAGTCCAATACAACTTCTAAAATATATTGTTGCCTGCAGAGACATCGAAATTAAAATTGAAATTAGAATGAAATGAAAGTTGAAGAGAGAGAGAGAGAGAGAGAGAGATAGAAGTTAGGAGTACGGACAGGAGCACAGCAAGCCCTTGCAATGGCGGCAGCTTCAATCGACCCCAGGAGCGACGACAGTGCATGGTGGAACAGCCTCCTCTCTTGCGTCGCGTCTTCGTTCTCTCTCTCCATCTCGTCTGCAAATCGTCTCTCTCTCCCCTCCGGGCTCCCTGCTCTGCGACGGCGATGGCGGCGGCTACAGCGATGTTGCAGTGGTGACCCCCTCTCACTCTCTATTCTCTCGATCGCGCTCTCTCATCTCCGTCTCCCTTCTCTCCTCCCTCTGGTTCACTCTTTCTCTCGGATCTGGGTGTGTCTGTGTGAAAGGGGGCATGGTGGTGGTGGTGAGTGATGGTGAGAATGAGTGTGAGTGTGTGGGTTTTGAACAATTAATTTGAAGGTGATTTGTGAAGGTGAGGGGGCGAAACGTTTTTCTGATCAGATGGCAAAAGTGAGGGTATTCGAAGGTGAGTGTGATTTGGTGATAAGGAAAAAAAATTACTAAGTGTTGGGTGCATTTGGCCTGGATACATTAGGCTACGCTTTAAAAGTGCACTCAAAATATAACAAATATGTTACTCTTAAAAAGCGCTTCCTTTGGTATGAAAAGTGTACTCATAGATATCAATATAAGGCTACACTTTATAAGTGATTTTTATTGTATCTAAGGCTACACTTTTTAAATAATACCACAATTGTGTTTCCTATTCTCTTATAAAAGGGGAACTCAGAGAAAAGCGTAGCCTATTCTATGAATAGGCTATGCTTTTCAAATGTAGCTTAAAAAAAGTGTAGCTGAATGGGTGTTTTTCTTATAGTGCATTTAAGCACAAAAGCTTTCAATATCTAAGCACAAATCATCAATTTCTTGTATGAAAAACCATAGAAAAACATGACATGATGACATGTCATCAATATCTTCGGCCGGTTCTGCAGTCCTGCTGGTAGTGGTTGCTGTTGGTCTGATGTACTTCCTATTAGGGTCGATCTGATCATCCCGTGGAATTATGGTCTTGGTGTCCCCAGCTCTGTAGGAGACTCTGGATGCTGAGATTAGATCTGAAACCAAGGCAGAAAAAGATAGGTTACCCGCAATCTGGACGTGTCCCATAGCATGCCGAAGGTGTCTTGGTAAATTGAGAGGCTGGTCTGTAAGGATACACCACAGTAAAACAGCCATATCTGCAGTGAAGGAGGACTCGGGAGTGCTCGAAAAGACAAAAATGGACATAATCTGTGCCCATACTCGAGCCTCCAAGGTGAATGCTAAAGCCAATATTCCCTTAGGTCGGAATCGATGGTATCCATAGATTCATCTGCTGCCAGGTTGTGCTATAATTCTGAGAACGGCGTCCCAGTCAAATTGGTATGTCTGGCGCTTGAAAGAGGCTTTTTGGAATGCGTCCAATCCTTCTGGAGGAGGCAGAAGATCTAAAGCTTGCTGAATGGCTTCTTCAGTTATGGGGACTTGCCTCTGACGGACATAGACAGACTGCATGGTTGGCATGTGAAAGTTTGAGTAGAATTCAACTACCTATGAAAGATTGATCTGCCATGGCTGTCTCTGTAGGAATCCCCATTGTCTTCATTCAATCCGGGGCTCAACAAATTCAAAAATGTTGGTCGTGAGGATGAGAAGGTACTCATTATTATAGTTCCGTTCAGCCAGGATGGGGAACATCTGCTCACAGTAGCGGTTAGTGAACCGCGCAGTGTCCTTTGCTGGAAAGGCTTTCTCTTTTTTATCAACCTTGATGATCCTCTTGATTTGCTTTGTTGAGGGCTTTATTGCAGTTGAAGATGGCTCCGTAGCTAGTGCTCTTTTTGTTCCTTTCCTTGCCGGTGGTTTGAGAGTAGCTTTCTCTTTACCTTTCTTGGTGGCCATCCTGAAAAGGGAAAAGGAAAGTAACTTTTAAAGCTAAGGGTTAGAGCAAAGAAGAGAATGGTACAAGTGATAATCAATGCACGGTAAAGAAGGATGTCGTTAACACATGGTCGCGACTACATGTGATAAGTTCATCAATGGAAATATAGCAAGTGCAGGTTATGGCAATTAGATGCAAGATGTTTATTGGCATGCTGGCAAAGGCATGAGTAGCATAGATCAAGCATTAATTGCCCAATTTGATTATCAAGTGCTTCAAACTAACAATTTATTTGTATTGACAATTATATTTAATCAATAAAATATTAAAAGGGATTTTGTGAAAAATAGGCATTAGAGTAGAAGAATAGAATAATTTTAAAAAAATGCACAACATCATACGGGCTCTTTCAGAAACACTTAGCATGCATGGTAAATATGTTATTGAAAGTATTAAATTTGAACATGCAAACAACCCTTAAGAAGTAATATTAATTGCCAAACAATTCCTTAATAATCCACAAGCAATTATAGAAGAAAACAATCACCCAAATAAATTTCTAACACCAATTAAAAGGATGTAAAAAGAAAAAAAAAAGACAAAGAAAACATAGATAATGAAAGTAAAAAGAAAAAGAAGAAGAAAACATTAATAAAAATAATAATGAAAAAGTAAAGAGGGAAGAAGAAAAGAAAAGAACCTTGATGATGATGATAAAAAGGAGGGAGAAGGTAAAAAGTAAGAAGGAATAAAGAAGAAAGAAGGAAGAATAAAGAAATAAGAAGGGAGAAGGAAAAATAAAGATTGGGGAAGAAAAGATAAGAATTGTGGCGCATGTATAGTTAAACTGTGCGTCGCATGCGACGCGTGCGCGTAGAGCACGCGTTCGCGTGGTTTGCGATATTTTCAAGTGACGCGTACGTGTAGGTGATGGTATTCGTGACCTGATTTGTGCTATTGGCGCGAGAGCAGCCTCGTGCACGCACAACTCTCTATTTCATACGCACTATTGCCAAAGATTCAACCGATGCGTGCGCGTGAGGGATGCGCATGCGTGGATGGCCTGGAGGGGGAAATGACGCATTCGCGTCAGGGATGTGCACGCGTGATAGGGATTGTTCTTCCAGCACAATTTCAGCGCCACACCATCACAATTTTTTGGCCATACACCTTTTTACGTTGTTTTTACATGGTCACGTGTGCGCGTGGGTGACGCGCACGCGTGGAAGGCTGATTCCGCAAGTGACACAGACGCGTCAGGGATGCATTCACGTGGCCGTGTTTGTGTCTAAGGCACGCCTCCAGCCATGCTCCCGCGTGACTCTCTGATGCACGGAAACTTGTCTCTCAACAATTTTCCCTCAGCAAGTATACCGAATTGTCGTCAAGTAAAAACTCACAATAGAGTGAGGTCGAATCCCACAGGGATTGATTGGTCAAGCAACTTTAATCGGAGGAATTTTCTAGTTGAGCTAAGCAGAAGTTGATTTGAGAGTTGCAGAAAATTAAATGGTGGGAAAGTAAACAGCAGAAATTGTAAATGCTGGAAATAAAGAACTAGATATAAATGACAGGAAATAAATTGCAGAATCTTAAATGGGAAATGGGGAAGACGAACATAAAAGTAAATGGAAGAAAGTAAAGAGAATGGGTAAGATCAAAAATGGGGAATTCATTGGGTTAAGGAGATGTTGCATTCTCCGGATCAAGTTCATTTTCATCTATTCCTCAATCAATGCATTCATTGATCTCCTTGGCAATCTTAAGTGATTGAATTCCAATTCCTTGGTAATACAATCTCTCAAATCTTGATTAATAGCCAATTTCTTGGTCTAATTGCTCATGAGAAGAGATGAAGTGTGGTCACTGATTATACCACATGTATTTCCAAATCAAAGTATTGGGAGAATTATAAGTCACCATATCCGTCCAAACCCCAATTTGGTCCAACATGAGAAAGCATTTCTAGCATGATCTCTTCATTCCTCTTCCAAGGTTCCAAAGAAATCCAAGTATGAATAGCTTCTTTTCCAAGATAACTACCCAATTGGATGAAGATTGAAAGCTTTCTAGTAAAATCAAGAGAAAAGAAAGAAGAAGAATAATGAAAACTATTATTGATCCATCAAATTACAACAGAGCTCCCTAACCCAATGAAAGGGGTTTAGTTGTTCATAGCTCTGGGAATGGAAAGCAAATATGGAAAATACATTCTGAAAGTAAAAACTAGAAGTTACAGAGAAAGTAAAATTATACAGAGAGTGGTTCTCAATGCCCAAAAGCTTCCCCAAGCTCCATTCTCTAGTTCAAAACTACTCCTATATATACTACTCTTCTGATCTTCTAGTTGGCTCTTCAAGTCTTTGGATATGGGCCTTTGGATCCTGAGTTGAAGCAGTTTGGAATCTTCAGTGGGCTCAGCTTTACATGCAGAGAAAGTGTGAAGTAGGCATGGACTTTAGCCAGGACGTTAGTGGCGTTAACGTTGAGTGAAAATGTGGGTTCGAGAACGTTAGGGACAATCACCTTTTTCACTAACGCTCCTAGCCCAAGATGGTTCACATTAACTTCAACGTTAGTGGCACTAACGTGACCACTAACGTTGCCTCTTGGTCCATCGCAAGCGTTATTGGCATTCACCTTTGCTAATAACGTTGCTCTTAGCCCCCCTTTTCTCACGTTAGAGTCCACGTTAGTATAACTAACGTGGCTCTTAACGTGAGCATGCCTTAGCCTCGAGAGAATTAGTGACTCTTACCTTTGTCACTAACGCTCCAAACGCCCCTTCTCACGTTAGTGCCTCACGTTAATTGTCTTAACGTGGCCACTAACGTGGTGGTGATTGCCATCTCCAACCTTAGTGACAAAGGTGAGTATCACTAACGTTGGCTCATCATTTCTTTCCTCCACGTTAGCTTCTACGTTAATGCAATTAACGTGACAACTAACGTGGCTCGTAGTGGCTTGGTCGAACGTTAGTGACAAAGGTGAGTGTCACTAACGTTGACGATTCCTTGCTCCTCCCACGTTAGAGTTCACGTTAATGTAGTTAACGTGACTCTTAACGTGGCCAATTGGGCTTAGTCCAACGTTAGTGACAATGGTGAGTGTCACTAACATTGGCTTTGTCTTCCATTCCACGTTAGAGTTCACGTTAACTGAGTTAACGTGACTCTTAACGTGGCTAATTGCCAATTTGGAGCGTTAGTGGTATTTACTTTTACCACTAACACTGGAGCTCCCTTTCTCTCCACGTTAACTACCACGTTAATGTAGTTAACGTGGCAATTAACGTGGGCCATGATGGTTTCGAAGGCGTTATTGGCAATCACTTTTCTCATTAACGTTGCAAGTTTATTCCCATTCCACGTTAATGGTCACGTTAATTAGATTATCGTGGCTGCTAATGTGGTTCTTCCTTGCTTCCTTTGTCCTGAAATCAAGCAAATAATGTGCATCAAAGCTCTAATCCAAGTTATGAGACATGCATTATCCAATTTGTCATTCAATTCATGCATAATTCTCATAAAATCACATGAAATTCACAATGTTTGCTTGAATCAAGATGTAAGTGATTATCTACCCAAAACTTGCTTATTAACTAAGAAAATACATGAAACTACCCTAAAACAGTAAAGAAAAGGTCAGTGAAACTGGCCAAAATGCCCTGGCATCACAACACCAAACTTAAAGCTTGCTTGTCCCTAAGCAAGTACTGAAACATGAGAATGATGAATGAAATGACAAGAGAAATGAGTCATTATTGTGGAAGTCATGTCCTTGGTTTTATGGGGTTTCATGCATAGCAACTTAGGTTCATTCCTTCATTGGCTTTCTGATCTTTACCATGCCCTGAAATACTCACTTGATTGCACCCTATGAGACTTTTATTGATTGATCCCTTTGTCTTTTCAGGGTTTGATTGTGTTCTTTAGACTAGGTGCTCTGTAAGGGGGCGACTCTTTAATATAAGCTTTCAGTCAGCACTCCCGAACCAGTTGGTTCAAGGTGCTAGGTGTTAAGACACCCCTAAGGACTTACTCCCTCAAGTCTCTTTCCCCCATACATTCACACCACAGGCACATGGTTTGTTATTTTTATTCTTGAGACCTTGGTGTCCAGCACCTCTTTGGGTTACTAAGTGCTCTGTAGCAAAGGTTACTCTTGATAGTGGACTTTCAGCTGATAATCCCGGGTTAGTTAACCCAAGTTACCAAGTGATAAGGCACCCCTGAGAGCTTATTCATCCAAGTATATCCTTTGCACAGGAGCACCACAGACACATGCCTTAATATTCAACCCTTGGTGCTTAGCCTTATTTCTTACTCTTTTTCTTTATTTCTCAACTTTCATTTTTTTTCTTTCCCCTTTTCTTATTAGGATCTTGTTATTTAGCTAGTCTCATGGGGTGTGTTTCAAGCATATGATTCAGGACAGATAGTTGCCTTCCTACCTTGTAGGTGAACCAACTTAGCTAAGTAATTACTACTTGGTGCACGAAATTGTGATCATCAATGGCGCCATCAACATGGTACGCTCAATTATAATCTCAACTTTTTTTCACAACTTCGTACAACTAACCAGCAAGTGCACTGGGTCGTCCAAGTAATAAACCTTACGCGAGTAAGGGTCGATCCCACGGAGATTGTTGGTATGAAGCAAGCTATGATCATCTTGTAAATCTCAGTCAGGCAGATATAGAATGGTTATGGAGTTTTCGAAAATAAATAATAAAATAGGGATAGAAATACTTATGTAAATCCTTGGTGAGAATTTCAGATAAATGCATGGAGATGCTTTCGTCCCTCTAAACCTCTGCTTTCCTGCTGTCTTCATCCAATCAGTCTTACTCCTTTCTATGGCTGGCTTTATGTAAGGACATCACCGTTGTTAATGGCTACTTTTGATCCTCTCTGGAAAATGGTCCGATGCGCTGTCACTACATGGCTAATCATCTGGAGGCGTCACCCTTGCCAATGGCTGCATCCTATCCTCTTGTGAAAATGGTCCAAATGCTCTGTCACAGCACGGCTAATCATCTGAGGTTCTCGATCATACTGGAATAGGATTCACCCTACTTTTGCGTCTGTCACTACGCCCAGCACTCGCGATTTTGAAGTTTGTCACAGTCATTCAATCCCAGAGTCCTACTCGGAATACCACAGACAAGGTTTAGACTTTCCGGACTCTCATGAATGGTGCCATCAATATAGCTTACACCACGAAGATTCTGATTAAGAGATCCAAGAGATACTCATTCAATCTAAGGTAGAACGGAAGTGGTTGTCAGGTACGCATTCATAGGGAATGATGATGATTGTCACGTTCATCACATTCAGGTTGAAGTGCGAATGAATATCTTAGAATCGGAACAAGTTGAATTGAATAGAAAACAGTAGTACTTTGCATTAATCTTTGAGGAACAGCAGAGCTCCACACCTTAATCTATGGAGTGTAGAAACTCTACCGTTGAAAATACATAAGTGAAAGGTCCAGGCATGGCCGAATGGCCAGGCCCCAAAACGAGATCACAGGATCAAAAATACAATCCAGGATGTCTAATACAATACTAAAAAGTCCTATTTATACTAAACTAGTTACTAGGTTTTACAGAAGTAAGTAATTGATGCATAAATCCACTTCCGGGGCCCACTTGGTGTGTGCTTGGGCTGAGCTTGAATGTTACACGTGCAGAGGCTCTTTCTGGAGTTGAACGCCAGGTTGTAACGTATTTCTGGCATTCAACTCTGGTTTGTGACTTGTTTCTGGCGTTTAACTCCAGACAACAGCGTAGAACTGGCGTTCAATGCCCTTTTACGTCATCTAAACTCGTTCAAAGTATGGACTCTTATCCATTGCTGGAAAGCCCTGGATGTCTACTTTCCAACGCAATTGGAAGCACACCATTTTGAAATCTGTAGCTCCAGAAAATCCACTTTGAGTGCAGGGAGGTCAGAATCCAACAGCATCAGCAGTCCTTCTTCAACCTCTGAATCTGATTTTTGCTCAAGTCCCTCAATTTCACCCAGAAAATACCTGAAATCACAGAAAAACACACAAACTCATAGTAAAATCCAGAAATGTGAATTTAACATAAAAACTAATGAAAACATCCCTAAAAGTAACTAGATTCTACTAAAAACATACTAAAAACAATGCCAAAGAGCGTATAAATTATCCGCTCATCACAACACCAAACTTAAATTGTTGCTTGTCCCCAAGCAACTGAAAATCAAATAGGATAAAAAGAAGAGAATATACTATAAGGTCCAAACTATCAATGAAACATAGCTCCAATTAAATGAGCGGGACTTGTAGCTTTTTGCCTCTTGAATAGTTTTGGCATCTCACTTTATCCATTGAAGTTCAGAATGATTGGCATCTATAGGAACTCAGAGTTCAGATAGTGTTATTGATTCTCCTAGTTCAGTATGATGATTCTTGAACACAGCTATTTTATGAGTCTTGGCCGTGGCCCTAAGCACTTTGTTTTCCAGTATTACCACCGGATACATAAATGCCACAGACACATAATTGGGTGAACCTTTCCAGATTGTGACTCAGCTTTGCTAAAGTCCCCAATTAAAGGTGTCCAGGGTTCTTAAGCATACTCTTTTTTTGCTTTGGACCTTGACTTTAACCGCTCAGTCTCAAGTTTTCACTTGACACCTACACGCCACAAGCACATGGTTAGGGACAACTTGGTTTAGCCGCTTAGACCAGG
The DNA here is from genome assembly GCF_059453495.1 of Arachis ipaensis. Lineage (NCBI taxonomy): Eukaryota > Viridiplantae > Streptophyta > Magnoliopsida > Fabales > Fabaceae > Arachis > Arachis ipaensis. Next base: position 101,125,242 of record NC_142436.1, on the reverse strand, counting down.
GTTTTATTCCTTTAGGCCCTCCTATCCACTGATGCTCAAAGCCTTGGGATCCTTTTTATTTGCCCTTGCCTTTTGGTTTTAAGGGTTATTGGCTTTTTGCTCTTGCCTCTTGGTTTTAAGAGCTTTTGGCTTTTTCTGCTTGCTTTTTCTTTTTCTTTCTATTTTTTTCGCCTATTTTTTTTTTATGCAAGCTTTGTTTTTTGCTGCTTTTTCTTGCTTCAAGAATCATTTTTTTATGATTTTTCAGATTATCAAATAACATGTCTCCTTGTCATCATTCTTTCAAGAGCCAACATATTTAACATTCATGAACAACAACTTCAAAGGTCATATGCACTGTTCAAGCATACATTCAGAAAATAAGAAGCATTGTCACCACATCAATATAATTAAACTAAGTTCAAGGATAAGTTCGAAACTCATGTACTTCTTGTTCTTTTGAATTAAAACAGTTTTCATTTAAGAGAGGTGATGGATTCATAGGACATTCATAACTTTAAGACAAAGTTACTAAATACTAATGATCATGTAATAAGACACAAACTTAGATAAGCACTTAACATAGAAACGAAAAACAGAGAATGTAAGAACAAGGAATAAGTCCACCTTAGTGATGGTGGCGTTTCCTTCTTGAGGAACCAATGATGTCTTTGAGCTCTTCTATGTCTCTTCCTTGTCTTTGTTGCTCCTCCCTCATTGCTTTTTTGATCTTCTCTAATTTCATGAAGGATGATGGAGTGCTCTTGATGTTCCACCCTTAATTTTCCCATGTTGGAACTTAATTCTCCTAGGGAGGTGTTGATTTGCTCCCAATAGTTTTGTGGAGGAAGATGCATTTGAGGCATCTCTGGGATCTCATGGTGATGAGCTTCATGCGCCTCTTGAGATCCATGAATGGGCTCTCTTGCTTGCTCCATCCTTTTCTTAGTGATGGGCTTCTCTTCCTCAATGGGAATGTCTCCTTCTATGAAAGCTCCAGCTGAGTGACATAGATGGCAAATAAGATGAGGAAAAGCTAGCCTTGCCATGGAGGAGGACTTTTCGGCTATTTTGTAGAGTTCAAGGGAGATGACTTCATGAACTTCTACTTCCTCTCCAATCATGATGCTATGAATCTTGATGGCCCGATCCACAGTAACTTCAGATCGGTTGCTAGTGGGGATGATAGAGCGTTGGATGAACTCCAACCATCCTCTAGCCACAGGCTTGAGGTCCAGTTTTCTTAATTGAACCGGCTTACCTTTGGAGTCAATCTTCCATTGAGCTCCTTCCACACATATGTCCATGAGGACTTGGTCCAACCTTTGATTAAAGTTGACCCTTCTAGTGTAGGGGCGTGCATCTCCTTGCATCATAGGCAAGTTAAACGCCAACCTCACATTTTCCAGGCTAAAATCTAAGTATTTCTCCTGAACAATGGTGAGATAATTCTTTGGGTCTGGGTTCTTACTTTGATCATGGTTCCTAGTGATCCATGCATTGGCATAGAACTCTTGAACCATTAGTATGCCGACTTGTTGGATGGGTTTTGTTAGAACTTCCCAACCTCTTCTTTGGATTTCATGTTGGATCTTCGGATACTCATTCTTCTTGAGCTTGAAAGGTACCTCAGGGATCACCTTCTTCTTGGCCACAACATCATAGAAGTGGTCTTGATGAGCTTTGGAGATGAATCTTTCCATCTCCCATGACTCGGAGGTGGAAGCTTTTGTCTTCCCTTTCCCTTTTCTAGAGGATTCTCCGGTCTTAGGTGCCATCAATGGTAATGGAAAAACAAAAAGCTTATGCTTTTACCACACCAAACTTAGAAAATTGCTCGCCCTCGAGCAAGAAAAGAAAGAGTAGATGAAGAAGAAGAAAAAATGGAGGAGAAGGAGAGAGATATGTTTCGGCCAAGAAGGGGAAGAGAGGGTTGTGTTGTGTGAAAATGAGGAGGAATGGAGGGCTATATATAGGGAAGGGAGGGGGGTAAGGTTTCGGCCATATAGGGTGGGTTTGGGTGGGAAATTGATTTTGAATTTTGAAGGTAGGTGGTGTTTATGAGTTAGGTTTATGGGGAAGAGTGGATGGATGTGAGTGGTGAAGTGGTGATAGGGAAGAGAGATTGAGGTGATTGGTAAAGAGTTTTGGGGAAGTGTTTATGGGATTGTGTGAAAGAGGGGTGAGGAAAAGTGAGTGGAGGTAGGTAGGGATCTTGTGGGGTCCACAGATCCTGAGGTGATCCTGTGTGGTCCACAGATCCTGAGGTGTTCAAGGATTTACAACCTTGCACCAAATTGGGCATGCAAAATGCCCTTGCACACAACTCTGGGCGTTCAGCGCCAGATTGGTGCTTGTTCTGGGCGTTGAACGCCCATTTGTTGCCCATTTCTGGCGTTGAACGCCAGAACCATGCTTGTTCTGAACGCCCAAAATGGGCAGCTTCTGGGCGTTCAGTGCCAGCTCTTCTCCAGGGTGTAATTCTGGCGTTCAAACGCCCAGAAGCTGCCCATTTTAGGCGTTCAGCGCCAGAACCATGCTCTGTTCTGGCGTTGAACGCCAGCCAGATGCTTCTTACTGGCATTTAAACGCCAGTAAGGTCTTCCTCCAGGGTGTGATTTTTCTTCTGCTATTTTTGATTCCGTTTTCAATTTTTATATTTATTTTGTGACTCCACATGATCATGAACCTAATAAAACATGAAAAACAATAAAAATAGAAATTAGATAAAAATTGGGTTGCCTCCCAACAAGCGCTTCTTTAATGTCAATAGCTTGACAGTGGGCTCTCATGGAGCCTCACAGATGTTCAGAGCATTGTTGAGACTCTCCAACACCAAACTTAAAGTTTGGATATGGGAGTTCAACACTAAACTTAGAGTTTGGTTGTGGCCTCCCAACACCAAACTTAGAGTTTGACTGTGGGGGCTCTGGTTGACTCTGCAATGAGAGAAGCTTATTGTGCTTCCTCTCCATGGGTGCAGAAAGAGATCCTTGAGTTTTAAACACAAGGTTGTCCTCATTTAATTGAAGGGTCAATTCTTCTCTGTCCACATCAATCACAGCTCTTGCTGTGGCTAGGAAGGGTCTTCCAAGGATGATGAATTCATCCTCATCCTTCCCAGTATCAAGGACTATGAAATCAGCAGGGATGTAAAGGCCTTCAACCTTTACTAACACGTCCTCTACTTATCCATAAGCATATTTTCTTGAATTGTCTGTCATCTCTAATGAGATTTTAGTGGCTTGCACCACATAGATTCTCAGTTTCTCTATTACGGAGAGGGGCATGAGGTTTATCCCTGAACCAAGGTCACACAGAGCCTTTTTAAAGATCATGTTGCCTATGGTACAAGGTATTACAAACTTTCCAGGATCCTATTTCTTCTGAGGCAATCTCAGTTGATCCAGATCACTTAGTTCATTGGGGAACAAGGGAGGTTCATCTTCCCAAGTCTTAATACCAATTGATTTGGCATTCAGCTTCATGATTGCACCAAGAAACTTGGCAGCTTTCTCTTCAGTAACATCCTCATTCTCTTCAGAAGAGGAATACTTATCAGAGCTCATGAATGGCATAAGGAGGTTTAATGGAATCTCTATGGTCTCTAGACGAGTCTCAGATTCCTTTGGTTCCTCAAAGGGAAGCTCCTTATTGATCACTGGACGTCCCAGGAGGTCTTCCTCTTTGGGATTCACGTCCTCTCCTTCCTTCACAGGTTCGGCCATGGTGATTAATTCAATGGCCTTGCACTCTCCTTTTGGATTTTCTTCTGTATTGCTTAGGAGAGTACTAGAAGGGATTTCAGTGATCCTTTTTCTCAGCTGGCCCACTTGTGCCTCCGAATTTCTAATAGATGACCTTGTTTCATTCATGAAACTCACAGTGGCCTTAGATAGATCAGAGACTAAGTTTGCTAAATTAGAGGTATTTTGTTCAGAGTTCTCTGTCTGTTGCTGAGTGGATGATGGAAAAGGTTTACTATTGTTAAACCTATTTCTTCCACCATTATTAAAGCCTTGTTGAGGCTTTTGATCCTTCCATGAGAAAT